>NC_140168.1:167101738-167461738 GCF_963971535.1 Notolepis coatsorum
ACAGTTTCTACGTCAAATGTATATACTCTCTTTTCTGGACTCTTTTTGTATCACAAACAATACTGTATTTGCAAATCTGGTATGTCATAAATATATAGATGTAGCAGTACTGTCTATCTGAATGTCGTGTATGTCATATGTTATGATGAATTGAAAATGGGGGACCCTGATGTAAACAAGACAAAAGTCTTTCTCTGGTCTGCATCCCCTTAACAATTGTGTGTATTGAGCTGTACTGTACTGTACCCATTCTGCAATCTGTTAATAAAATGTTCAATCAAGAATGGAGTGATTGACAGTGTCAAAGGCCTTTTGTAGGTCCAGCATGATCTGTTAATACAATTTTCAATCAATCAATCAATCAATCAATCAATCAATCAATCAATCAATCAATCAATCAATCAATCAATCAAGACCCTCGTCGCGGGCACTGCATTCCGTTCTCAGAATGGATGGAGAGAGAGAGAGAGAGAGAGATCATCAGCAGGCTATATATGATATTCAGACTCTAGATCTATTTGCAGAGCCAGATGAGATGAGGCAACCTGTGCGATTGGCTCTTGACAACTATTTTTGCACGTACTGTATAGGCTACAGACAGTATGTGTGTATGCGCGCACTGCGGGATGTGGCCAGAAGCGCGCAACTAGCCAACTACTATTATTACTACTATATTAATACAGTTTTATCCATGGCAAAGCGCTCCAGCGCTTGAATACGGCCGGGGGATCCGCTCTATACAATGCAGACCCACGGCTCTCGTATTATAATGAGCCCGCGAGGCGTGTTATTATTAGAGTTAATAATATTGTATATTGTTTCCACTGCCTTTTTATTCTATTTTTACTTCTCCACTGTACTATAACTATGTCTTCTACTACCTGTACCTCCCCTCCCCCCGGCCCTCCCCATGCTGCTGAATTTATATTATTTTATGAATACAACGTTTAATGTTCGCTAACGTAGAGAAACATCAGACGTAATTCGAGATACGTCAGACGTACTTCGAGATACTTCCGTACTTTCCGCCAATCAGCGCATTGCCCTGTCACAGGAGTAATAGTCCTGTGGCAGGGCGGAAGTTCCAATCTGGACCGAGGCTCCGAGTCTGCAGCTCGACCCTACTCGCGAGATCTGGCGGTCAAAGCATGGCGGGCAATAACCCTTTACAGCGTGGATGTGTTAATAATGATTTGAAGATGTTTACACTTTTTTTTACAACCCTACTGTTCTCCCAAGAATTAAATAAAGGTTTGATGATGATGACATGTCCTAGAAGAGAGATATAGATAGAGTGGGTGTGTTTGTGTTTGTACATGGAAGTTATACTCACATCAGCTTAAGGGGAGACACTGCAGGTGAATAGGGTAAAAATGTTTACTAATAGATATCACAATGAAACTTCCCCAGTTGATTAGTTATATTAAGGCAAGACTTTTTTGTATTACAAGTTTTCTGAAATTGTATGTTTAAATATGCAAATGAGGCATGATCTACTTAAATATGCACTAATTTGCATATAATTCCAGGACAGAAATCTGAACATTGGATAAAGCCATTTTCAAAATTATAGTTTCATTTTGTTGACATATTAGAGCCAAAGGTTATTACAGAGGGGATTTTGGATATCTCTTTTTATCACTCCATAAATCAGAAAATACTCCATTCAGTCCATTTTTATGGTAAAATTCCATATTTCGCCATGTTTTTAGGAATAAAATGTGATATAAATCAGGGTATGAATGCGATATCAACAAACCCTTCTGTAAATACCTTCAGAACATAGATATGAATAGAACTGGAAGGTTTGGTGTATGTGTGTGCTACTGAAGTGGAGATTTCTGGCTCAGAGTATGAGGAAAAACTCTTTGGGAAAACGCCTTCAAAGTTCTGTATTGTAAAATGCCATACTTTTTTTTTTAAACAGATATTTACAAACACAATACCTAATCAAACCATTAGTAATAGACAACCTAAACACATGCCTGATAACTGAATAATAATAATAATAATGATGTTATTGAACTGAACAGAACTACACACAGGCTACAAACAGTGTAGTACAGTGTAGTACCCCCTAATAGGCAAAAAATATTTGAATAGATATCACTATGAAACTTTCCCAATTTGTTATGTACATATAAACTAAGAAAAAATATATTGCAAGTTTTCTGAAATTTATGTTTATATATGCAAATGAGGCACTTCCCCATTAAATATGTGCACATTTATGGATGCAATAAGGCAAAATGATGTAAAATAAACAACTAAATGTGTGTTATTGACGTTTTATTGTCACTAGTTTCATAGAAGACATGTTTAGGAAGCAAAATATAACAAAATCTCAAAATCAACAAAAAAAGTATATTTGACTATTCACCTGCAGTGTCTCGCCTTAAGGGAGATACCATCCATGTCAATTCAGCATAGGATGATTCAGATGGCCTTGTGGTCAGCAGGGTCCCCCTCTGGCTGCTGGCCTCTGGTAGAGGTGTAGATCACCAGTGTCATCCCTCTGAGAACACAATTAGACTTTAGACAGTGGCTTGCGAGCACGATGAGCCTCATTTCTTTATTTTGTGATTGCTCTATCTATCTGATCTTATTACAAAATACTTGCCTCCTAGATCACTAAATGCGGGGCTCCTATCCTATTGAACATATTTTACTTTGTGTGTTTATTTTAACAATAATTTGTGATGCCATCACACAAACTGGCATTTAAAGGGTAACATTTCAAAAAGTCCTGCACCAGAATGCAGGAAATTAAGTTTTTGTAACAAAATAATTGTGTGTGTGTGTGTGTGTGTGTGTGTGTGTGCGTGCGTGCGTGTGCGTGTGTGTGTGAGAGAGAGAGAGAGAGAATGATGGACAATTGCTTGCTGTGTGAGAGAGAGAGAGAGAGAGAGAGAGAGAGAGAGATAGAGATTAAGTACATTTGCTGAAATACAGTTGTTCTTAATTTTCTCACTTGCTATGTGAGAATGTTAGTTATTATGTTCTCAATGCCCCTTGCATTGTATGAGTTGTGTGGAAGCGTTTGCTAGTTCTAGTGCTATCCCTTTGTACATTGTGGCTGTGTCTGACAAAAGTTAACAATAAATAATGGTATTAGGAATACATTTGCCTCCTGCGTGAACTGTGCATAGCTGAATAGACTGTATTTTAACACCGGTCATATGGTGGTACTTGGAGAGCCAGCTACATTCTCAGGTCGTACTTGGTGTAAAAAGTTTGAGAACCACTGATCTATCATGTATAAAATTCAACTCACAATTCTACATGGGCTTCAGGTGGTGGTCTGCGTCTTCAGGTGGTGACATACTTCCCGCAACTGGCGAAGAATCTCTGAAATATTGGATTGTTTGACAGTGACACACAACAGAATATTATTTTATGCCTGAATTTCCCCAAAATGGCTAATTGGACAGCACTTCTCCACCATCAGTGGCTATACGTGTCAGATAGGTGCAGATAGGAGAATCTGTCTGAATGACAAAGAAATCGCTTAACTCTCCCTCCCTCGGCCGCTATTGGCGCGACGGTGTAGCGGTCATTCCTATATGGCTATGACTATGAGCCCAGATGCAACGAGTAATTGTCTACTCAAAATCAACTAAGTGTCATGATTACGTCATTACAACCTGGGACTTGGATGGGAGAGCAGGAAAGATCCAATGTCTTCAGTCAAAAATCCGCCAATCAATGCAAAGGTAAACATACGTCTTTAGAGACGTTTTATATAAGAATAAACACCAGTGAACTTGTGTATAAAATTCAACTCACGCTACAGGCAGTCTCTGCCTGCGTGCAACTGCTGGTCTCTGGTGGTAATTCAGGAATGGCTTCAAGTTCCTCTGGCGAAGAATCTCTGAAATATTGAATACGACAATAAAAATGTTATGCCAGTGAGAGAGGGAGACGGAGATAGAGGGAGAGACAGACATAGCACTGCTGTGTCATCAAATGACAAAGGCTTTGGCAATGTAGGTGTTGTGTGAAGTGGAGGGGGTCGAGGTGAGAGAGACAGAAAGACAGAGATGAAAACACAGATAAAGGTGTGAAGTTTGAAGTGGGGTGAGAGAGACAGACAATATTGAATTGAAAGATAATACTTACTGAGCTGAATCAATGGCAGTGTGGTAATAGGGGCTGGAGTTATACATTGGCATTCCTAGAGAAAGAGCAACATAATTAACAAAATAAGGAAAAAATAAGCACCATCAAAGTAGTTATCAATGAGCACCATATAACCTACAGTAGCAAGTGTACCTAGCTCCATATACCTAGCGCATGTCTGGTGGTAAAAACAAAACATGATTTGAGAATGTGTTAGTTAACTCACCTTGATAGCGGCGATGATTGCCAGCGAATTCTAAAAAGAAGACGATCAAAATATTCAAAAAACTTTGTATGCAATTTATCAAGACTGTGTATATTATATATATATATATATATATGTTTAGAGTAGCAGGAGCTAGAAGTTCAAATATGTCAGTCTTTCAAAGCCCCATTTTTTATATATAACAAAAGGCAGAATGAACATCACTGCCGCCCTGCTGGATTAAATTCTGAATTGCAGGTAGGCCTGAATAAGTATTTACTGTGCAAAATAACCAAAACCAGATAAATAATATCTGTTTTTTATGAAGCACAGATCATGTTAATTAAGTATTCTGAGTCTGAGCAGACAGAAAACCATCTTACCCTCAGCAAGGGATTACTTTGTGCTGAAGACCCACAATGCAACACAACAACTGCAAGCTAAAATGCCTCACATACAAAACGAAATAAAATAGAGCCATGGCTGTGTCCCAAGTTTAACACAATTGAACTATAATAAAGTATTTGTTAACACTAGTTACAACAATGCTTATGTAACTATTAAAAACGTACATTTTAATCACGAAACAAAATGGCAGACTAACGTTAGCTAGCATGCTAGCTAGCTAACGTTAGTAGCTATAATAATATGCATCACTATTTGCTCAAACAAGCTCCAAACTATTTGCCACGGCACAGAGATAACATTTAGTCAAACGATAACAGCCCGGTGATGGTATCTGAACGGAATCATACTATTCCCATAAGAACTCACTTACCAGTTAAGTATACCATCTAGCATGTTAGCTAATGCTAACAAGCTTCGTTCTAGCCTACTAGTTGCCACCACGGTAATAATTCACAAAGTAGCATGTAGTCAAACGATGACAGCAAGATTATGGTATGTGAATGGCATAATACATAATATTGTCAATGACTTACCAAGGAGTTTGGCTCAGACTATTTGTCAAGCCAGTCAGTGAAGACACCATCCATCGCGCCAAAGTTACGTTTGAATACCTCAAGTCCTGTGAGATCTTCTAGGTCTCGCGAGTTGCTTAGGACTATACCCTCTCGAAGGGGAGGGGAGGGGGAGGAGGGGAGGGGGAATCTACTAAATTGATTCAACGACAGTTTTTCAAATGTTGAAATGGTATCTGTAATTAAATATTGAATCAACATAGCTTTTTCAACCTCAACCAAAAATAACCAATCTGACTGTACATTGGAGGTGGTTGGGTGGGTGGGGGGGTTGGGTAGGAGGGGTGGGTGGGGGACACTGTACAACTGTACATAAATATTACAGTCACAGTCCAGTTGAGTTAATGGATGGAGGGGGGGGGGGGGGGGCGTTGACTTGCAACGGATGGACTATAGTGCAGCAATGCAAGTTCAATTCACAGTTATTACTACAGACCGGTGGCACTCACCTCTGTGGTCATGAAATGTTTCGAGAGGCTGGTCAAGGACCACATTTGTGCCTCCCTCCCCAGTGATATGGACCCTATGCAATTTGCATACAGGACAAACAGGTCCACTGACGACGCGGTCTCCCAGGTACTGCACAGCACCCTCTCTCACCTTGACCGTCAGAAGGGGGGCCATGTGAGACTGTTGTTCATACAGCTCAGCGTTCAACACCATAGTCCCCACCAGACTGGTGGACAAGCTGATCGAGCTGGGTCTGAGCTCCGCCCTGAGCGCCTGGGTACTGGACTTTCTGAGTGAAAGACCCCAGGCGGTCAGGGTGGGGGGTCAGACCTCCAACACCATCACCCAATTCAATTTCATCAATTTCATCTCTGTGCGTCAGAGTTAATTTTTTTACAGAGCGCTAGCTGCTCCCTACTTCCAGTCCTTGTGCTAAACTATAGGCTAGTTGCTTGCTTCCAGCCCTTGTGCTAAGCTATAGCTAGCTGCTCCCTACTGCTTCCAGCCCTTGTGCTAAGCTATATAGCTAGCTGCTCCCTACTGCTTCCAGCCCTTGTGCTAAGCTATAGGCTAGCTGGTCCCTATACTGCTTCCAGCCCTTGTGCTAAGCTATAGCTAGCTGCTCCCTACTGCTTCCAGCCCTTGTGCTAAGCTATATAGCTAGCTGCTCCCTACTGCTTCCAGCCCTTGTGCTAAGCTATAGGCTAGCTGGTCCCTATACTGCTTCCAGCCCTTGTGCTAAGCTATAGCTAGCTGCTCCCTACTGCTTCCAGCCCTTGTGCTAAGCTATAGGCTAGCTGGTCCCTATACTGCTTCCAGCCCTTGTGCTAAGCTATAGCTAGCTGGTCCCTATACTGCTTCCAGCCCTTGTGCTAAGCTATAGCTAGCTGCTCCCTACTGCTTCCAGCCCTTGTGCTAAGCTATAGGCTAGCTGGTCCCTATACTGCTTCCAGCCCTTGTGCTAAGCTATAGCTAGCTGCTCCCTACTGCTTCCAGCCCTTGTGCTAAGCTATATAGCTAGCTGCTCCCTACTGCTTCCAGCCCTTGTGCTAAGCTATATAGCTAGCTGCTCCCTACTGCTTCCAGCCCTTATGCTAAGCTATAGGCTAGCTGGTCCCTATACTGCTTCCAGCCCTTGTGCTAAGCTATAGCTAGCTGCTCCCTACTGCTTCCAGCCCTTGTGCTAAGCTATATAGCTAGCTGCTCCCTACTGCTTCCAGCCCTTGTGCTAAGCTATAGGCTAGCTGGTCCCTATACTGCTTCCAGCCCTTGTGCTAAGCTATAGCTAGCTGGTCCCTATACTGCTTCCAGCCCTTGTGCTAAGCTATAGCTAGCTGCTCCCTACTGCTTCCAGCCCTTGTGCTAAGCTATAGGCTAGCTGGTCCCTATACTGCTTCCAGCCCTTGTGCTAAGCTATATAGCTAGCTGCTCCCTACTGCTTCCAGCCCTTGTGCTAAGCTATATAGCTAGCTGCTCCCTGACACATGCCTCCTCTATTTGAACGACCACATCAAACAAGAGGTGGACGCGGGCAAATACTGCGGCATGGTCATGCTGGACCTACAAAAGGCCTTCGATACTGTCAATCACTCCATTCTGATTGACAAGCTAAAAGCAATTGATTTTGATAGCTTATCAGTGAGCTGGATGCAATCCTACCTGGAGGGGAGAGAACAGATGGTAGAGGTAAACGGTATACTCTATCCCCCCCCCTCACAGTGAGCTGTGGTGTTCCACAAGGAAGCATACTAGGACCGCTACTCTTCCTAATTTATGCAAATGACATGTCGTCAGCCTGTGACTGCAACTTGTTCCTGTTTGCGGACGACTCAGCCATGCTGGTCTCTGACAAGAACAAGTTGCAGGTTGAAAAAACCCTCAGCTCGGAACTATATAGGCAAAATCTGCATATGGCTCGCTGATAACAAACTATCATTACACATGGGCAAAACAGAGTCCATTCTCTTCGGTTCAAATAACAAACTCAGCAAGACCGACGGCTTCTCAGTTGCAGTGCATGGGTGACAATATTGTCACAAGGAAAGACGAAATTACCTACCTGGGTTCCATCCTAGAGGCAAATCTTTCCTGTGACAAAATGGCATCCAATGTAATAAAAAAAGTCAACCAACGAACTAGATTCTTGTACCGGATCTCCTCTCAAGAAACAAGAATACCCTGAAGACTCTGGCAGGAGCCCTCATTCAATATACTACGACTATGCGTGCACCTCATGGTACCAAAGCACCTCATAGGCGCTTAAATCTAAATTACAAACATCACAAAACAAACTGGTCAGACTACTACTTGACCTTACCCCCAGAACCCACCTCACCCCTGCCCACTTTGACAACCTAGGATGGCTTAGAGACGACAGAGTACAGCAACTTGCAATGGGCCTGGTCTACAAGATACACTATACGACTAAGGTACCCATGTACATGTCAAAATACTTCCCAAAGGTCAGTGAATACCACAACCACTATAGAGGAAGCTCAACAAATCATGTTAAACCCAGATTTGGCTCAAACAATGAACTAAACACGTTTCGCAATTATGCCACATCAATGTGGAACGCCCTACCCAAAGCTGTAAAGGAATGTGAATCACTACCCACTTTCAAAAACACCCTCAAAGAACACCTATACGGGATACTGCAATTCGAAACATGGCCCCTACAAATTTACATTTACATTTACATTTAGTCATTTAGCTGACGCTTTTATCCAAAGCGACTTACATGTTCTGTACGACAAGCCATCAGGAAGAGCACAAGCTGAGCAACAATGTTCATCAAAGTGTTGAGTGCTGGTTAGTTTATTAGGACAAGTGCATGACAGTACGGTTAGTTAGGGTTAGATTAAATTTTTTTTAATTCAGATAATGGTTGAAGAAGTGCGTCTTTAGTCGACGGCGAAAGATTGGGAGTGTTTCGGCTGTCCTAACTGGGGTGGGTATAGTTCATTCCACCATTGTGGGGCAAGGACTGAGAATAGGCGACTTCTCTTTGATGACCCTCCCGGAGCTTGGATAGGAGTAGGTCTGAGGCGGCCAGAAGATGCAGAGCGTAGGGGTCTTGAGGGTGTGTAGTTAGAAACCATTGACCGGAGGTAGGCGGGAGCGGTTCCCTTTGCCGCACGGTATGCTAGGTCGAGGGCCTTGAAGCGGATTCGTGCAGCAATGGGGAGCCAGTGCAGGTCCCTAAGAAGTGGGGTGACATGGGCCGACTTCCGTAGGTTTGAGATCAGGCGGGCCGCTGCGTTCTGAATGAGTTGAAACATTTCCTAACCCAGTTGTCCCCCCCCCCCTGCCCAACCCCCCCCCCCCCCCCCCACCTCCAAAGTACAGCCCCCCCCCCCCCCCCCCCACCCCACCCAACCCCACCCCACCTACCCAACCTCCTCCAATGTATACAGTTTCGACGTCAAATGTATATACACTCTTTTTCTGGACACTTTTTGTATCACAAACAGTACTGTATTTGCAAATCTGGTATGTCATAAATGTATAGGTGTAGCAGTACTGTCTATCTGTAAGTCGTGTACATATGATGAATTGAAAATGGGGGAAGTCTTTCTCTGGTCTGCATCCCCTTAACAATTGTATGTATTGAGCTGTACTGCACTGTACCCATTCTGCAATCTGTTAATAAACTTTTAAATCAATCAATCAATCAATCAATCAATCAATCAATTAATCAATCAATCAATCAATCAATCAATCACATTATAATTACATTGTCATTTAGCTACCGGCAAAAGACACAGATACCTATGCAAGCTGTTCTGCGCATGGGAGGTTCTATATAAATCCTCATCACACAAAAAAAATAAAAATCCGCCCTGAAAAACAGGAACAGCAGCAAGACCCGACCCAGTAAGACATTTATATTAAGTCATTGTTTTCAAATAGTCATTATATAATAGAAATCTGCGACTGTCGTCTTGTCTTAAAATGTACATTTCCACGTATTTTACCGTAACAATATGCTAGCGTACATGTTTGTTCGTGCAAAGCAGCTAAAGCAATGAATGTGTTCATGCACACATGTAAGAATTAAGAATGGGAAATTCAGAAATAAAAAGTATACACTTGGTAGAATCAATATGAACAAAACGCTGCATTATATTCGAAAATCATTTAAGGTGTATTCGTGCACACGTGTCCCGAATGTCTTTGGAAAGACCAGATTACTTATTTGCCATGAAAGAGTTCTCTGCAGTATATGACAGCAGTCATAGAGTGTATATTTTCAGCAATACGTTTGTTTAGGTTAAGGTTAAACTTATAACCAAGTGTTAGGAGATTTTATCTTTTTTTAAATGTGATAATATTTCCACAGAGGTTGTTACAGCAGGATCTCACTGCCACCTATAGTATAGCCTATGTACATGTATGTACCACGTGGATGGTTTGCAGGTTATTGTTACGAGACCGCCGCCATCTTATGACCGCCGCCATCTTATGAGTGAAAACAAACGAATTTCTACCATCAAATGGCATTTCACTATTTCGAAAGCCTTTCTAGGCGAGATATGCGTCAAATAAGCTTGCCCTGATTGACTTGTCCAAATTGGTTCAGTTATCTGCTATATTGGCTGAGATATATTAAACAGATTTGTTTGCGGTTTTTTGATAATCATGTCCTTAATTTGCATATAAATGATACATGGGACACTCTGACAACTTGTTAACATAAGCCTATAATTTTTTTCAAATCTAGAAACACTGGTTAGAAGTATATTTCCGGGGGGTGCATGATACCCCCCTCTATCCTAAAGATGATTAAAGCCCAACCTCCAGGTTAAACCCTACTGATCAATTATGGGTAGTTTACATCATTGGTATATAATTTCATTATTTATTTTTTTCCATTTGACACCAGAAATGCCACTCTGAAAGAGTTAAAAAGGTCCACGCACGAATAACATGCACGTGCGAATCAAAAAAGCTTATCAAACGCCGACGTCACTACAGCCAGGTGCATATTAATGAGCCGAATCTAAAAGCTAGCACGGCCGTGACGTCACTTCAGGAAATGCCTTGCCCGTCCGGGTCATAGTACTAGTTCAATGGTGGCCCACTAGGTGCATCACAGTTAGCCTATATAGTATATAGCTCCGCCGTCCCTGCTGCCTACAGTCAGGACCACTACACTGACGTTAGCCTATGGTTCTCTCCTCTTTGTGTGCCCCCGTCCTCGCGGGTGTCCTGCGGAGGAGCTTGTGGACGCGACAACAGCGGCGGCCGTTGTTAGCTCATAGCTATCGTGAACCACTAGCCTTTACGGGCTCGAGCACCCTACAGCATAGACATCTATATTCTATTATAGATATCTATGCCCTACAGGCTGCCACCATTGTCGCCGTTGTCGCGTCCATGGCCCCCCGGCAGGGTACCCGTGGGGACGGGGTGTACAGAGAGGAGAGAACCATTTTGGGTCGGCCGTTCATGCCGGCCAGCGAGCTGGATGTCGGGATATTTTGTTAGCACAATAGCTACCAAGCTAAGCTATGTTAGCTACTAACGTTATAAACACAATATGTGTACAACGACACAATGATTTACATTATTACAAATATGGTAACGTGGTTGTGGCTTTAGAGATGGGTGGCTATAATCACGGAGCAATAGTTGTAACTGAGGGGTACAATTCCCTGACTGTATTGATAAGTATGGTATTATTAAACCACTACCTCTTGTACTTTAACTTCTGGCCATCCAGTACATGATATAGATATGATGAACACTTTCCCACCTGATGAAACGAAGTCCACACAAATGTACAAATCGAATATTTTATATAGCAAAGGGTATATACAACGTTCACTTGATGACATTTATGATTTGAAATGCACTTGTATGGCAAATGAGTATTCGTAGGTAAATCAACATTGAATGTCCAATCTCTGGTTACGCAGGGAGTAAGTATACAACCCGGTTCTTTAGGGAACTATAGCGATGGTACTTAAATGATTATAGCTGGATACACTAAGGGGGGGGGGGTCCCGCTGGTTGTAAGACAGTAGGAGGGGGGGTTAGAAGAGCCGCTGGCGGTATCCCATCTGGCCGACGATTTCTTGGGAGAATTCAGAGTCCTGAACACGATGCCCACAGAACCTCGGTCCGCAGATGAATACAGCTGGACCCTCTGGTGGACGGTAGCTGCCGGTCCACAACGGAGAGACGTGAGGCGACCTCACTGGTGTAGAGCGCCGTCTCACCTGGACTCCTCTCCGGGGGGTAGTTCCAACACTCAGCAGTGTTGGCCGTTATCCATGGAATAATCAAAGCACCCAAAGCATGTAGATAATCCAAGCCGTGGAAGGCTCGCCGTTGTCCGGGTAAAGTAATCCAATATACAGGTCCACTCGTCCTGGCCCGGAGCTCCTCGGATGCAAGCACCACAAGTGGTCTGCCCAGCCTGGTTAAGACTCCAGATAACGTCAGGAACGATGGGGGTGCTGCTCACTTTATAACTCTAACCGAACGATGCACCATACATAATAGACTATTATTAGCTTAATAGAAATACGTCCAACTCGACGGTATAGTGCCAAACTATGACAATTCAACTATTAATCCACATGATATCTCAATGCCTATTCTGAGGCCAAGTAGGCCTTACTGCACCACACGTGCGTCGTGGGTGAGGCTTCGCGTCTGTTACTAGGTTGGAGGGTGAAGAACTAATGGACTAAAAGGAAGTTCTACTTTACTTGCGCCATATATATATGCGCTGTGAACAAATAGTACCATTCGTATTTCGCCAGACGTATTCCTACGCGGAACCGGGCTTGCCACGACATGTTGGTCGGCACGATTGAACTTGAACCTAGGGGTATGGCTGCTGGCGCCAGGTTCTCGTCCAATGGTAGAATGAAACTATTATGGGCTGTTTAGTAGACTAAAGGGATATTCAGTGCATATTGTACAAGGAATATACAGGGGATATCAAACGATATACAAATACTATTAAATATATATCCATAAATAAATATATATATTCGGTTTAATCTGATCCTTCACAACAGCCGCCCCCTAATTAGTCCCACCTAATTAGCTAAGCAGAGACAGATTAACCGCACTGTCTACCACTCAAGGTCCGCTGTAAGGGTCAGTCAACTCACAAAGTCATGGGGTCATGGTCATCATCGATAGTGTCTGGGAGTCGGGGCAGTTCTATTAGCCTCGCCACGGGTCGTGTGTTAGTTCGCCCTTGGACGAGTACTTCAGCTGCTCGGACCTTGCCATCGGCACCGGTGATCACTTTGCTTACGCGGCCAGCCGGCCACATAGCTCTGGGTAGTGACTGGTCGATAATCATGACGACTGTTCCTTCTGTCAAATTGTCTCTCTCTTTTACCCACTTCTGGCGGGTCTGTAGAGACGGTAGGTAGTGGAGTAGGAAGCTGCTCCAAAACTTGTCAGCTAGCACTTGACTGTACCTCCACATTCTTCGGCCGTTCGCTTCTTCAGGCCTGTACATTGTCTGGGGTAGCGCGGGGTCCAGCCTCCCCATTAAGAGTGTGTTGGGGGTGACTGGGTTGACATCTGCTACATCACTTGAGACGTAACCGAGGGGCTTGGAGTTCAATACTCCCTCGATCTCCGTGAGGACTGTCATTAGGACTTCCTCCGCCACAGTCTGGGCCCCAAGCACGGCGTACAGGGCTGTCTTTATAGAACGTACTTCTCGTTCCCAGGTTCCACCGAAGTGGGGTGCGTTCGGGGGATTAAACTGGAAGTCAATCTGGGATGGAGCGAGGTGGGTCTTAAGTTCTGGGCCCATAGCTTGGAAGCTCTCTCTCAGCTCTCTTTCTCCGCCTTTGAAGTTTGTCCCGTGATCAGACAACAATGTAGACGGTTTTCCTTTCCGTGATGTGAATCTTCGGAAGGCCATAAGGAATGAGTCTGTGCTCATGGTCGGAAGGAGCTCGATATGTATCGCTCTGGTGGTCACGCATTTGAATACAATACCCCACCGCTTCTCGGTTCCTCTTCCTCTCTTTATATACAACGGGCCAAAACAGTCCATGCCTGTGGAGTGGAATGGCTTGTCGCCGAGTCGGAGGCGACAGGGGCGTAGGTCAGCCATCCGTGGTATGCTGGGCTGCGCGCGGCACTTTCGGCAGTCTAGACAGGTTCGCTGGAAGCGTCGCACCGCTTCTCTTCCTTGAAGTATCCAATAGCGACGTCTGATCTCCGCGAAGACTCTCTCTGCTCCTGCGTGGTGTACATCCTCGTCGTATTTCTTTATGATCAGCTCTGTGACCTTGTGTCGGCTGTTCAAGACTATCGGGTACTTAATGTCATCCGGTAGATCGGGGGCTCTCCGCAGGCGACCACCCACTCTGATGAGATTATGGGCGTCACTCTCGGGTGCCAGGTGGAGCAGTCTGCTGTCTGATGGGACGGGCTTTCCTCCCTGTAGACAGTCTAGCTCATCGGGGAACGAGTCTCTCTGGGCTCGTTGTAGTAGAAGAAGTTCTGCTTCTTTGTAGTCAGCTGCTGAAATGTCAGTGGTGGACTGAATCTCTGGGTGGTGCCACAGGAATGTCTTTTGCTGCGCACTCTCTAGGGTAATGCAGTCATCTATGTTGGGGTCTGTGGAGGCGACTGTGCTCAGTCCACAGAACATAGGTTTCTTGTTCTCAGCCTCCTCGTTACTTGCTTCCCGTGGGGTGGGCGTAGGCCACTCTTCTTCCGGGAGCTTGAGGAATTCTGGTCCGTCACTGTAGATGTTGCGACGGGTGAGGTCATCCAGAGACATTCCCCGGGTGATGACGTCAGCTGGGTTGTGTTTGGTGTCCACATACCGCCAGCTCGCTGCTTCTGTTAACTCTTGAATCTCGGTGACTCTGACTCCCACGAAGACTTTGTATCTGCATGAATCAGACTTGATCCATGTGAGTACTGTCGTGGAATCTGACCACATGATTGTTCTGTGCACCGGAATGGTGAGTTCACGTTGGATTAACGTGGCTAGATGCGCTCCTGCTAGGGCTGCGCAGAGCTCTAGACGCGGGATAGATTGTTGCTTTTGTGGGGCTATTCTTGAGCGAGCCAGGATGAAAGCAGTGTGTATCTTTCCTCCCTTCTCTTGGGCACGCAAGTAGGCCACCGATCCATAGGCTACTTCGGAGGCGTCGCTGAAGACGTGTAGATCAATCTTGCATGTCTCTGGCCTCACTGTGGATGGGAAGTAGCTGCGGCGTATATTGACGCCTGGGAGTGAGCGGAGTTCCGTCTCCCACTCTCTCCATGTTGAGGCAAGGTGTGCGGGTATGGGGTCGTCCCAGCCCTGGTCCTTGTCCCATAGTGCTCGTTCAATCATCTTTGCCCTGGTGGTGTAAGGTAGAATACATCCCAACGGGTCATATTGTCTGGCGAGTGTTCTGTACACACTCCGTCTGGTGGTCGGTGTCGCAATGTATGACGCCGTGGATGGCTGATACATCGGCGAGCGTTGGGGGAGGGGCCTCCTAGGCGAGTCTCCTCTTGCGCCTCTCTGTGGGCTGGTACCGGCAGGGTACCATGGCCCGCTGGTCCAGGTGCTATTCCTCGGGGCTGGTCGTGCGTCATGCTCACCCGTGAATAGAGTCGGGGGTCTGTAGCACAGCGCCGCGGGGGTATAGCCTGGGCTGTACTGGACCTCCTGGTCCGGTGGAGTACTGTGCTGTCGTCGGGCTTGGTTCTCCTCCTCTCCCTCTTCTTCTTCTATCAGGTCCTCCAGATCCTGTAGTCGTTTATTTAGCTTCTCCGCAGTGTATGCCGCTCCTTCCTTGTAGCTGGGTCTCGCTTGGACCGGTCGGGGAAGGGGGTCTGCGGGGGGTATAGGCTTGGTCTGTTGGTCAAGTTCAGGGTCGCTTGCTCGGTTAGGAGACGCTGCCCTTGACTGTTGTCTCGACGAGTTCGTTGAACCCCTGGCGGAGGGAGAGGGTGTTGCCCTGTGGTTCAGCCGCTTCATTAGCCGCGCCCGTAACTTGTCGCGCTCGGCTTGTAGTCTGTCGCGCTCGCCCTGTAGTCTGTCGCGCTCGGTTTGGCGCTGGATGAGATCGATGTTGCGCTCTGCTTCTCTTTGGGCACCGTCAGCGGCGCGCTGGGCTTCGGCGGCGGCGCGCTCTGCTTCTCTTTGGGCACCGTCAGCGGCGCGCTGGGCTTCGGCGGCGGCGCGCTGGGTGTCTGCTCGGTCTCTTGCCATATTGTATGCCATCTGAAGGCGTCTCATCTCCAGGCGTATGCGCTCTTCTTCGCTCCGTTGCTGCGCTCGGAGTTGTTCGCGCTCGCTAAGCGTCTGTGCCCGGAGTCGATCGCATTCACCCCGAAGTCGATCGCGTTCACCCTGAAGTCGATCGCGTTCACCCTGAAGTCGATCGCGTTCGGTAGAGGCTGTCAGGCTGACGAGGAATGCCTGTGATAGCATCCTCTCCGCTTCGCTGGGGGAAGACGGTTGTAGAGGTGAGCCGATCCTGGGTGAGCCGCTCCTGGCTGTTCTCGTTGGGGAGTCCTGGCGCTCTATTTCCTCGGCGCTCTCCTCCTCTTCTTCCGTGCAGAGTTCTCTCTCTGTAGGGTTGTCTTCCTCCCGGGGCTGGTCGGGGACTACTTCTTCGGTATTGGCGGGGGGTAAAGGCATGTCAGCTCCCTCCTGGTCCCCACCGTGAGCTTGGTCAGTTACATTAGAACCCACTAGGGCCTCTGTGGTCGGGGAAACCTGGTCGTTAAGGTCAGACATAATTTTACTTTCTACTTTTACCGCGTTTACCGTTTGTTGAAGGCTAGGTAGTTGACTGACAGCGTAGTCCTCTAAGTACTGAGGTGGCTGTCGTCTGCGCTGCAGGCGTTCTACGTTAGGAGGACCGTTTCGTGGAGTGTTCATCATAGGCCATTTTAATATTAATAACACTATATTAATATTACACTAGTTACCCTCCGGCTCGAAGGACCAATTGTAACTGAGGGGTACAATTCCCTGACTGTATTGATAAGTATGGTATTATTAAACCACTACCTCTTGTACTTTAACTTCTGGCCATCCAGTACATGATATAGATATGATGAACACTTTCCCACCTGATGAAACGAAGTCCACACAAATGTACAAATCGAATATTTTATATAGCAAAGGGTATATACAACGTTCACTTGATGACATTTATGATTTGAAATGCACTTGTATGGCAAATGAGTATTCGTAGGTAAATCAACATTGAATGTCCAATCTCTGGTTACGCAGGGAGTAAGTATACAACCCGGTTCTTTAGGGAACTATAGCGATGGTACTTAAATGATTATAGCTGGATACACTAAGGGGGAGGGGGGGTCCCGCTGGTTGTAAGACAGTAGGAGGGGGGGTTAGAAGAGCCGCTGGCGGTATCCCATCTGGCCGACGATTTCTTGGGAGAATTCAGAGTCCTGAACACGATGCCCACAGAACCTCGGTCCGCAGATGAATACAGCTGGACCCTCTGGTGGACGGTAGCTGCCGGTCCACAACGGAGAGACGTGAGGCGACCTCACTGGTGTAGAGCGCCGTCTCACCTGGACTCCTCTCCAGGGGGTAGTTCCAACACTCAGCAGTGTTGGCCGTTATCCATGGAATAATCAAAGCACCCAAAGCATGTAGATAATCCAAGCCGTGGAAGGCTCGCCGTCGTCCGGGTAAAGTAATCCAATGTACAGGTCCACTCGTCCTGGCCCGGAGCTCCTCGGATGCAAGCACCACAAGTGGTCTGCCCAGCCTGGTTAAGACTCCAGATAACGTCAGGAACGATGGGGGTGCTGCTCACTTTATAACTCTAACCGAACGATGCACCATACATAATAGACTATTATTAGCTTAATAGAAATACGTCCAACTCGACGGTATAGTGCCAAACTATGACAATTCAACTATTAATCCACACGATATCTCAATGCCTATTATGAGGCCAAGTAGGCCTTACTGCACCACACGTGCGTCGTGGGTGAGGCTTCGCGTCTGTTACTAGGTTGGAGGGTAAAGAACTAATGGACTAAAAGGAAGTTCTACTTTACTTGCGCCATATATATATGCGCTGTGAACAAATAGTACCATTCGTATTTCGCCAGACGTATTCCTACGCGGAACCGGGCTTGCCACGACATGTTGGTCGGCACGATTGAACTTGAACCTAGGGGTATGGCTGCTGGCGCCAGGTTCTCGTCCAATGGTAGAATGAAACTATTATGGGCTGTTTAGTAGACTAAAGGGATATTCAGTGCATATTGTACAAGGAATATACAGGGGATATCAAACGATATACAAATACTATTAAATATATATCCATAAATAAATATATATATTCGGTTTAATCTGATCCTTCACAACAGCCGCCCCCTAATTAGTCCCACCTAATTAGCTAAGCAGAGACAGATTAACCGCACTGTCTACCACTCAAGGTCCGCTGTAAGGGTCAGTCAACTCACAAAGTCATGGGGTCATGGTCATCATCGATAGTGTCTGGGAGTCGGGGCAGTTCTATTAGCCTCGCCACGGGTCGTGTGTAAGTTCGCCCTTGGACGAGTACTTCTGCTGCTCGGACCTTGCCATCGGCACCGGTGATCACTTTGCTTACGCGGCCAGCCGGCCACATAGCTCTGGGTAGTGACTGGTCGATAATCATGACGACTGTTCCTTCTGTCAAATTGTCTCTCTCTTTTACCCATTTCTGGCGGGTCTGTAGAGACGGTAGGTAGTGGAGTAGGAAGCTGCTCCAAAACTTGTCAGCTAGCACTTGACTGTACCTCCACATTCTTCGGCCGTTCGCTTCTTCAGGCCTGTACATTGTCTGGGGTAGCGCGGGGTCCAGCCTCCCCATTAAGAGTGTGTTGGGGGTGACTGGGTCGACATCTGCTACATCACTTGAGACGTAACCGAGGGGCTTGGAGTTCAATACTCCCTCGATCTCCGTGAGGACTGTCATTAGGACTTCCTCCGCCACAGTCTGGGCCCCAAGCACGGCGTACAGGGCTGTCTTTATAGAACGTACTTCTCGTTCCCAGGTTCCACCGAAGTGGGGTGCGTTCGGGGGATTAAACTGGAAGTCAATCTGGGATGGAGCGAGGTGGGTCTTAAGTTCTGGGCCCATAGCTTGGAAGCTCTCTCTCAGCTCTCTTTCTCCGCCTTTGAAGTTTGTCCCGTGATCAGACAACAATGTAGACGGTTTTCCTTTCCGTGATGTGAATCTTCGGAAGGCCATAAGGAATGAGTCTGTGCTCATGGTCGGAAGGAGCTCGATATGTATCGCTCTGGTGGTCACGCATTTGAATACAATACCCCACCGCTTCTCGGTTCCTCTTCCTCTCTTCATATACAACGGGCCAAAACAGTCCATGCCTGTGGAGTGGAATGGCTTGTCGCCCAGTCGGAGGCGACAGGGGCGTAGGTCAGCCATCCGTGGTATGCTGGGCTGCGCGCGCCACTTTCGGCAGTCTAGACAGGTTCGCTGGAAGCGTCGCACCGCTTCTCTTCCTTGAAGTATCCAATAGCGACGTCTGATCTCCGCGAAGACTCTCTCTGCTCCTGCGTGGTGTACATCCTCGTCGTATTTCTTTATGATCAGCTCTGTGACCTTGTGTCGGCTGTTCAAGACTATCGGGTACTTAATGTCATCCGGTAGATCGGGGGCTCTCCGCAGGCGACCACCCACTCTGATGAGATTATGGGCGTCACTCTCGGGTGCCAGGTGGAGCAGTCTGCTGTCTGATGGGACGGGCTTTCCTCCCTGTAGACAGTCTAGCTCATCGGGGAACGAGTCTCTCTGGGCTCGTTGTAGTAAGTTCTGCTTCTTCGTAGTCAGCTGCTGAAATGTCAGTGGTGGACTGAATCTCTGGGTGGTGCCACAGGAATGTCTTTTGCTGCGCACTCTCTAGGGTAATGCAGTCATCTATGTTGGGGTCTGTGGAGGCGACTGTGCTCAGTCCACAGAACATAGGTTTCTTGTTCTCAGCCTCCTCGTTACTTGCTTCCCGTGGGGTGGGCGTAGGCCACTCTTCTTCCGGGAGCTTGAGGAATTCTGGTCCGTCACTGTAGATGTTGCGACGGGTGAGGTCATCCAGAGACATTCCCCGGGTGATGACGTCAGCTGGGTTGTGTTTGGTGTCCACATACCGCCAGCTCGCTGCTTCTGTTAACTCTTGAATCTCGGTGACTCTGACTCCCACGAAGACTTTGTATCTGCATGAATCAGACTTGATCCATGTGAGTACTGTCGTGGAATCTGACCACAAGATTGTTCTGTGCACCGGAATGGTGAGTTCACGTTGGATTAACGTGGCTAGATGCGCTCCTGCTAGGGCTGCGCAGAGCTCTAGACGCGGGATAGATTGTTGCTTTCGTGGGGCTATTCTTGAGCGAGCCAGGATGAAAGCAGTGTGTATCTTTCCTCCCTTCTCTTGGGCACGCAAGTAGGCCACCGATCCATAGGCTACTTCGGAGGCGTCGCTGAAGATGTGTAGATCAATCTTGCATGTCTCTGGCCTCACTGTGGATGGGAAGTAGCTGCGGCGTATATTGACGCCTGGGAGTGAGCGGAGTTCCGTCTCCCACTCTCTCCATGTTGAGGCAAGGTGTGCGGGTATGGGGTCGTCCCAGCCCTGGTCCTTGTCCCATAGTGCTCGTACAATCATCTTTGCCCTGGTGGTGTAAGGTAGAATACATCCCAACGGGTCATATTGTCTGGCGAGTGTTCTGTACACACTCCGTCTGGTGGTCGGTGTCGCAATGTATGACGCCGTGGATGGCTGATACATCGGCGAGCGTTGGGGGAGGGGCCTCCTAGGCGAGTCTCCTCTTGCGCCTCTCTGTGGGCTGGTACCAGCAGGGTACCATGGCCCGCTGGTCCAGGTGCTATTCCTCGGGGCTGGTCGTGCGTCATGCTCACCCGTGAATAGAGTCGGGGGTCTGTAGCGCAGCGCCGCGGGGGTATAGCCTGGGCTGTACTGGACCTCCTGGTCCAGTGGAGTACTGTGCTGTCGTCGGGCTTGGTTCTCCTCCTCTCCCTCTTCTTCTTCTATCAGGTCCTCCAGATCCTGTAGTCGTTTATTTAGCTTCTCCGCAGTGTATGCCGCTCCTTCCTTGTAGCTGGGTCTCGCTTGGACCGGTCGGGGAAGGGGGTCTGCGGGGGGTATAGGCTTGGTCTGTTGGTCAAGTTCAGGGTCGCTTGCTCGGTTAGGAGACGCTGCCCTTGACTGTTGTCTCGACGAGTTCCTTGAACCCCTGGCGGAGGGAGAGGGTGTTGCCAATGTTACCTTTTTCTGTGTTAACTCGAACCTTAGTAAGAGTACAGGAGAGTGTTATCTTCACTCTAGGGCCGAAGTGGTCATGTACAGTCACGTACTGTTTTAACGTACTGTCCGGACTTCGGGGTAAATCCCTCTTGATGTGTGGTGGTGACAATAAACCACTGGAAACAGTTATCTTCAGAACTGTGCATTTATTTCCATTGTATTCTTCATATCATGCTGTTGACTAACGTTACATATCTCACAACAAGCTACCTGCTTCTGTTGTTCTTCCTGTGTACAGTCTGTCTCATCACATATTCGCTCCTTGCGTAGCTGACCTGTATGCGTGGGTGCCTCCCTCTTAAAGGAACAGACCATAATCTTATAACACTACCCCCACTCTGGATGGCAATTAACAATTAAATATAATAACATTCCAGCACCCCTATGACTACACACAAAATATCCTAAACAGATTACATAGACTTTTTTCTTTTTCTTTTTCTTTTGAACACCCCTTGAGTCTCTGGAGTCCTTTAGGGTCACAATGCCCAAGAACATCTCCCCTTGACGGAGTAACAGTCCATAAGAAACAGTCCATTATAATCCTTAAGATAGTTGTTTCTCTTGAGAACAGGGTGAAATTGTGGAAGGTAGTGCAGTGTTAGGAGTTTAAACAGTCCACCTCCTTTCAGTGCTTCTGAGGTTCCAACACACTCTGAAAAAGAAGCATGAAACACACCTACAACGCAACGAATACAGCCCCAATATAACCACAGCTCTAACTCAATATTAAAGGCAACCTCCCAGTATCCTCTCTAGCTTCTAACTGAGTAAAACACCTGCTTCACCTGTTCACCCCAAAATAATTGTATGGTCTCACTTTTCTCACCGTAAACAAGATCACCACCAAAGTAAATTTACTCATGATGCCACAGTGCCTCAAGTTTTTTTTTCTTTAACCAAAACAATACAAAGTCTTTCAAACAACAAACTCCTTTCAACAATTTTTTTTTCTTTAAATAGGAGTAATATAACTTTTTTTTTAGTAAGTCACCCACTCTCCATATTTATCTGGGGGTCTCCTCTCAGCAGTCTACTCAGGATTCTGCTGAGGTGCAAAGGGATTTAGATGAAAGTCATGTAGCAAGTTCATCTGACGACATGCCAGATGACACTGAAATGAGAGCCCTGTATCAAAAAAATCTATGCCTTTTGCACATGAAAAGTTGTTTGCACGGATGCTGTCAGATATTAGAGAACTTGAGAGGCATGGACTGGTCACTTCATCTGGCCAGGTGGTGCGGGCAACAGTCGTATGTATTCTGGGGGACAATTTAGGCTCTCACTCGATCGGTGGCTTTACTGAGAATTTCAGTACTGCTAGTCACTGCTGCAGGTATTGCTTAGTGCCTACAAATAAAATGGACAACCCGACAGACCGGTTTCCGGTAAGAACAGTTGAGACCTACAAGGAAGCACTGCGACAACTACAGGACTCTGAGGCAACACATGTAAAGGGACTCAAGTTTGACTCTGTTTTCAACTCTCTTAAGTATTTCCATGTATGCCAGCCAGGGCTCCCACCATGCATAGGCCATGACTTGTTTGAAGGCGTAGTAGCCTATGACCTTACCCTTTACTTGAGGTATTTTGTAAAGGTGAAGAAATGGTTCACATACACACAGCTGAACCGACGAATCGCACAGTTCAAATATGTGGGTTCTGATGCTGGTTCTGCTCCTTGTGAAGTAAGTATAAGTGGTATGAAGATTGGTGGTCAGGCGGCTGAGAATTTGTGTCTTTTGAGACTTCTACCAGTGATTATTGGGGATAAGATGTCGGATACTAAGGATCCAGTGTGGCAGTTACTGATCTTGCTGAAAGAGCTTTGTGAGTTGGTCTGTGCGCCCAAGATATCTGTACCTCAAATCTGTTTCCTCAATGTTCAGATTCAAGATTATCTTGAAACAAGGAAACAACTATTTCCCACAGAGAAACTCAAACCAAAACATCACTACCTCGTCCACTATCCCTCTTTGATCATGAAACTTGGTCCACTCATACGGTTGTGGACGATGAGGTTTGAGAGCAAACACTCATACTTCAAAAGATGCATAAGGAGGACACAGAACTTCAAAAATGTGTGTAAGACACTTGCAAACAATCATCAGCTGCTTCAGTCATATCTGAACTCCAGCTCTTTCTTTCCTGCAACTTTGCAAGTAAAAAACATGTTTCCTTACCACACTGACTTGTACAGTGACCAAGTGCGTGATGCGGTTAAAGCCAGCTCGCTCCCACATCCTGAGTTGGTGTCCACAGAAGTGCAGTGGAAGGGTACCCTGTATAGGAAAGGCTATTTTCTATGCATTAAGAATGAAGAGTCAGTGGAATTTGGACAAATTGAGCTCATTCTGATGAAGGAAAACAAGTGTGTGTACTTCCTGGTGATACCACACTCGTCATCCTATCTGGCAGAGTATGGCCTCTATAACCTTGGAGAAGCAGCTAGACAAATGGTTTGCATCAATGCTGAACAGTGTTTGGACTTTTATCCACTAGCTGCATATAGTCTATGTGGAATGACAGTCCTGTCCCTTAAACACAGTGTTCTGGATCAGTAGCTTACTGAATTCGCTACTGACGATATATGGGGTGGCTGATTAGTTGGGGAGGGGATGGGAATCTCAGTTATATTTGATCTTGATTCTTGGGAGTAATGATTCGATTCATAATTGATTGGGTACATACATTCTAAATTCTAAATTGCTGCACGAGGCATATATAACATGTAGTATAGGCATCCAAATCATTCTCATACACACACACACACACACACACACACACACACACACACACACACACACACACACACACACACACACACACTGAGGACAGACTCAGGCAAAGTGGCAGGATAGGTGTCAGCAGTTGGGCGTTCAGTGTCTTCACACACTTCCACACACTGCAAGGAGGAGCTGGCATCAAACAGCTGTGCCCCTCAGCCAATGCCACCCCAGGTGAGCCAATAAAAACAGCTGTATTTATTTAGCATTGAACTACCATCCTAAACAGCTTTCATTACTGTTTTTTTTTTTTTTTTTTTTTGTATCTACTTTTTCTGCCTTTTCTGTGATTTTTCTCCCCATCCCAATTTACCTCTTGTGCCAATTCTCCCTCCCCTGTCCTGATTGTTGCTCGCATATGCCCCCCACTGGTCGGTTGTAGGGAGGATCGAAGCCTTGCATCACATGTCCCCTCTGATACATGTGGAGGCAGCCTGTCGCATCTTTTCACCTGCTAGCTTTTAGCTAAATCTGGGCTCAAGCTGTGTTTATCTTTCTTTGTAGTCATGGGTGACCTGGGCAGTTACATAAATGCAGTGCTTCCAGGCTCTGGACTACAACCTTTACTACTGGATTTACTTGACGGCCTCGGAGTGACTAGTGTGGACGATCTACAGTTTTTGCAACCGCATGAACTTGAAGGTGTACTGAAGCCGGTGGAATCCAGAAAGTTCATTGCTCATGCCAAGCGTAAGTGAAACATTGACTGTCACTCTATTTGAGCATGTCTTCATTTTTATATAGTAGAGTGTATGTCAAACTGACTTTTGTTTAACAAAATGGGATTAATAAAGTATCTATCTTTAGGTTACAACCGCAGAGAATCGGAAGAAGATTCCAGTAGCCCGTCTACAGCCTTTCCTGCCAGTTCAGGCATTTTTTCTTCTAGCAGCAGTAAGTAAAACCATTGTGCACACTTTCCTTTCAAATGACAATACTTGAGAGGTCTGTTACGACCAGAAAGGAGATTGCACTGTGCTCATTACATAATTAGCTGCTGCCTTAATGAGGTACACATGGAATGAGTTCAAGTATTAGGGTTCTAATGGGTTCTCCTATTAAGGGGGGGGGGGGTAGGCTCCCAGATATACACAGTACATTTCACAGAGTAAATTTTACTCAAACTGAGTAAATTGTACTCAAACTGAGTACATTTTACTCAAAGTGGTTTGGGTAAAATCTTACTCAGTTTGAGTCAAATGTACTCAGTTTGAGTAGAATTTACTCTGTGAAATGTACTGTGTACTTTTTTTTTTGTTATAACCTCTGCATTTGTCATGTCTCGATGGTAATCAATAAATTATGATGTCAAATCAAAATCCATAATGGATAAGGGGTCAGGGGAAGATTTACATCAGATGCTGCCGACCCAGATGCCACTCTGGACCGAACAATGAGTCGGAACCTGGAGAACCAGGAGAAGATACCTCAGCCAGGTAGACAACTCGACGAGACCTTTTTGCGGGGGGTGCGAGTGGATTTAGTATGGAATAGGGATGGGCATTTGAAGGCATATCAATATTTGAATATATATTTATATATATCTGTTTTCTTTTTCAAATTTCTTAAACGTATTGAACATTACATTTATTGGAGATTAAATCCCACTGAATCAGTGCAGTTAATGCACAAACAAAGCCAACAGCTACAGACGAATACCATAATTTTCCTTTTCCCCCCATTTTTTGACCCTGCGGCTTATATAACGGTGCGGCTTATATGTGACTCGACGTGACCAAACCCGAAAATGTAAAAATCGAAATATTGCTTTTTTGACTGCATTGAAATGTTATTTATCTGTTCCCTTATTTTCTAAACTTAATACAACTTGTAAATGAGTTCATTCTTGTTATTTGTCCGACAGTATTGTGTCCCAATGCTAATTACATATGGTAATTAAACATTAAAACACCTGCGGCTTATAGTCCAGTGCGGCTTATATATGTACACATCATTCAATTTAGCTGCTGCGGCTTATATTCAGGTGCGGCTTATAGTGCGAAAAGTCCGGTACATTTTACTCAAACTGGTTTGGGTAAAATCTTACTCAGTTTGAGTCAAATGTACTCAGTTTGAGTAGAATTTACTCTGTGAAATGTACTGTGTACTTTTTTTTGTTATAACCTCTGCATTTGTCATGTCTCGATGGTAATCAATAAATTATGATGTCAAATCAAAATCCATAATGGATAAGGGGTCAGGGGAAGATTTACCTCCACCCAATCAAAACTCAAACCAGCAGGTTTAATTGGACGGCCTAGTTGTGCGTCAGAAGCCGAACCAGAATGCACCTATCATCATAATCTATTGATTACCATCGAGACATTATGACAAATGCAGAGATTATAATAAAAAGTACATAGAAATCTGGGAGCCTACCCCCCTTAAATACACTGATTTAAGCTTCAAATTTGAGTTTCATATTGTGGGCTCAATTTGTTGCCATCTTCACTGTTAACATCCAACCATGGTCGCACTGAGTAGTGTACTTGCAGAGGTGGTGGTCCAAACAATATGATAATACTCCTCTGTGCCTGTTTTGAAAATAACGTTATCATTCACTACCATTTTGGACCCCTCTACAGACTTTCCCAACAACACTCCAGGGATGTTGAATTCAATTGGTAAATGGTCGGCCCAAAACTGTTCTTACTGACTATGTAAATGTGTTTAAAAAAAAAGAAACACCTGTCATACAGAATGGCACTATTCTAAAATGGTTCAATGTATGTTAAAAAACAACACATGAATTGAAAGCAGACATTCTGAACTTTTACCTCATAGTTCATTGTTTCATTTAAAATATAAATGATATTGTCTCAGAGGCAAAACAACCAATCTCTCATATCTGTGCTAATTATGGCTTACTGTATTCCAGGTCTGCCGATGTCCTCATTGTCCTCCACCAATGAGTGCTCCATCAGCCGTGAGAAGGGAACAGCAGCACTGGACAATAACTGGCACTTCAGTTTCAAGATACAGTGGAACATCATGCCGTCGAATATACAAAAAATATTGGAGAATAAAGAGCGGCCAGCGGCGAGGGATAGAAGAGAAATAGTCAGGTTGATTTCCGCAGAAATCCTGGTTGTCTGCAAACATCCTCAAAAGAAACATTTGAATGAAATTGCCCGCAAGATGGTACAAGATTATCCTAAGTCATTCAAGGATGTGATTGAGGATCAAGTCATAGGTAGTGGCTACGATTCTCTAGCAAAACAACTACAATGCAGAGTGGACAACCACAAAAGGATAGGTCCACCAACGATGACTCCCAGCAGTGTTGACAAGGGAAAGACACGAAGGAAAATGTCTTATGGATGTGTGAACCCAGAACCTCAACTGCGTGCTGCAAATGACGAATCACAGAGGAAGATGAAAGAGGACCTACATAAAATGTTTGAGGAAAATGAGAAAGATGAGAAGAAAATAGAAGCATTGATGATTAACACGTTTGCCTCCCAGAGAAGAGATGTCCTAGATGAGAAAGACACACGGACTTTGAAAAAAGAATGGCCCTATCTTTTCAACACAACTGGCTTGAAGGCTCATTTCAATGAACTGACTGGGGTCCAGATAAATGAAGAATTCCAAGAGGCCATGAATGTAAAATACAAAAGAGTCCTGGGATTTTTCAAGTGTCTGCGCCCAGAAAGAGATAGTGTTGCAGGAAAACTCCAACCTCAAATCCAGGCTGTGGGTTGTGATGACTCCGTTGGGACTGTGTTACTGCTTTTAGCTCACTTCAAAGAAGACCAAAACAAGATGCTCATAAATGTTGACGATACCTGTCTTGCAGCAGATGTGAACTCTCAGGATCTTCCCACAACCCCATGCATATTGCTGTGTGGTAAGTTAAGTAAAGGATAATGTATAGCTATACTCTGTCATTGTCGCAAAATAATTGACAGACACTGCGTTCTGGAACACCGAGGCACAGCCGAGGTGTTCTAAACCCAGTGAAGGTCAATTATTTTGCGACATTGACAGAGTATAGCTATACATTATCTCGCTTATTACATGGCTAACTTACTAACAATATACCTAATTCATTTTACACCATCGACAAGATGAGATCAAATGCAGACTCAGTTGTTCTGTGGCTCCTCTGTCATCGCCGGCACCCGGCAGGTGTGTGGACTTGATTGCACTGATGTAGTGCAGTTGTGCATAATGGTAATGCTTAGCTTTCGTGACTGAGATCAAAATGCTTGATTGTGATTGGTCAATAGCGCTCTGTTGCCCCTGACAGCGGTCATTATTGCGCGTTGCCCATGACAGCGGTGAATTATCGAAAAATAAATGTTTTTTTTTATCTACTTTTTCTCCCCATTTTTCTATTTTTCTCCCGTCCCCAATTTCGTATTGTCCAATTACCCTACCCTTCCCCCTACCCTCCCCTGTCTCGAACGCTGTTAGGCCATGCCTCCCACAAGCCGCCTGCAATGTGGACGAAGCCTTGCATCACGTGTCCCCTCCGGTACTCAAGGAGGCAGCCGTCGCATCTTTTCACCTGCACAGCGTGATCTCTCAGCGGCGAGGGTCTGCGTGGGAGAGACACGCCGCCCTCGTTGCTTCCTGATTCTACTGCGCAGGCGCACCAACCGACCTGTAGGAGTCGCTGTCCACAACGTCCAATCCCCACCCACCAGCTTCCCACCCCCTAATACTGCCAATTGTATTAGTATGAACAACCAGCCAAGCTGGTAGCAACGCCGAGAGCTGGGCTCGAACCCAGCATCTCCTGCATTGGTGGCGAATGCCTTGCCCACTGCGCCACCTAGCCGCCCGCATTTTGGCTAATGTTAAAACTTGTCAGCTCAGTTTTGTCTATTTTTCTGTGTGTGTGTGTGCGCGTGTGTCTGTCATACCTTCACAGGACAAAGCCCACTGACTGCATCTGTCTTCATGGTAGCAGTGGACCAGGTGGTGGTCAATGATGGAGTCTCAACGTTCACTGAAGCAGTCAATGCCATGTTCATGATCTATTATGCCCTCAACATCGACTATCCTGTAGAGCTGGGTGCAACAATGGAGTTTCTTCAAAGGTAATTGTATATTTTTTTCATCTTTTTATTCATTTACCAGCATAATGAACTTTTTTTTTTTTTTTTTTTTTTGATCTTTTTCCCCCTCCATTTTCCTCAGATTTTCTCCCATCCCAATGTTAGTCGTATGCCAATTCCCAGTCCCTTCCTGGTCGCTGCGCACTTACCCCCCACAGTCAGATCATCTGGGAGAGTGGAGGCTACCACGTGCTTCCTCCGACACACGTCCAGCCAATCACCGCTTCTTTTCACCTGGCAGCGCGGATTCTCATCGAGAGGGCGTAGCGTGTGGGAGGATCACACTATCCCCCTCAAGTCCTATCCGCGCTTAGCAGGCGCCCCGACCGAACTGTAGGAGTCGCTGTTTACAACGACCCGGACCCACCCCGCCAGCTTCTCCCACCCTCTAATACAGCCAATTGTATTAGTGCAGACGGCCAGCCAAGCTGGTGACAACCCCGGAGCTGTGAGCTGGATTCGAACAGGCGAATCCAGCTCACAGCTCCGGGGTTGGTGACGAACGCAATCTCCGCTCGGCCACCTAACCGCAGCATAATGAACTTTTAATCATAAAGTCCTTGTAGCAGTTTGAGAGTGAATCAATGCAGTGCAGAAGGCAGGGCATGAGTGACAGAGCCCATTCTTTCAAACATTCATTGAGAGCAGCACACACATAGGCTATAGCAGTATCACGGTATGCAGCCAAGGCCCACCAATGTGAGAATGAACGGAATTGTGTAAATGTACACCATTTGATAACGATGTCAACCCTTTTATGTACCACTCCTCTACAGATGCATGTTCAAGATAAATCCGGACAAGGGCTCAAAAGTCCACAAACAAGGCAATAAGAAGTGTCTCGCAGTCAATCCCAAGGTCCTGTCACTCATATCGAAGATATCAGAGCATGACTGGCTGTAATGACTGGTGAGTTTGCTGTTAATTCATTTGATTACTTGTGATTTATTTCATGTCCCTTTTTTCAAAACTATTTGGCAGGTGATCGGATCAACCTCTATTCAGGTAAATCTAATTCTTTCCACCACAAGGTCGGGAGTAAAGCGAATACAGTTTCCACAGGAAAAAAAACCTTCAGTGCTGTTCTTTGCTCTTCCAATTAAGAAACTCATTTCATTTCAGATATAACTAATGTTAATAGCAGCATCTACGCTAACCTCCGCATTGGTGTTTTGAAATGAACAGTTGCTTCTCACTGTTGTCACACCTAAACCACCTCTTCTCGTAGATTACAAACTTCTCTCTATGGAGATTTGCCAGAATGATGTGGGCAGTGAAACGTGAGCTCACAAGATCAGAATGGTCTCATGTCCAAATTCTGAAGATTTGGACATCAATCTGATGCAATTTCTTCTTTATTTCTCCATGAGGTTGATTGAAATAGTATTTCTGTTTGTGTGTATTACAGAGAATCCAGAGCCATCAGGACTAAAATGAAGCGAAACAAGATACAGCAGCACTGGAAGAAAGAGGATGAATAACATTCTTGTTTTCAGTTCAGTTAATTTTTATATTGGACACATGACAATGGTCATAAATCGCAAGTTTTACCAGCTGCTGTTGCAGCATTGTCCGAAAAGGGCTAGGGAGAAGCACTATATAGCTTGCCGGGCCTACGCCTGAAGACTCCCATTTTTTATACACATATATACCTGCACATATTCATACATGATACATATTCATACATGATGTTTATAGCATTGTTCTGTATATACTGTATACATACACATATACACACACGCATATATATTTATCCCATAAATACTGTATCATATTATACATAATAAGCTGTACACCAACTGGGGTGCTCTTTGCCATGGATATGTATGTGTGTGTATCAGTGGAGGTTTCTCTATGACAACACGTGAAACACAAATTCACTCATAATTCATCATTATTATTAATTTACATATACCTATATATATAAAAAAAAAAAAAAAACTATATATATATATATATTTTTTTTTAATTATTATTATTATTATTTTTTTATTATAAATGTTTTCCTCTGTAAAAAAAATGCCAGTGAATTTTTTTTCTTCTTCAAAAATGGCCAAAATGTACAGCTCTGAGCAGGCCTGCACTGCAGTATTGCCTGCAGTAATTATTCGTGAAGAAAACTTCACAGGTGTGACCCATTGTTAAATAAATAATAAATAACAGCGAATCAAAATAGGCTATTAACTTCATCTAAGCACGGTCTGTGCAGTTAAACTCTTGCCATTGAATGGAGGATTGATTGATTGACAGCCCTTGACATCCAATACACGGAGGTTGAATATGATTGGCAGCCTTGCAAATCCAATCAGAGATTTCTGCATTGCAAAGTCAAAATGGGTCCAGCTGCATGTGAGGAGGATAGGTTTAGCTTGGGCCAATCTCAAGTTTCTCAAGTTTCTTTATTAGTTGTCATACAGAAGTACAGAATACTTTTATACAAAATGTAACATAAAGAAGCATTTTGTATAAAAGTATTCTGTACTTCTGTATGACAAATAATAAAGAAACTTGAGAAACTTGAGATTGGCCCGAGCTAAACCTATCCTCCTCACATGCAGCTGGACCCATGTTGACTATGTGAAAGTTGAGACTATGAGAAAGTTGTTGTTTAGTAGTTAGTAAGCTGTACAGCTATAACAAGTCAGGCTAAATTAAACTTTGCGCCAACATTAGGACCGAAGTATAAACCAGCAACTGAGCAACATGAAGAAGTGGATTTATGCATCTGGATCAGAAAAAACGTTGTGGATGAAAAAGTAAGTAGGCTACAGTGCTTGTATGCTAACAGTAGCTAGGCAGCTTAGCCTACATCACAATGATAATCACCAAGCTAACTTACTGTACACACTGTAGGGCTGGGCAATTAATCGAAACAGAATCGCGATATCGATTCATAGACCTATGCAATCTAATTTCTAAGTTATGACTATTTTCTTTTATTAAAAAAAAACGTTTTTTTTTTTTTTTTTATATTTTTTATTATTTTATCTGGGTTGAACATGATTTGTGGAACTCCCTCTGGTGTTGTGGTCGTGGTATTCACTGACCTTTGGGAAGTATTTCGACATGCACATGGGTATCTTAGTGGTGTAGTGTATCTTGTAGACCAGGCCCATTGCAAGTTGCTGTACTCTGTCGTCTACTCTAAGCCATCCTAGGTTGTCAAAGTGGACAGGGGTGAGGTGGGTTTTAGGAGTAAGGTCAAGCAGTAGTCTGACCAGTTTGTTTTGTGATGTTTGTAATCTTGTTTTTAGTGCCTTTGAGGTGCTTTGGTACCATGAGGTGCAAGCATAGTCGTAGTACCCTTGAATGAGTGCTCCTGTTAGAGTCTTCAAGGTATTCTTGTTTACCAGAGAGGAGATCCGGTACAGGAATCTAGTTCGTTGGTTGACTTAGTTTTATTATATTGGATCCCATTTTGTCACAGGAAAGATTTGCCTCTATAGGATGGAACCCAGGTAGGTAATTTCATCTTTCCTTTTAAGATAAGATAAGATATTCCTTTATTGATCCCCTTTGAAATTCAGGCATCATAGCAGCATGGGGGAAGGGGGGGGGGGGGTACAGGTAGTGAAAACAACACAAGCAGTGTAAACAAATAGGTCAATATAATTTACTATCTAACTAACTGAAATATACATTATTCATTATTCACAGTATCACAGTATCCACATAAGGTGCAGTATGCATAAGGTAGTGTTATTGTCCTACTTGGGTTCCTATTAGTTCTAGGTCGATGTCTGGCAGCAGTCGCTGCCCACTGTTGTGGAGCCTGATGGCCACTGGTATGAAGGACTGTCCGAGGCGGTTAGTTGAGTGTCGGGGGGGTATGCGTCTGTGGCTTCCTTGTCACCTTCACCTAATATGTTTTGATCTGGTCAGGTGCGCTGTCACCTAAAATGTTTTGATCTGATCAGGTGCGCTGTCACCTAATATGTTTTGATCTGGTCAGGTGCGCTGTCACCTAATATGATTTCATCTGGTCAGGTGCGCTGTCACCTAATATGTTTTCATCTGGTCAGGTCCGCTGTCACCTAATGTTAATATGTTTTCATCTGTGTCCACTGACCACTGACACACAGTGGGGGATGTTTTAAAAATATTATTTAATATATAATATAATATAATAATTTGTGCTTCACCTAAAAATTTGGTCAGCAGCCTCCACTGGTGTGTATGTATATATATATATATATATATATATATATATATATATATATATATATATATATATATATATATATATATATATATATATATATATATATATATATATATATATATATTAGGGCTGTCAGTGTATCGCGTTAATTAGATTAATTAATTACACAGCAAATTATCGCGTTATGAAAATTAACTCAAAATTAATTACAATTTTTTTTTTTTTTTATAATATTTTTTTTGTATCTCATTCATTCCATAAGAATGTAGAATACACATTTACAGATTTCTTTTTAATATGGTCCATTTGCATGTTCTTGGTATCTGATTCTAGGGACATCTATGAATCTCAGGGAATGTATTCCCAGTGTCAGAAATACTGTGGGCTAGATCCACAAAGAATGGATTGCACAGTGCAAGTTGCACCCTTACTTACAATTCATTATGAATTGAAAATGGGGGACCCTGATGTAAACGAGACGAAAGTCTTTCTCTGATCTGCATCCCCTTAACAATTGTGTGTATTGAGCCGTATTTTATTGTACCCATTCTGCAATCTGTTAATAACATTTTCATTCAATCACTCAATCTGCGCTGTGATTGATTGAATGAAAATTTTATTTTGAGTAAATTGTAATGAACCAAATGAGAATATCAATATTTTTTTTGTTATCTTTGACTGTGAATAACACCATGCTCAAATTGACCAGACCTGAAAAATCTAAGCAAATTAATAGATGGAAGATGATTAAACAGAAGGTTTTGTAGATACAGTACTGAATTCTGCCATCCGGACACATGCAATTTGAAATATGATTACAGAATATAGAATATCAGGCATAAAATGGTTATGCGATTAAAATGCGATTAATTCGATTAATTAATTACAAATCCTGTAATTAATTAGATTAATTTTTTTAATCGCCTGACAGCACTAATATATATATATATATATATATATATATATATATATATATATATATATATATATATATATATATATATATATATATATATATATATATATATATATATATCCATACACACATGGCAAAGAGCACCCCATAGTTGGTATACACAGCTTATTTATAATATGATTAATAAATTAGTGTTGGCATGTATATAAAGTGATATACAGTACATATACACATTATAGTATATTATGGTTGAGCACGTTGGTTCCGCACGGACGTTTACACTGTTATAGAATACAGCACTGACCATCACCAACCGTAACTTAGGGGTTAGAGTTAGAGGTGGTCTAGGTCTGGTTAGGGGTTAGAGTCAGAGGTGGTCTAGGTCTGGTTAATAGAGGCCATAACCAGACCTAGACCACCTCTAACTCTAACCCCTAACCAGACCTAGACCACCTCTAACTCTAACCACTAACCAGACCTCTTCCATGTGGCACTTTAACAGTACACTGACCTCAGAATGTATATTTTTATGCAAGCAGATTGCAATCAGTGTGTACTACTAGTACTACTGTATTTAGTTTACAGTATCATGTTGTTATAGAATAAACCGCTGCCAGCAGCAGCCCAGCACTGACCAATGACCATCACCAAACTTAACTTAGGTGTTAGAGTCAGAGCCTAGGTGGTCTAGGTCTGGTTAGGGGTTAGAGTCAGAGGTGGTCTAGGTCTGGTTAATAGAGGCCATAACCAGACCTAGACCACCTCTAACTCTAACCCCTAACCAGACCTAGACCACCTCTAACTCTAACCACTAACCAGACCTCTTCCATGTGGCACTTTAACAGTACACTGACCTCAGAATGTATATTTTTATGCAAGCAGATTGCAATCAGTGTGTACTACTAGTACTACTGTATTTAGTTTACAGTATCATGTTGTTATAGAATAAACCGCTGCCAGCAGCAGCCCAGCACTGACCAATGACCATCACCAAACTTAACTTAGGTGTTAGAGTCAGAGCCTAGGTGGTCTAGGTCTGGTTAGGGGTTAGAGTCAGAGGTGGTCTAGGTCTGGTTAATAGAGGCCATAACCAGACCTAGACCACCTCTAACTCTAACCCCTAACCAGACCTAGACCACCTCTAACTCTAACCACTAACCAGACCTCTTCCATGTGGCACTTTAACAGTACACTGACCTCAGAATGTATATTTTTATGCAAGCAGATTGCAATCAGTGTGTACTACTAGTACTACTGTATTTAGTTTACAGTATCATGTTGTTATAGAATAAACCGCTGCCAGCAACAGCCCAGCACTGACCAATGACCATCACCAAACTTAACTTAGGTGTTAGAGTCAGAGCCTAGGTGGTCTAGGTCTGGTTAGGGGTTAGAGTCAGAGGTGGTCTAGGTCTGGTTAATAGAGGCCATAACCAGACCTAGACCACCTCTAACTCTAACCCCTAACCAGACCTAGACCACCTCTAACTCTAACCACTAACCAGACCTCTTCCATGTGGCACTTTAACAGTACACTGACCTCAGAATGTATGTTTTTATGCAAGCAGATTACAATCAGTGTGTACTACTGTGTTTAGTTTACAGTATCATGTTGTTATAGAATAAACCGCTGCCAGCAGCAGCCCAGCACTGACCAATGACCATCACCAAACTTAACTTGGGGGTTAGAGTAAGAGCCTAGGTGGTCTAGGTCTGGTTAGGGGTTAGAGTCAGAGAGGTGGTCTTGGTCTGGTTAGGGGTTAGAGTCAGAGGTGGTCTAGGTCTGGTTAATAGAGGCCATAACCAGACCTAGACCACCTCTAACTCTAACCCCTAACCAGACCTAGACCACCTCTAACTCTAACCACTAACCAGACCTCTTCCATGTGGCACTTTAACAGTACACTGACCTCAGAATGTATATTTTTATGCAAGCAGATTGCAATCAGTGTGTACTACTAGTACTACTGTATTTAGTTTACAGTATCATGTTGTTATAGAATAAACCGCTGCCAGCAACAGCCCAGCACTGACCAATGACCATCACCAAACTTAACTTAGGTGTTAGAGTCAGAGCTTAGGTGATCTAGGTCTGGTTAGGGGTTAGAGTCAGAGGTGGTCTAGGTCTGGTTAATAGAGGCCATAACCAGACCTAGACCACCTCTAACTCTAACCCCTAACCAGACCTAGACCACCTCTAACTCTAACCACTAACCAGACCTCTTCCATGTGGCACTTTAACAGTACACTGACCTCAGAATGTATGTTTTTATGCAAGCAGATTACAATCAGTGTGTACTACTGTGTTTAGTTTACAGTATCATGTTGTTATAGAATAAACCGCTGCCAGCAGCAGCCCAGCACTGACCAATGACCATCACCAAACTTAACTTGGGGGTTAGAGTAAGAGCCTAGGTGGTCTAGGTCTGGTTAGGGGTTAGAGTCAGAGAGGTGGTCTTGGTCTGGTTAGGGGTTAGAGTCAGAGGTGGTCTAGGTCTGGTTAATAGAGGCCATAACCAGACCTCTAGACCATCTCTAACTCTAACCCCTAACCAAACCTAGACCATCTCTAAATCTAACCCCTAACCAGACCTTCCATCACCATGTGGCACTTTACACAACAACCTCAAAATGTGATTTATCATTTTATGTTTATGCAAGCAGATTGCAATCAGATTGCTACTGTGTGTACTATACACTGTTGTACTGTACTATTATCTACTCAAGTTCAACTACTACTGTGTTTGTTTGTTTACAAAACACAGTATCCTGTTAGTGTTGTTGACACTGTTACACTGGCTGCTGTTACTGTTATTTAATATTTTCAAATAAATCGCTGCCAGGTGAGCAAGGCCAGACATAATGTGACTGTCTTATTAAGTTATTTCTCCATTCACAGATCGACAGTGAGTGCTGCACCCTTCCTGTTTATTACTTGTGCCGCCGACTCAGATTCCCCTAGGTTAAAAAATAAATACGCAATTTAAATCAGAATATGTTCCATGTTGACTATTTCTGACTTCTGCCAAGTTTTTTTCCATTGACTAAAAATAGACAAAAATGTCATCCGTTTACTAAAATGCTCAGACATTTTAGTTGACTAAAACTGACTAAACGAAAAAAATAAATGAAAATGACTAAATATGATAAACGAAAAAGGAGCACTTGACACATTACTAAGACTAAAACTAAAATGAAAATAGCTGCCAAAATGAACACTGGTTTACAGTGACATTCCATATAAATGTTGTGATTTCCATATAAAATGTTGTGCTAATAAATACCGCTCTCCTTCGAGACACCACCGCCGACTCATCTCTCAGCACTATACAATATTATGCTAGATATAGTCGTTTCCTTTTCACCATTGGCAGATTATCATCCACATTGGAGAATAGAGCTTTTAAATGCTTATTTCTACTTTTGACACATTAACTGTACTGACTTTTACAAGGTATATCAACTGTATATATCAACTGTATGTACTCCAAATATACTGAGAAGAGTGCTTGCTTGTGGGTTGTTGAACTGGAGTGCAGCTGAGACCATGCAAAATGAATACTTAACCCATTTAGACATAAAACGCCTGCTAAAAACTCCTATTAAAACCTATGCAATTAGGGTTTTTTGGAAAGATTTTCAGAATTGTCAGTTAATAAAACCTTTTATATCAGCCTCTGGAGCAGATTGAAACATGAAATGAAAACCGATAGATTAGAACTTGGGCTTTTATTTGAACATCATTCATTTTCCCTAATGTGCATTGACATTTAAAAAAAAAAATGTCTTGTCCAGATACTTTTAAAGGGATTTCAAATAATAGGTAATTTGAATGTAATTTTGAATTTGTATACAGCAGTTGGGCTGTAAAAATACAGAGAATATATAGCAAATATCTGTAAAAAAAAATTCACTGCTGAACTTTGTGTTCTGTCACTTAATTGAATGAGTTTGATTGTAATAATTATGGGGAAACCTGTAAAATAACAGTGTTTCACTGCTGAACTTAAGTTATGTCACTTAATTGAAGGTGTTTCATCGTAAATGTAGGAAAAACCTGTGAAATAACAGTGTTTCACTGCTGAACTTTAAGTTCTGTCACTTAATTGAAGGAGTTTGATTGTAATCATTTTGGAAAAACCTGTAGAATAACAGTGTTTCACTGCTGAACGAAGTTCTGTCACTTAATTGAATGAGTTTGATTGTAATAATTATGGGGAAACCTGTAAAATAACAGTGTTTCACTGCTGAACTTAAGTTATGTCACTTAATTGAAGGTGAAGGACTACAGCCCCCTCAGCATCGACGGGGCACCAGTTGAGAGAGTGAACAGTTTCAAGTACCTCGGAGCCCACATATCCGAGGACTTGACATGGACCACACACATTGACAGTGTTGTGAAGAAGGCACGACAACGCCTCTACTTCCTCAGGCGCCTAAGGAAGTTCCAAGTCAGTCAGAAGATCCTTAGGAACTTCTACTCATGTACAATAGAGAGCATCCTGACCGGCAACATCACCTCCTGGTTTGGGAATAGCACTGCACAAGACCGTAGCAGACTACAAAGAGTGACACGTTCAGCCGAACGCACAATTAGAGGGGGGCTTCCCACCCTCCAGAACATTTACAACAAGCGGTGCAAGGGGAAGGCTAAGAGAATTATTAAGGACTCGAGCCACCCGAACAACTGCCTCTTTGAACTGCTGCCGTCAGGCAAGCGATACCGGAGTCTTATGGCGAGCACAGAAAGACTCAGAAGGAGCTTCTATCCCCAGGCCATCAGGCTGCTAAACGAACAATAATCGCTAAACGAACAATAATCACTATGCAACAACCATCAAATGCACACAGCACACACACCCACACGCACACACACACTCACTCAAACAAACAACACACTGCAGCACCCACTCTCCACACTTTAGATCACACAAACACACTTACACTTTATATTTATTGATAAAGGATTTGCACTACAACTCGTACACCTACTGTGAATTGTACCTAAACTGCACCTTGTCCATTTATGCCTTGCACTATATAGTATTGTATATTAGTACACTGCACAGTATTGTATATTGTATGGTAACTACGTCTACGAACATTGTACATATGTCTAAACTGAACACTGTGACCTCTTTTTTTTTCTTCTAATTTTTACTATGTTTTTATTTCATACTTATCTTGTCATGCACAGTCTCTGGAGCGCAACAGTAAGAAGCATTTTGTACAAAAGTATTCTGTACTTCTGTATGACAACTATTAAAGAAACTTGAAACTTGAAACTTGTGTTTCATCGTAAATGTAGGAAAAACCTGTGAAATAACAGTGTTATTTCACTGTCACTTAATTGAAGGAGTTTGATCGTAATAATTTAGGAAAATACTGTCAAATGACAGTATTTCACTGCTGAACTTTAAGTTCTGTCACTTAATTGAAGGTGTTTCATCATAAATGTAGGAAAAACCTGTGAAATAACAGTGTTTCACTGCTGAACTTTAAGTTCTGTCACTTAATTGAAGGAGTTTGATTGTAATAATTTAGGAAAATACTGTCAAATGACAGTATTTCACTGCTGAACTTTAAGTTCTGTCACTTAATTGAAGGTGTTTCATCATAAATGTAGGAAAAACCTGCCAAATAACAGCGTTTCACTGCTGAACGAAGTTCTGTCACTTAATTGAATGAGTTTGATTGTAATAATTATGGGGAAACCTGTAAAATAACAGTGTTTCACTGCTGAACTTAAGTTATGTCACTTAATTGAAGGTGTTTCATCGTAAATGTAGGAAAAACCTGTGAAATAACAGTGTTTCACTGCTGAACTTTAAGTTCTGTCACTTAATTGAAGGAGTTTGATCGTAATAATTTAGGAAAATACTGTCAAATGACAGTATTTCACTGCTGAACTTTTAGTTATGTCACTTAATTGAAGGTGTTTCATCATAAATGTAGGAAAAACCTGCCAAATAACAGCGTTTCACTGCTGAACGAAGTTCTGTCACTTAATTGAAGGAGTTTGATTGTAATAATTATGGGGAAACCTGTAAAATAACAGTGTTTCACTGCTGAACTTAAGTTATGTCACTTAATTGAAGGTGTTTCATCGTAAATGTAGGAAAAACCTGTGAAATAACAGTGTTTCACTGCTGAACTTTAAGTTCTGTCACTTAATTGAAGGAGTTTGATCGTAATAATTTAGGAAAATACTGTCAAATGACAGTATTTCACTGCTGAACTTTTAGTTATGTCACTTAATTGAAGGTGTTTCATCATAAATGTAGGAAAAACCTGCCAAATAACAGCGTTTCACTGCTGAACGAAGTTCTGTCACTTAATTGAAGGAGTTTGATTGTAATAATTATGGGGAAACCTGTAAAATAACAGTGTTTCACTGCTGAACTTAAGTTATGTCACTTAATTGAAGGTGTTTCATCGTAAATGTAGGAAAAACCTGTGAAATAACATTGTTTCACTGCTGAACTTTAAGTTCTGTCACTTAATTGAAGGAGTTTGATCGTAATAATTTAGGAAAATACTGTCAAATGACAGTATTTCACTGCTGAACTTTTAGTTATGTCACTTAATTGAAGGTGTTTCATCATAAATGTAGGAAAAACCTGTGAAATAACAGTGTTTCACTGCTGAACTTTAAGTTCTGTCACTTTATTGAAGGAGTTTGATCGTATTTTTTTTAAATACTGAAAGTTGCCTTATTTCACATTCAGTAAAATGATGAGTATCTTATGTGTTTTTACATACAATTCAATGTAATTTAACATTCAACACAATTAAGCAAATACATGTATTTAAAAAGAATTACCTGTAGAATAACTGAAGGTTTTTACTGTTTTTTAATTATATTATTCTCTTTTTTAACATTATTTAACATTACATTTAAAGTTTAACAGCAAAAAAACAGAAATTTGCCTTATTTTCACATACAGTAAAATGATGTATATTCTAGGTGTTTTACATGTAATTTAACATTCAAGACAATTAAGCAATGGAATAATCCTGTAAAAAAAAGATAATTTCTTATTAAATCAATCTACAGATTACAACCTTTATTTAATGGTTAATATTTGTATTAAAGGTTATTTACTGTATTTTTATGGACTTTCCTGTATTTTTATGGGATGTACACTTAAAGTAGAAAAACAAAAGTAATCTGTAAAATAATACATTGAAAGTCCCGTAAAAATACATTTTTTTTAAGAGTGTAGGCTTCACTTTAGATTAGGGCACACAATAGCATCTGTAAATGATTTATAGATGTTTTATGAATGTCTTAACAAATAATTTGTTGAACATGAACAAATAAATGGAGGTACAGTATAGTTGTTTTTTCATATCCATTTTTCAAAGCATCTACAAATGTGTTACTACACATTAAACAACATTATTTAATGATGGACAAATCAAGTACAAACAATGTTGATAATGAGTTATAAATAATGTATAACTAATCTGTAAATGTTATACAAATATAGTTATAAATGATTTAATAATAATTTATGAATGTATATAAATGGTTTGTTCATGATTAGTTCATTATCTACAAATACTTTATAAAGGTCTTATAACTGAGTGTTATTATAAAGCGTTACCGCATTCTCTTATTCACCGGTCCCGTTCCTCTGTTCCCATAACAACGTCACTCTTAAACTGAAAGCGCGTTCTTTGAATTTGCATACAGAAACGCTCCGCCAGCTCCTTATAAGGGAAGGGAGAGGCTAAGCACTCCGGTTGTGCTGACCCCTGTGAAAATATTCAACAGGTAGCGCAAAAGCAATTTGCGATCAAATTATACAATGCACAGGTGATTAAACTGGGTATAATATATATAAATACTACTGAGTAATAGGGCTGACCTCGACTAATCAAATAGTCGACTAATCGATCGAAAGGGGCCGTAGTCGACTGCCAACCTTAGTCGAATCCAAACAAAATAATTATTTAAATTTTCTTTTGCATTCGGGTGGGACTACCAGTCGACTATTGGCAAATTGTGGCCAGTCACAGTCGACTATACAAATCCTTAGTCAGGGACAGACCTACTGAGTAATAGTGCTCATCAGATGCATGTACAGAGTTGTAGTATTAATATGTACAGCGATACAGGTATAAAGACCCTGTAGTAGTAAGTCATACTGTACAACATGACATCTTAGCATGACATCTTATTTAGTAGTGTCAATACGGGGTACAAGGCCACTCAAAAAAATCAGCATGGTACGAGTTAACAGGTGAGGTTAACGTGGTGTCAGGAGAGGAGAGATAACAGGTGAGGTTAACGTGGTGTCAGGAGAGGAGAGTTAACAGGTGAGGTTAATATGGTGTCAGGAGAGGAGAGTTAACAGGTGAGGTTAACATGGTGTCAGGAGAGGAGAGTTAACAGGTGAGGTTAACAGGTGAGGTTAACGTGGTGTCAGGAGAGGAGAGATAACAGGTGAGGTTAACGTGGTGTCAGGAGAGGAGAGTTCTGTTTCATGCTAGCTTCCGCTCAGCATCATAATGCATATATCTCGCTTCAGTGGATATGCACTGAATACATTTCAAAATGTACCTTTACATACCAACATCCGTCTGACCACACCCCCATCTGCTGCCTACATAAGCAGGGGTGGGGCCACACACTCATCTCCTTCTCAAATTTCATCCACAATATAGTGCCTGTATACCAATCACTTGGCGAGGAAGAAAGTTTTAGCTGGAGAAAGGAAAACAGAAGAACAAGGAGATACGTTGACATTATATCTTTATTTTCTCTCTCACTATTTTCGAGAAAATACGGCGATATTGTCTTCGTCACTGGAGTGTCTGGAAGATGATGATCATTCTAAACCTCCACCGGGTTTTTCGTATTAGGGGCTCGCGTCGCTGATATACTCCCCACCGGCAGTCCTCCTTGCTGCGGCTGGATAGGTAATTGAACCTCCGGTTATACAGCTGGACTGTGGAAGGCACTGTCTGTTGTGAGAGACTGGTTGTTTTCGAGCCTGGGTGAGTAATGTTTTGCTTGCGAGCGCCAGTTGTCTGTTAGTGCTATGGGGGCTAGCTGACCATTTTTACGAAAACCGGCCCCAGATTGGGGTCCTCTGTTCGGCCTCTTAGGCGACGGCGGAGGATCTTGGTCTGAAGCCCTTGATGGTTAACTAATGGGCCTCGACAGAGACCTGGTAGAACCCGGGATTCTCTGGACAAGCGGATGCTTCTCTGTCCCGTGCAGGCCCCATCTTTCACTTGAGTGGAAATACACCCTAAACGAGGAAATGTGGGCATGGATGTTCGTTATCGGAAGATCCATGTTCAAGTCGGCTGCAGCCCAGATGGGAATTGTGCCGGCTCTGCCGTATGTCTGGTAAAATCACAGTTGAAAACTGTGTTTGACATTTCTTTTTCTCTTCTCTCTTAAGGATGAGGAGGGTTTCAGACGGCGGCCTGTCTGAAGTGTGGCTTGTTATGTCGTTGTGTACAGTTCAGGTGATAGCTGCTTAGCTTGCGTGCTAGTTGTGGCCTACCTGTTAGCCAGTCAGCTGTTAGCTGCGGCGCTAGCCCATTGTGTCACTAGGCTAGGAAACGTTAGCTTGTTGCTATCAGTCGAGAGCGGCTGTTAGCTTAATGCTACACTGTTGAACGTTGCTATGACTATAACATGCCTTAAATACTCTGACTACGACGTCATCTTTGACAGAGGATGTTAGTCGAACCTACACCGGGAGCCCTGTCAGCGAGGACTGCGTCAACATGGAGAAACGTAGCGGCTAGGTGGCGCAGCGACGTTACCCTCGTCGCCAACGCAGGAGATGGCGTGTTCGACTTCGGTGTCCCGTTAACCAGATTGCAGTCCTCTTGGCCTGCGCTCAGGGTAGGAGTCCCGACCGGACTTTAAACACTTCTTCTTTCCTTCCTTTCTAAATGTTTTGTAATAACGATGTTTTCCAAATGTGTGTTGCTGCAATACATTGAGGATAGAAATCGGTGTTGTTGTTTACATGTGTAAAAATTATCTGGTTAGTTGTGATGAGAACATGTGTGTTCATGTAACGTTTGTAACGTGGGTGAACTCACAACTAAGGGGGTTAATCAACCTGTGAAGCTATGCTTAGTGACATGTGATTGAGGAATGAATTCTTTTCTCAGCCTGTGATGACAATGAACAGTGTGTTCACATATTAACAGGGTTACCTGTTCAACTTGGTCGTATCAAGGGTAAGGTAGGAGGGGTGATCCCCCCGGTTTCCCTGGGGCTTCCCCCCCTCCTCTCAGACATGTTGTTTACAATATATTGTGTCACTGTGTTTGTGGGGATACGATGTAACCCTCAGCTTAAGCTGCTGGGGTTGTGCGTCTGCTTGAGAAACTATTCTTTTCCTAGGGAAAAGGTTGTTTGGTCACTATCATGTGTGTTTAGCAAGGCCTGTGGCCAATACGTAATCAAGGACTCATGTCTCTCTCGTTATGAAAAACGGCGTTCCTCTGTAGTGAGAGTGTACTTTTGCCATTTTTTGTTGTGATGAAGGGTTGTGTGTGTCGTTGAGATCTACAACTGGATTAGGTTTGGCCCACAGAAGCACATATGTAAGTCTGGTACCGGGGCTCTTAAAGAGGCCCTCTCTGTTCTGTGTTTTTTCCTTAGTAAAAATCAGATAGCAGGTTAGCACATGAGCTATGTGAAGCTGTTAAATGCTTCATGTAGCATGCTATGACTGGTGTCATGGCTCTACTTTGTCATTACATCGTATCAGGGGTGAGGGGTCATAAAGGGGTGAACTGGTAAACCTTTCCTCCCCTTTTCTGATTGGTCAGGGGTTAAAACCACCTGTCATTCAGGGTTCCTGTCACGTTGCTGTTCGGCACGTTACAGGGTAAGAGGGGGGGGGGAGTTTCCTGGTCCCACGCCCTGGAAGATTGGGCGTGTGCACTGTGGAAATTCCCCTGCCATAGAGTACGTCACTGAGCACGTCTCTAGTGGTAAGACTTCCGTGGGTTGTTCAGGTCCATGTTATGGATCTGTTTCAGGGAGTTGTCAGAGCTCCTCCTCACGAAGCTCCTCCTCAGAGAGAAGTGCCTCCTCAGAGTTCAGAGCCTCCTCCTCAGATTGTCAAGGTGAGTAGAACTTCAAAAAAGGAGTTCTGCTCTATTGTGTGTGTATTCGATTCAATTCGATTATGGAGTGTGTATTGGTTCAGTGCCTCCTCCTCGGAGAGCCCTAACCCAAGTGTTACATAGCTCAATGTTGCAATATATTCTTTTCAATCTATACAGCTCGCGTGGGAAGTCTCTCTGGGGATTTCCGTCTCCTCCCTGTGGTGAGGGTGGCGGGATGTAAACATTTAAAAAATGTTACCCTCAGCTGCGTCACGTGGGATTCATGTCAGTCTGTGTTTCTTTCTTTTTTAAATAAAAAGAGGAAGGAACATGAAGCACGACGGCTCCGTGTCGTTCTCCCAGGCGACTTGGAGGAACAATGTCTGGTGTCTTGCTAGACTATCCATTGATGTGTTTGGGTCTCGACGCGTACATAGTGCTGGCTCGGGGTGTTTCTGTTAAGAATCATGCAGGGGGCTAAGTGTGCCTTTGTTGCTCGTTATTAAAACAGCGTTTTTATAGGGCAACTGGGATGGAGTTTTGTCTCTTCCGAGCGCCAGTTTACGAGGTTGTCTCGATGAATTCTCATTCATATCTGGGGGATGTTAACGGAATAGATCAGAACATAGGTAGAGGGGTCTCACGCCCTTGGGGTGGGCCACTGAGCGCGGTACAAATGGGACTGTCTGGGTGGCGCCCTCTTTTCATGTTTTAGATCGACACGCATACCTACCCCCTCTTCTGGAGTGGGCATGTCGGCGTGGTTAGGGCACGGGACTGGTTCTGGTCGCGCTGGTCCAGGTCAGTTAACCCGTTGTCCGCCGGGGTTGCAGATCTGCTGTTCTGGTACCCTGAGGGACTTGTGCTTTTTTCGGGGGGAAAAATGCCGGGTCGGCCCGGGTGTCACAGGGTTAGGCGTTATGGAGACCCTTTGTTGGGTACATGTTGTACTCTGCACTATCGTAATGGCTTACGGCCATACCAACCTGAACACGCCCGATCTCGTCCGATCTCGGAAGCTAAGCAGGTTCGGTCCTGGTTAGTACTTGGATGGGAGACCGCCTGGGAATACCAAGTGCAGTAAGCTTAGGGCTGGTTCTCCATTATTTTCGCTCTTCTCTCACGCGTGGCGAAGAGGGGGCTGTTGGGGTGGTCTTTTGGACCTCCTCTGGTAACCCTGTGTGCTTCCCGAGCCGCCGGGCCCGGTCCGAAGTAATGTTTCGTCGACCCGTAGGCCTGGAATAACCCTTTTTTGAAAACTGAAACACTTGTACTGCGGTATAGCCAGTGTATACCCGCAGGTGTGTTTTGGAGTTTTTTCTTGAGGGGTTATAGGAACAACCACCGTCTGTGTACCGAGAGGTTGGTTGATTCCCTGGTGTGTTGGAGCAGAGTCAACTCCCGGGTTACCCCGTTGAGTGTGCCCCTGCACGTTCATGACGTCTGCCAATCGTGTCAGCCTTCTCTGCATCGACCCCTCTGGGTGGTTTTTATTTTTTTGATGGAGGGTTTGTCATGGTGCTCAACAACGCCAGCATACGCCCCTTCCGCCGGGGGGGCTGTTTTCAGTTGACCCCTTTGGCGCCTGTCTCGTCCGCAGTGCTCCAGGCTCAGGTCTACAGCCTGCTGCCTGGTTTCCCCGGTGCGCTGCCTGCTTCCGTTGGTTAACCTTTTTTGAGTGCTTTACGGCCATGCTGACTGCCTGTGTTGCAGGGTCAGTGTGCCAGGCGGTGTACTATTGGGGGGAAAGGGCCCGCTCTTGGAGGGGCCCTATCCGAATACGCTGGCGATGTGGGGGGCGGTGTCACTAAGTGACCGCCTGGTGGGGTCTTGATGCCTGGCGTCATTGACCTCTCCGGGCCCCCTTTTTCCAGGGGATCCAGTCCCTTCAGTGGGTCTGGGTCTTCCTTCGCGCTCCGCTGCTACGGCCTTGCCACGGGGTTGAGTTTGCTCTTGACCCCGTGATTTTGGGGGCAGTAACAAGGGTTGTTCCTTCCGTTCATTCCCTGGTGGCATGCGGGTTGTGCGTGTGCGTAGTCATGGGGTCAAGCCGCGGTCTGCTCACCCTGTGCGTTGAGTTGCTTGAGTTCCTCTTCGCACGGTCGGATCCGTCTCCCTCCCGTCCTCCAATAGGGAGGGTATTCCTCCAATAGGGAGGGTATCCCTCCATTAGGGAGGGTCGGGGGGGCTCGGTCCTCCCCGGTTCTGATGGTTGTGGGGGGCCTCAGTGGGGTACATTTGTCAAGCTTCTAGCTCCCGCTCAGCTCATGCTATGCATTATGATGCTGAGCGGAAGCTAGCATGAAACAGAACGTAAGGTTATGTATATAACCAAGTTCTGTGAATGCTAGTGACGCTCAGCATCTAGATGCCACTGCGGCCCTTGATCTTTCATTGTGGTGAAATTTGTTGGGAAGGAGATGAGTGTGTGGCCCCACCCCTGCTTATGTAGGCAGCAGATGGGGGTGTGGTCAGACGGATGTTGGTATGTAAAGGTATATTTAGAAATGTATTCAGTGCATATCCACTGAAGCGAGATATATGCATTATGATGCTGAGCGTCACTAGGATTCACAGAACTTGGTTATATACATAACCTTACGTTAACAGGTGAGGTTAACGTGGTGTCAGGAGAGGAGAGTTAACAGGTGAGGTTAACGTGGTGTCAGGAGAGGAGAGTTAACAGGTGAGGTTAACATGGTGTCAGGAGAGGAGAGTCAACAGGTGAGGTTAACGTGGTGTCAGGAGAGGAGAGTTAACAGGTGAGTTTAACGTGGTGTCAGGAGAGGAGAGTTAACAGGTGAGGTTAACGTGGTGTCAGGAGAGGAGAGTTAATAGGTGAGTTTAACTGAGTGGTGTCAGGAGAGGAGAGTTAATAGGTGAGGTTAACGTGGTGTCAGGAGAGGAGAGTTAACAGGTGAGGTTAACGTGGTGTCAGGAGAGGAGAGTTAACAGGTGAGGTTAACGTGGTGTCAGGAGAGGAGAGTTAACAGGTGAGTTTAATGTGGTGTCAGGAGAGGAGAGTTAACAGGTGAGGTTAACGTGGTGTCAGGAGAGGAGAGTTAACAGGTAAGTTTAACTGAGTGGTGTCAGGAGAGGAGAGTTCTATATCATACTGGCTCCGCTCAGCGTCATTCTGCACTAACCTCACTTCGTGCACAGCACTGAATAAAAATCCACAATGTACCTTTACATACCGACATCCGTCTGGCCACACCCCTATCCGCTTACCTTCATAAGCAGGTGTGTGGTCACCTACTCGCCTCCTTCTTCACTTTCACCACAAGAAAGTGCCTGTTATATACTCACTTGACGAGGTTGTTAGCTGAAGAAAGTTGAGTTACGTGTTTACATTTTTTCTTGCTTTTTTCTTTCTCTCATACATCTTTTAAGAAAAAAGCTAAGTCATAATGTTTACCTCGGAGGGTCGCGCTAGCAACGTCACCCTTCACCAGCGGTTCTCCATTGCCTCCTCTGTCGTGCGTCTTGGAGCAGGGTTGAGGCCTCTTTCATGGTCGGCAGCCGCGCCCGGTAGGCGTCCGATAGATAGTTTGCCTCTCCAAGGAGCTGGTGCACCAGCGCCGTCTCCTGTGCGATGGCCTGGTTCCGGCTCTGGTTCCTTTGCCTCCGGAGAGTCGTCCGCTGTTGGGCGGCCGGCTCCTCTGGTGGCGGAGGATTTGAGACGCAAACGTTTTGCGTCGGCTCGCTCCCGTCGCAAGATGGTGGCTTGTAGACGCGAACGGCCTGGTTTTGTTGAGTTGCTGGAGCCGGATGAGGATGCGTCTGATTCTCCATGGCCGATGGAAACAGAGGACTACATGGTAGAAGCAGACGGGTTCTTGTTCGACGCCCCGGTGGAGACATGTCCGCCGCCCGTCCAGGTAACACTGGAGGGGGGTGAGAGGTCTCCTTGGGGTTCCTCGTACGCAGATGTTGGGTTAGAACCTCCAACTCGGCGGCGGGATGCCCTGCTATCAGCCACATCAGAATGTGGCTCTGTAACCAGTAGTCTGCTGCATGTGAGGGACGCGAGCTCGTGGGGGAAAGTATGCAGGGGGAACTGCGTGCTTTGTTCCCCAAGCTCATGGCGACAGCGGCAGTCGCAAACGGCGTGCCGCTGCCGCAGCCACTGCCTGTTCCTATTCCTGACGATCTCATAGGTCATCTATGGCAACGCCATCCTGTGAGAGGGATGGACGTTGTCTGTCCATTTTTCCCCTCAATGGAGGCCTACGTCCATCAGGGACAGGTGGTCTCCCACATCATGGGCCTCACCCCCACCTACGTGGAAGTCACGAGGGTGGTGGGTTTGGTAGAAGGCATGAAGGAGGGCATGCCTTGGCTTGATAGGCCGATGGCGGCGCTCCTTTGTCCTGAGGTGGTGTGGGAGCCGTTACGGAAGCCAGTTCCCCAAGGGAAATCGGCGAGGCGGTTGGCTTTCTGGAGTGACCAGTCATTTATCTCCGCGACGCAATCTCTGGCTGCCACTTCTAACATCGCGCAGCTGGTGAGATTCATGTCCGGGATACTGACGGGCGGTATGGAGCTGACTGATTTGCAACATGATCAGCTCGCCCAGTCGGCAGGAGCCATCCTGCATCTGATCCAGCCGCAGGCCATAGCCGCTGGGAAAGTACGCGCCCTGGCCACTCTAGTCCAGCGCCACCTTTGGCTGGAGCAGGCGCGTGTGCCGGAGAAGAAGAGGACTCCACTTCTGACGGCACCCCTCTCCGATGATGGACTTTTCGGGTCGGCACTGCAATTGATGACCTCAACCTGCAGGGAGATGCAGGAGGAGCGTTCCGTGCTCCAGCCTCATTTCCCCCCGCCCGATGTCGTCGGTGGAGTCAGACGGCAGGCTCGTCGTCGGGGTTCCGCCGCCGTAGCCGCCGCTGCTACCACCACCACTGCTGGACCTTCGGCAAAGAAGGCCAGGAGGAGAGAGGGCGCCTCCGCCACTGCAGCCGGCCCATCTACTCCCGGAGGTGACGGTAGGGATCGTCATGACCAGCCTTCGATCGTTTACCGTCCCTCCGGGGCTCCCCGGGGTGGCAAGTCCCGAGCGGCTCGTGGCAGGCGTTGGTAAAAGTATGACTTTTTCCCTCTGTGGTCCCCCCCTGTTCCCTTCCCGGCCCAAATATGATTTTTGTTTATAGAAAATAAAGAGTCCCTCCTAAAAGGAGGGACTGTATTTTTTGTTACAAACTGTGTGTTTATTCACCAAACATATGATGGGGATACGACGTGTGAACATTTCGCTAGTGTGGGTTTGATAGGAGGGCTAGACTTTAAGTCTTGTTGGTCGCTACATTCATGTTAGAGCTTAAGCAAGGCCTGCAGCTTACACTCGGTTGAAAAAGGTTTTTTCTGCCTCGACCTGAATCTTCACATAAAGGTAGAGGTTAGTTGTGTGCTCTGTTGCTTAAACAGTGATATTGAGCCACAACACTATTGTGTTGGTCTGCAGTAATGCTCGTGTATGAAAAAGTACCGCGGTTCAGGCCGCTCTCTCTCTCTATCAGATTTTCTGTTTCTTGCAACATAAACACGGGTGTCTCGCCTTGTGGTGAAAGTTTGGGAAGGAGGCGAGTAGGTGACCACACACCTGCTTATGAAGGTAAGCGGATAGGGGTGTGGCCAGACGGATGTCGGTATGTAAAGGTAAATTGTGGATTTTTATTCAGTGCTGTGCACGAAGTGAGGTTAGTGCAGAATGACGCTGAGCGTCACCAGTATTCATAGAACTTGGTTATATACATAACCTTACGTTAACAGGTGAGTTTAACGTGGTGTCAGGAGAGGAGAGTTAAGAGGTGAGGTTAACGTGGTGTCAAGAGAGGAGAGTTAACAGGTGAGTTTAACTGAGTGGTGTCAGGAGAGGAGAGTTAACAGGTGAGTTTAACGTGGTGTCAGGAGAGGAGAGTTAACAGGTGAGGTTAACGTGGTGTCAGGAGAGTTAACAGGTGTGGTTTAACGTGGTGTCAGGAGAGGAGAGTTAACAGGTGAGGTTAACGTGGTGTCAGGAGAGTTAACAGGTGTGGTTAACGTGGTGTCAGGAGAGGAGCGCACAGCGGCTGAAGAGAGAAAGAAATGGACTCATGTGAAATCAGAGTCCAAAAAAGTTTTGCAAAACACAGGAGAGAGAGAAGCTGGCGTGGTTATTGCTTTCTGTTGAGATTTGGAAACGCATCTGGGCAGGGGGCCTTGATGCGCACGTGCCCAAGGTGGACAGTACCTGGACGTGTGGTGGCACAGGTTTTGAGTGCCTGGTCCGGCTCCTCATTGCAAACTCTGGGGGCCTTAAGTGTAAGCATGAGGTAATAGACAAAGGGAAGCACATTCAAGCATCTCTCAATGTCTACGGATTGAAAAATTAAGAATGTAATAACAAAGGCACCAAAGCAGTTATCCTGGGAATGCTTCTGCAATAGGAGAATGCCCTTAAATCCCCCACCCCTCTCTCTCTCTCTCTCTCTCTCTCTCTCTCTCTCTCTCTCTCTCTCTCTCTCTCTCTCTCTCTCTCTCTCTCTCTCTCTCTCTCTCTCTCTCTCTCTCTCTCTCTCTCTATCTGTGTGTGTGTGTGTGTGCGTGCGTGCGTGCGTGCGTGTGCGTGTGCGTGCGTGCGTGCGTGCGTGCGTGCGTGCGTGCGTGCGTGCGTGCGTGCTTACGTGCGTGCGTGTGTGTTTCTATCTCTCCATCTCTCTCTTTCTCTCCCTCTCTCTCTCTCTGTGGCTGTGCTGCTTACAAAGTGACTTTCTACATTTCCCATGTGGAGCCACTTTGTAGTTTTTTCTTTTTCTTTTTCTTTCTCTTCCCCTGCCAATTAGCATACAGTTGTTTTATTATAATTTTTCAAAACCTCAAACCTGAAAAGTAAAAAAAAAAAAAAACAACATTATATATATATTATATCAGGCACCAGTGCACCGCCCACCAAAGCACCCCTACCCACCCCCCCCCCCCCCCCCCCCCTCAGGAGCTTCCCCAGAATGGCTCAGTGATTCAAAGGAAAGGGGCGAAAATTACACACTGTTTACATGGCTTTGACTTGGGAATGGTTCAGGGGGTGGGGTGGGGTGGGCTGGGGGGGGGGGGGGGGGTATAGGGTCATATATTTCAGAGTTGGGAAAATGGATGCACGCATTACATGAACAATACATGTTTAACCGCGCGCTTGTCAGTCAACACGGGGGCGACTATATGGCTCTGGAGGTAGAGCAGTCGCCTGGTAATCCGGAGGTCCCCGGTTAGATTCCCGCTCCTCCCGGGCAGCCTGTAAAAGTGTTAACCCCTGACTGCTCCCGATGAGCTGTTGGCACCTTGTGTGACGGATCATACTGGGTCTGCGTTGTGTTTGATGTTAAATGATTTAACCCGACACAGGCCGCTGCACTAAGAAGTGAATTCACTCATAACTGCCGTACCTATGCGTCTGTTAACCCTGTTATGGGGAAGTGAGTTTAATTTACCAGCCCGCACTGCCACAGTCACTCGTCAACACACCTGTTTCCGTGACTGTGGACATCCCGGGCTTCCCCGTTACACTTGCATGGTCGCCTCCGTGTGTGAATGTGTGAGGGAATGGGTAAAAATGTGAGGAATAAATTGTAAAGCGCTTTGGATAAAAACGCTATATAAAAAATGCACCATTTACCAAATTTTACTATGAAGAGGGGGGGGGGGGGCAACAGCAGCTGTCACCTATAGGATAATAACAAGCAACATTGTACTATGCAATTTATTTTCCTGTGTCGAATAGCACTATACAACTCTTAAAGACCCATTCTACTCAAAAACTATTTTCTTATGGTTAACTCTTCTTGAAGGCACTGCGTTATTTGTGCAGAACTTGTCAACAGAGCACTTTTTCACATTCTTCACCTGGAGAGAGAGCGAGCCTCTCTGTATGTCCCTGAAATCAGAGTTGTGTGGTGGAAAGTAGCCGAAGCTGAATAACTTACTCACTCAGAAGAGACCTGGTTAATACAGTTTATTAACTCAGTCAAAGTATCAATACAAAAATAGTCAGAGTATGGCTGGATGACTCTCAGCGAGGTGGCTATAGCTAGGACACCCGGAATGAGAGAACCCCCACCGGATCTGCAACATCTTTACTGTATACCTACAAAACTGAAAGGGATGGGGGCCATAGGTATAAGGGTGTCATGACATTTTGGGGAAAGGTGGGGGATTGATTGATTGATTGATTGATTGATTGATTGATTGATTGATTGATTGATTGATTGATTGATTGATTGATTGATTGATTGATTGATTGATTGATTGATTGATTGATTGATTGAGGGGTTGGGGGGGAAACACTGTACAACTGTACAAGCAAAACTGTACATTGGAATATTGACAACCAAACTAGGTAATTTACTGTACATTGGAGGGGGTTGGGGGGGAAACACTGTACAAACAAGCAAAACTGTACATTGGAATATTGACAAAACCATACTAGGTAAATTACTGTACATTGGAGGGGGTTGGGTTAGGACATTTACAGGGGCCAGTTTCGAATTGCAGTCTCCCGTAGGGTTTGTTGAGGTTAAGAATGAGGGATGAGGGTAGTAAGGGAAGATGGTTGAGGGAGATCAAAGAGAGGTGGGGGAAGGGAGTTGTATCTTGCATGTGTGATGTCACTAATAGGTTGAATTTGGTGGGGAAAAAACACATTTACGGTATACAAATTGTTATTGAATATAGAAACAAGGGTTTAAAATACATCTGGAAAGGATGTTTAAACCCAGATGTAAACACAATGTGAAATGGGCCTTTAAGGCTTGGTTAGCTTCTACAATGAATTCATGTCACTTAATGATGTCAACCAAAACTGGATGTTTATTCGAGGATTTTCAGGTTTTGCCCAGAAGCCAATCACTTGCTTTTATGACCAAATTTAGAAATCCCTTTTGCACCGCCTGCAAGGAAGTGAAACATTACAAGAATATGCAGTTTTTCTGATGACTAAGGTATTCTTATCTGGATGGGTTAGATATCACTTCCCTAAAGGATGTTCCAAATCAGTATACCACCACAACCAGATTTCTACTCTCAGTTTCCATCCTATTACATAACCAGAGTTTTAAAGGCCAGAAAGGCAAATCAATTGTGGAGTAGTAGAATAATAAGTAGCATGCTGTCGTTTTGGGAGAAACATTTTAAACTCAAGAAAATGAAAAATTCCATGGTATATTTTTATGACTGAATAAACAAAATTGTATCACTGGAACTCTAAAGCTACCTGATAAGTTACTGTTGTTGTTGTTGTTGTTGTTGTTGTTGTTGTTGTTGTTGTTGTTGTTGTTGTTGTTGTTGTTGTTGTTGTTGTTTACACTGGCAGGGCCCATCATTTTGTTTACAGTTACATTTACCTCATATTTAATTCATATTTTGTTTTGATTTATGATGATATAATATCGGGACAGAATCATTCACAGTAAACACGTTTTATAAACGACTTCCCGGCTCTGCAGATGTAACCAAATTCCATTCTCCACCAAACTGCGTAGCTCACCTCCAAACTAAACCAACTTGTGGGCTCACTGTCTGGTGGGTGAAAACCCCAGGCATGTCCCGGCTTCCCAATGACCACGGAGAAGAGGAAAAAACTAAACAAAAAATAACAAATAGTGAACATTTTGCGGGTTCACCCACACAACCAAATCTCTCTGAGCCTTGGCTTGTTTATATACGTCACGAGCGCTATATCGCCGTGGAGATCTGCTTGATCACGGTGGTTCGGGGACACGTCGTACTGTATGACCTAAAGAGTTGTAGGGTAAACACGAGTTAAGCTGGGCCAGTGTTTACATTGAGCAAAGCTGTTTGTTGCAACGTCAGCCTCATGGGACGCCTGAGAACTGCAGGGTTCAGCTGTAAAGGAAACGTCTCACGCTTTTAGTTCACTGTGACGTCTTTCTAATTTTGGTGAATGAGAGAAACGCATTTGAACCGTTTTCTCTAAGCATGTTTAACCCTTTCACTACCACACTACAGAAGGTTAACCTTTCACTACCACACTACAGACCGTCTGTAGTGGTAGTGAAAGGGTTAACCTTCTGTAGTGTGGTTGTGAAAGGGTTAACCCTTTGTCATGTGGCAGTGAAAGGGTTAACATTCTGTATTGTCGCAGTGAAAGGGTTAACCCTTTGGTAGTGTGGTGGTGAAAGGGTTCAAGTAGGAGCGCTGCTCTGAGCAGGCATGTGTTTTCATTATGGACAAATAAAGATGCTGGTATTCAATATTGAGTCAATCAGATAACTGATAACTGAAAGGAACACTCCTTTTCCCCAACATTTAGGGAAATACACTTATTTACCATCTTCCCCGGAGTCAGACGAGAAGATCGATATCAATCTCAGTCAGTTTTGGGAGTTGTTGGCAGTTGTATTTCTTCACTTTCGATGGAGATAGACTAGCTGCCTGCTCCCTACTGCTTCCAGTCCTTGTGCTAAGCTAGTCCCTACTGGACACACAGGGATGCAACTGATATATCAATCATCTTGTCAGACTCTGGGCAAGATGGCAAATAAGTGTATTTCCCAAAACGTTGGAGTGTCCCGTTAAAGTTTAGGTTTCATAATCGGGATTGACAGATTTGAAATGTACTCGTCAGCATCCATGAAGTAGCATTTCATTTTTGAGTATATCAATTATGTGTGTAGTTTAAACAACAGTTTTTGAAGGGTAGGACTTACTGATGAAAAATGATGACTTGGCCGATTTCAGATCCCACGGTAACTCAACTCAAAATACAGGTCCATTTTGCTGCACTAAAAAAACTCTTACACTTACAAAACGTATATGTTCTGATCTGAACATGTCATTTTGCATTACCGCTCATCTAGTAATTTAGCTGGAGAACTGTTAGAACTGTTAGAACTGTTAGAACTGTTAGAACTGTTAGAACTGGTAGAACTGGTAGAACTGTTAAAACTAACTGAAACCTGCACAGACTCTGTTAGAACTGATTGACTCTTAACTACTGAAACCTCTGGCGCACTTTGGACTCACACATCACTCATTAATTTATTAGCATTAAATCACATTTGTATATATGCACATTTATATTTATTGATAATCCGCTCAATCTGTTTATTTATACCAGCGTAGACCAAGACTCATTATGGAGTATTGCACATTGTACAGAGTAGATTTAGGTTAGCTATATATATTTATACATGGGGTTGATTAGGATATAATCTGTATATTATACCAGAGGGGGGGTGTACATACACATTGTGTTATTATTATCAATAGAGTATACATATATCTCACCTGTCATTGTGTTATTATTATCAATAAAGTATACATATATCTCACCTGTCCAGCAGATACTATCTACCGCACCTTGTATTGTTATATTTGTATATTTGTATTTGTATATTTAAATTTGTATTTCTATCACGCTGCCTGTATGAGGTTATTGGGTGCTCTGAGGGAGCACCTCTGTAATCACTGCACAACCCACACAGTTAGGCCCTGTCCACACGAACGCGGGGTGTTATGTAACCGTGATTTAATGTGTGCAGTTGCACTGTTCGACCACACGCAACCAGGGTTTTTCTACACTGCAACCGCAGTCTTTGAAAACTGGAGTCCAGGGTGAAGTTGTCAACATTGGGATTTGAAAAAACGGGATATTTCGCCCGGCATTTATGCGCACGCGCCGGGAGCGTGCGTGCACGTGGCGTCATTAGCGTGCGTGCAATCAGAGATGATATGAGGAACGCACCGCTGGTCTTAAACTCGAAACCGCGTTCCCGTTCAGGTAATTTGCATACAAAACAACGCCTCCAGAGCCCCTTATAAGGCAAAGTAATGACGCAGCTGTGTGGAAATGGATGCGGAAGTGCCTTGCGAGTCTTGCGCGACCCATCGAAATGAGATTAGATTAATGTATTGTCATCATATATAGTACGTGGTACACCTGCCGCAGCGCCCGCGCACACACACACACACACACACACACACACACACACACACGTGCGCGTGCACGCAGTATACTGTAGCCTACGGCGTAATGAATGAACGCAGTATAGGCTTATTATTCCATTAATGCCTACGGCGTAATGAATGAACGCAGTATAGGCTTATTATTCCATTAATGCCTACGGCGTAATGAATGAACGCAGTATAGGCTTATTATTCCATTAATGACTTGTTGCATTAGGATTTAGTAGATACTATATGCTCTGCCCTACGTACATTATAGGTACAGTCTGTACGTATACTGTACGTAGGGCAGAGGCAGAGCATATAGTATCTACTAAATCCTAATGAAACAAGTAACTAGAATATATTAAGCCTATACTGTTCATTAGACACGTAGGCCATACTGGCGCACACAAGACTTGTTATGGAATATTAATGCAGTCTATTTCCATGCGATTAGCTTTAGTTCTTATTTATTTATTTATCCACTGTCATTTCAGTGTTGGTGTATAGGCTATATAGTGTATTTCAATATAAGTTTAATTGATTAATGATCTATTCGAAGGAATGCAGGTTTATAGCTATATCAACCCCCTCCAATGTACAGTAAAAAAGTACAGACCAAGTATGGTTTTGTCAATATTCCAATGTACAGTTTTGCTTGTACAGTGTCCCCCACCCACCCCTCCTACCCAACCCCCACCCAACCACCTCCAATGTACAGTCCCCCCCCCCCCCCACCCACCCACCCAACCCCACCCCACCTACCCAACCTCCTCCAACAGTTTCTACGTCAAATGTATATACTCTCTTTTCTGGACTCTTTTTGTATCACAAACAGTACTGTATTTGCAAATCTGGTATGTCATAAATGTATAGATGTAGCAGTACTGTCTATCTGTATGTCGTGTGTGTCATATATGGTATGATGAATTGAAAATGGGGGACTCTGATGTAAACAAGACGAACGTCTTTCTCTGGTCTGCATCCCCTTAACAATTGTATGTAATTGAGCTGTACTGTACTGTACCCATTCTGCAATCTGTTAATAAAGTTTTCAATCAATCAATCAATCAAACAAAGGTCTGTCCCATTGTATACCAATCAATGGGATATATTGCATGTTGACCTGCATTCTTTCAAATGTATATAATTAATCATTAAAACAGAAATAAGAAATACAAATTCCACAGAAGGCATTAAATAATAATTATTTTCAATCATTTCACAATAATTGCATAATTGTGTTTGAATATCTGAGTAATTAAAGTAATTATACATTTGTCCAAAATAGCTGGTTCAGATATGGTTAAGCAGCTGCCCTGTGATCAGATGAATCCATATAATAAATGTTTCCGACATCAAATGCGTAATTTCTTATCGTACAAATATTGTCATATTTATTTTAATTATGATTAAGTAATTAATTCCAAGGAGGCCTGTAGCGTTAACATCAAGGAATCACTATGAGAACACAGTCTGTCAAGTTAATAAAATTTTCAATTAGTCAATCAATCATAAGTGTGCTCCTCAGCACTCTTAAATCTGCTCTCAGCCACGCTCAAATCTGATCTCAGGAAAATTTGGGGACTCGCGCTACCAGCCCTAATATGTCTTAAAGGGGAACTATCTTATAAATGGCCTTTTTGAGTGTTTAGCATTGTTTCCTAGCTATGTGAACTTATATTAATATGATCTATGTCTCAAAATTCTCATATTGGCGCATTCTTCCAATTCTCCTCTCACAATATTCACCCTCACTGAACTGAGTCATTTGAAAATGTGCCTATATGTGATGTCATAAAGACATCGCTGCATGTTAATGTTCAGGCGAAGACGACGCTGCGCAGTGGTTTAGGAGCCCAGGCTCAAAACAGCTCGAGATCTTGAGGTAGAAAAATGCTGTTTTTGAGGACTTGATTAGAAATACAAAACAATGAATAAAAAAAATATATATATTACAGAGGTGTTCCATAGACTCACAGGAATTGTGTAAAAGTGCCCAAATAGTGAAAGAAATAGTAAAATAGTTCCTCTTTAAATGGGCAGAAATCTGCCTAAGAGGAAATTGGTCGTAAATTCGTTCGGGAATGAGACCCAATGTCCATTCTATCAACTCCAAATCTGTGCTATGAGCTCAATTCTCCCGGTGCATGCAGAAGTAGAATTGCTGTCTTGTTTTGGATGAATGAGTAGAAATGAAAAACGGAAATCTTCTTTTATTAAAGTAGTTTAGACATGTGATATAAGATATTGTTTCATTGTGTATTGATTAACTTTACATTTGCTCTTCATTCATATTACAAAAGGTATACTGGCACGTCTAATACAGCAATGAATTATGGGTAAATGCAACGTTAAAGCATTGCCAATGTAAGACTGACTTTACATTAAACGAATGACAATAATATAGTATTAAGTAGTGTAACTGAGGGGTACAATTCCCTGACTGTATTGAATAAGTATGGTATCATTAAACCACTACTGAGTTATGTACATTACTACTGGCCATACAGTACACATGTATATGAGATGAACACCCCCACAATAACACGGCTTCACAAGAAATACTGTTTAGAAGAATATTTATTAGAAGAGCACGAAGATTATCTTACATTACTTATCAAGATTGAGAGTTGCGCTTGTAAGGCGAAGAATGTGCATGAATAGGTCAAGAGCGTAAGTCCATGAGCATATTACGCAGGAGATAATTAATACCACCTGTATCATAAGAATTATATATGGTACACTAGTAGGTCAGCTGGAGATACTAAGGGGGTTCCCTCCGGTTGTAAGCCAGCAGGGGAGAGGATTTGTCGGTAGCAGAAGTCTGGGTCAACGAGGAATAAGGAGGCTCCAGGTACAGGAGACAGTGCAATAATCCCTTGATCCGTAGACAAACAACAGCTATTCTCCTGTATGCAGTGCCGCATGGAGGAAAGCTAGCCAGCCTCAGGGTCCGAGAGGCGGGCTCGACGGTGCTCCTCACAGGGTAAATCCCACACAGTAGTGGGTGTAGACGATTCTCCGCTCCAACAGCTACAGGACCAAAGCAAATATAATCCAGCCGAAAAGGGCTCTGTAGTCGTCGGTGTAGGTTATCCAGTGTACATATCCACACGGTTCTCGTCTAGGGCTCCTCGGATGACGGCACCAGGTTAGGCCGCCCAGCCTGGATAAGCACACTAGCTCGGTACGATGAAACGTTGGTAATGCTGGTCACTGTAGAACGGTAGCCGCACGATACACTATACATAATAGACTATTACTTAATAATAGAATAGGTCGAACTCGACGATACAGCGTTAAACTCTGACACTTCAGCTATTAATTCGCATGCGGTCTCAAGGCTCTATTTCGGGGCAAAACGGGCCCACTTCACAGCACGTTGTATCGTGGTGTGAGGCTTCAACTTGTTACTAAGATTACTGCTGTATCCACCTGCGCCGTATTTATACGTAAGGTGAACAATCTAGTACCAGCCTTATTTCTGTCTCGTATTCTTGCACACACATCCACACGCACACACTCACTTTAAACAAACACACTGTAGCACCCACTCCACACACTTTATAGCACACACCCACTTTAAACAAACACACTGTAGCACCCACTCCCCACACTTTATATTTATTGATGAAGGATTGCACTACAACTCGTACACCTTACTGTAAATTGTACCTAAATTGTACCTCATCCCATTTCTGCTTTGCACTATATAGTACTGTGCATTAGTACACTGCATAGTATTGTATATTATATGGTAACTCAGAACATTGTACATATGTCTATACCGAACACTGTGACCTCATTTTCTTCTTCTAAATTACATGCTATACTATGTTATTTGATACTATCTTGTCTAGCACAGTCTCTGGAGCGTAACAGTGAGAAGCATTTTGTATGAAAGTATTCTGTACTTCTGTATGACAACTATTAAAGAAACTTGAAACTAAAGAAACTATTTCGGGGCAAAACGGGCCCACTTCACAGCACGTTGTATCGTGGTGTGAGGCTTCAACTTGTTACTAAGATTACTGCTGTATCCACCTGCGCCGTATTTATACGTAAGGTGAACAATCTAGTACCAGCCTTATTTCTGTCTCGTATTCTTGCGCAGAACCGGGCATGTCCAGGCATGTCTTAGCGGTGACTTTGAACTAGACATTGGGGGTATGGTCGTGGCGCCTAGGGGATCGCTGTCCAATAGGAGAACGAATATTATGGTCTGGCCTGTACTAGGTAAAGGGATATTCCGTGTATATGTACAAAGAATATACAAGGGATATCAGACGATATACAAATACTATACAATATATCTCAAGTAATAAATATATATATTCGGTTTAATCTGACCCTTTGTAACAGCCGCCTCCTAATTAGTCCGCACCTAATTAGATAAGCATAGACAGATTAACCGCACTGTCCACTACTCAATGTCCGTTGTGAGGAGTAGGGCAATTCACAAAGTCAGGGGGTCATGGTCGTCATCAAGAGAGTCGGGGAGCCTTGGCAACTCTATCAGCCTCGCCACGGGTCGGGTGTATGTCCGCCCTTGGACGAGCACTTCTGCCGCTCTGACCTTTCCGTCGGCACCAGTGATCACTTTGCTTACGCGGCCGGCCGGCCACATAGTTCGGGGTAGTGACTGGTCGATAATCATGACGACTGTGCCTTCCGTCAAATTGTCTCTTTCTTTTACCCATTTCTGGCGGGTCTGTAGAGACGGTAGATAGTGGAGGAGGAAACTGTTCCAAAACTTGTCAGCCAATACTTGACTGTACCTCCACATTCTTCGGCCGTTTGCTTCTTCAGGTCTGTACACTGTCTGTGGGAGCGCGGGGTCCAGCCGCTCCATCAAGAGAGTGTTGGGGGTGACTGGGTCGACATCTGCTACATCACTTGAGACGTAACCGAGGGGCTTTGAGTTCAAGACTCCCTCGATCTCCGTGAGGACTGTCGTGAGGACTTCTTCCGCCACGGTCTGGGCCCCAAGCACGGCGTACAGGGCTGTCTTTATTGAACGTACTTCTCGTTCCCAAGTTCCACCGAAGTGAGGTGCATTCGGGGGGTTAAACTGGAAGTCAATCTGAGAGGGAGCGAGGTGGGTCTTAAGTTCTGGGCCCATAGCTTGGAAGCTCTCTCTCAGCTCTCTTTCTCCGCCTTTGAAGTTTGTCCCGTGATCAGACAATAATATAGACGGTTTTCCTTTCCGCGATGTGAATCTCCGGAAGGCCATAAGGAATGAGTCCGTACTCATGGTTGGAAGGAGCTCTATGTGTATCGCTCGGGTGGTCATGCATTTGAATACAATACCCCACCGCTTCTCCGTCCCTCTTCCTTTCTTTACATACAGCGGGCCGAAACAGTCCATACCGGTGGAGTGAAAGGGCTTGTCGCCGAGTCGGAGGCGACAGTGGGGTAGGTCAGCCATCCGGGGTATACTGGGCTGTGCTCGCCACTTGCGACAGTCTAGACAGGTCCGCTGGAAGCGTCGTACTGCTTCTCTTCCTTGCAGTATCCAATAGCGACGTCTGATCTCCGCGAAGACTCTCTCTGCCCCGGCGTGGTGCACGTCCTCGTCGTATTTCTTTATGATGAGCTCTGTGACCTTGTGTCGGCTGATTAAGACTATAGGGAACTTGACGTCATCCGTTAAGTCTGGGGCCCTCCTCAGACGACCACCCACTCTGATGAGATTATGGGCGTCGCTCTCAGGGGCCAAGTGGAGCAGTCTGCTGTCTGACGGGACTGGCTTTGATCCCTGCAGACAGTCTAGCTCGTCGGGGAACGAGTCTCTTTGGCTCGCTGTAGCAGAAGGAGTTCTGCTTCTTCGTAGTTAGCTGCAGTAATGTCAGTAGTGGACGGAACCTCTGGGTGGTGCCACAGGAATGTCTTTAACTGCGCACTCTCAAGGGTGGGGCAGTCGTCTATGTTGGGATCTGTGGGGACTAGTGTGTGTGTCAACCCACAGAACATAGATTTCTTCTTCTCTGCCTCCTCTTCACTCGCATCCCCATGGGGTGGGTGTAGGCCACTCTTTTTCCGGGAGCTTGAGGAACTCGGGACCGTCACTATAAAGATTGTGACGTGTGAGGTCATCCAGGGACATTCCCCGTGTGATGACGTCGGCTGGGTTCTGCTTTGTGTCCACATACCTCCAGCATGCTGCTTCTGTTAAATCTTGGATCTCTGTGATTCTGACTCCCACGAAGACCTTGTATCTAACGAATCGGACTGGATCCATGTGAGTACGGTCATGGAGTCTGACCACAGGATTGTTCTTTGCATCGGGATGGTGAGTTCACGTTGGATTAACGTGGCGAGTTGCGCTCCTACTAGGGCTGCGCAGAGCTCTAGACGCGGGATAGATTGTTGCTTGCGGGGGGCTATTCTTGAGCGAGCCAGGATGAAGGCAGTATGTATTTCTCCTCCCTCCTCTCGGGCCCGCAAGTAGGCCACCGAACCGTAGGCTACTTCGGAGGCGTCGCTGAAGACGTGCAGTTCCATCTGACACGTCTCCGGCCTCACTGTGGGTGGGAAGTAGCTGCGGCGTATGTTGACACCTGGGAGCGAGCTGAGTTCTGTCTCCCACTCTCTCCATGTGGGGGCAAGGTGTTCGGGTATGGGATCGTCCCAGCCCTGGTCCTTGTCCCATAGCGCTCGTACAATCATCTTTGCCCTGGTGGTGTAAGGTAGAATACATCCCAACGGGTCATATTGTCTGGCGAGTGTTCTGTATACACTCCGTCTTGTTGTCGGTAGTGAAGTCGACCTTCCCTGCTCCTTGGTCAGGGGTGTGTGTCTATAATGGAGCGAGTCTGTTTTGAAGCGCCAGACTAGTCCTAATGTCATTTCTTGGGCTTCTCCTGGGATGGTCGCCATCCAGGTCTCGCTGCTTGCTGCCTTGTCCTCTGGGGAGAGGCTGCGCAATACTTGAGGGTCGCTGCTGGCCCACTGCCGGAGATCAAAGCCGCCTTTGATCAGAGAGGCGCGGAGCTTGAGTAGGAGGGCCTCGGCTTCTTCTGGCGTCGAGACGCTTTGCAGACAGTTGTCCACGTAGAAACTATTTCCTACACTTTGTCGGACCTCTTCATCAGCTGCTGGGTCCTCTGCGACGTGTTTTTGCAGTGCGAACGTAGCACAGCATGGGCTGCATGTGGTTCCGAAAGGGAGGACTTCCCATTGATAGATGGATGGTTGCTCATCCCCAATCCTCTCTCTCCATAAGAACCGCAGCAGGGGCTTGTCCTCTTCCACTAGTCGCACCTGCAGGAACATCCCTTTGATGTCGCCGCTGATGGCCACCTTGTTCTGGCGGAAACTTAGCAACACGCCTAGTAGAGAGGGGCCGAGTGTTGGGCCGGGCAAGAGCTCTTTATTCAGATTTTGTGATCCGATCTGGTAGCTGCAGTTAAACACAATACGATCCTTGCCGTTGTGGTGGACTTTGTGGTGCGGCACGTACCATGATTCGGTCGTCTGATCGGCCTCTTTAATGTCAATTCTCTTTATGTGTCCCGCTGTGATTAGCTTGTCAATCTCAGCGCGGTACACAGTAGCTTGAGCGGGGTCTCTGGCTAGGCGCCGCTCTGTGTTCGATAGATACCGCTCCGTCGCTTCTTTTGGGGCGTGGAAGGTAGGCATACCCTCTCGCCTCAGGAGTGGAGTTGCGTATCTCATCACTCCGTTGACTTTGACTCTCTTTGTCCCCTGCTCGAGGAGGGCTATGGCATAAATGTCTTCCTTGGAACGAATGTGTTTCTTTTCGTTCTTAAAGGGCATTGTCTCTAGTGTCCATAGCCTCTCGACGTGCTGTAAGAGGGCGGTGTCTTCTTCTGTCACTCTGGAGTGGAGGCAGCGAGTGGCTGCTGTTCGGTTGGGAGACCTGGAGAGGGGGCCTTGTAGTGTCCATCCTAGGCGGGTCTCGACTGCTGCTGGACAGCCTCTGGGCCCAGTGTGGACCCGGTCCATCGGGACGATGAGGTGTGCGTGGTCGGATCCTATCAGCAGGGTCGGGGTGGCACTGTCTATGAGCGGTATAGGTAGTTGACGCAGGTGCACGTATTTGTCCATCAGCTTGGCGATGGGGTAGGTGTACTGCGACAGGCCTATGTCTTGGCTGGTGAAAGCGTTAGTGATCCTATACCGTCTCTCTGGCTGCCCGCTTGCTGCGATAGTGAAGGAGGCGTTCTCACCCTTGATCGTCTTCAGGTCTCTTCTTATAGTCCGAATCGTCATCGTTTCTTCGCTCCCCCGCAGCCCCAGCTGGGCCGCAGCGGACGCGAGGAGAAGGGTCTTCTCTGACCCGTCGTCAAGGACGGCATAGGTGTCCATGACCTTGTCCTCGTAACTCAATGTTACGCGGACCACCTTCAAGAGCACCCGGGCGCCCCCGCTGCTGGCGGGGTCAATGTACATAACACTTGCCTTTGTGCTGCTTGAGGGTGCGGGCTTTCTTCTGTTACTGTCATGTAAAACGTCCAAGTGGGCTCCGTCACACCGACTACACCTCTTCTTTAAGCGGCACTCGGCTGCCATGTGACTGCGCACACAGCGGTAACAGCGGCGGTTGGACTTTATCCATTGACTCACCTCATCGGCGGTCATCTTCTTGAACGTGTCACAGTGTGACAGCCAGTGTTCCTTTTCGCAGTACTGGCATACAATCTTCCACTTCTCTTTTGTCGAGGGGGTACTGTGGTTCTTGTTGCGCGGTACTGATTCGGCTTGGTGCATGACGGTCACCAGCCTGCGGTTATCGTTTGATCTCCTAGGTCCCTCTCTGGAGCTTGGTACGCTCCGCACGAACGTATCCAGTCGTAGGCTGCTGACTTCTCTCGCCAGGAAGTCGGCCAGGTCTAGGAGGGATGGCTCGGGACCATTGGGATCACGGTGGTCCTTTTGCCGCCTGAAGCGCTCTTGTCGGGCGGGCGGAAGCTTCTCTAATATTCTCTCAACATTAGAGTTCGCATACAGTTCGTGCATACCCTTTTCCTTTTGTGCCCCCAGCATCCCTACCAGGGATTGTACCTTGATAGAGAGGTCATCTAATGAGCGATTGTCTGTGGCTGGGGGTAGACGGTCAATATTCCTTATCTCTTGTATTACGTAGTCCCATATGCGTCCATAACGTTGGTCGAGGGCTACTAGAGCCGCGGTGTATGGGGTACTTGAGTTGGAATATGCCAGCGCTATATTATGCGCTCTGGGCACCTTCAGGTGCTTGAGTAGGATAGCATACTTGTACGTCTCATCGGGGACATCGGACATCATTGTCTCTAAGCACATTCGTAGCTCTGTGTACTGTGCTCTGTTCTCGTGTGTGAAGTCCGGGAACGTCGGTGTGCCAAGGTACGATGCCATGGATGGCTGGCACATCGGTGAGCGTTGGGGGAGAGGCCTCCTAGGCGAGTCTCCTCTTACGTGTCATGGTGGGCTGGTACCTGGCGGGTACCAAGGCCCGTGTACCCAGGTGCTGTTCCTCGGGGCTGGTCGTGCGTCAAGCTCACCCGTGAGTTGAGTCGGGGGTCTGTAACGCAGGGCCTCGGGGGTAAAGTCTGGGCTGTACTGGACCTCCTGGTCCTGTGGAGCACGATGCTGCTGTTGGGCTTGACTTTCCTCCTCTCCCTCTTCTTCTTCCTCTGCCAGGTCTTCTAGATCCTGTAATTGTCTATTTAGTCTCTCAGCGGCGTAGGCCGGTTCTTCCCTGTTGCTGGGTCTCGCATGGACCGGTCGGGGAGGAGGTTCGGAGACGTGTATAGGCTCTTTCTGTTGGCCGGGCTCCGGGTCGCTTGATCGGGTAGGGGAGGGTGCCCTAGACCCTTGTCTTGGCGAGGCCCTGGAGCTCCGTACGGAGGGAGGGGGGGTTGCCCTGGCTATCAGTTGCTCCATTATCTGCGCTTGTAATCGGTCGCGCTCGGCTTCGCGCTTGATGTGAGCGAGGTCGCGCTCTGCTTCGCGCTGGGCTTGGGCTGCGTCGCGCTGTGCATTGGCGGCTCCGCGCTGTGCATCGGCGGCGGCGCGCTGGGCTTCGGCGCGGTCTCTTTCCATATTCTCTTCCGTCTGGAGGCGTCTAGTCTCCAGGCGTATGCGGTCGTCGTCACTCCTTTGTTGCGCCTGGAAGCGATCTCGCTCGATCGCAGAGTGTTCGCGTTCACTAAGGGCTTGCACTTGGAGTTGCACGTGGAAGCTTTGTTTGCAGATTGTTCGCGCTCACTTAGTTGTTGAGCCTGCAGGCGGTCTCTTTCCATGGTAGAGTGTTCGCGCTCACTTTGGTGTTGCGCGCGGAGGCGCTCTTGTTCCATGGAAGAATGTTCGCGCTCGCTAAGCGTCTGTGCTTGGAGTCGATCGCCTTTCAGTGGAGGCTGCCATGGTGGCGATAAATGCCTGCGTCAGCATCTTGTCCGCCTCGCTGGGGGAAGACACTGATGGAGGTGATCGGCTTCTGGCAGTGCTCGTTGGAGATCCGTTCTCCGGTCGCGCTCCGAGGAGGTCCATCTCCTGGGTGCGCGTCTCTTCTGGTGGTGGGTCGGGTTCCGTCCCTGGAGGGCTTTCTTTATCCTGGAGCTCTCCGGGGACTATCTCGTTGACGTTGGCGGGGGGTAAAGTCATGTCATGTCCCTCCTGGTCCCCCCCGTGAGCTTGGTCAGTTACGTTAGAACCCACTAGGGTCTCTACTGGCAGGGTCGCCTGGTCGGTAGGGTTTGACATACTTTTACTATCCGCTTTTTCCGCGTTTAACGTCTGTATAAAGCTAGGTAGTAGACTGGCAGCGTAGTCCTCTAGGTAACGAGGTGGCTGCCGTCTGCGCTCCGGGCGATCTAGCTTAGGAGAACCGTTTGTGGAGTGTTCATCATTGGCCATGTCAATATTAATATTATATTAATATTACGCTAATTACCATCCGGCTCGAAGGACCAATTGTAACTGAGGGGTACAATTCCCTGACTGTATTGAATAAGTATGGTATCATTAAACCACTACTGAGTTATGTACATTACTACTGGCCATACAGTACACATGTATATGAGATGAACACCCCCACAATAACACGGCTTCACAAGAAATACTGTTTAGAAGAATATTTATTAGAAGAGCACGAAGATTATCTTACATTACTTATCAAGATTGAGAGTTGCGCTTGTAAGGCGAAGAATGTGCATGAATAGGTCAAGAGCGTAAGTCCATGAGCATATTACGCAGGAGATAATTAATACCACCTGTATCATAAGAATTATATATGGTACACTAGTAGGTCAGCTGGAGATACTAAGGGGGTTCCTTCCGGTTGTAAGCCAGCAGGGGAGAGGATTTGTCGGTAGCAGAAGTCTGGGTCAACGAGGAATAAGGAGACTCCAGGTACAGGAGACAGTGCAATAATCCCTTGATCCGTAGACAAACAACAGCTATTCTCCGGTATGCAGTGCCGCATGGAGGAAAGCTAGCCAGCCTCAGGGTCCGAGAGGCGGGCTCGACGGTGCTCCTCACAGGGTAAATCCCACACAGTAGTGGGTGTAGACGATTCTCCGCTCCAACAGCTACAGGACCAAAGCAAATATAATCCAGCCGAAAAGGGCTCTGTAGTCGTCGGTGTAGGTTATCCAGTGTACATATCCACACGGTTCTCGTCTAGGGCTCCTCGGATGACGGCACCAGGTTAGGCCGCCCAGCCTGGATAAGCACACTAGCTCGGTACGATGAAACGTTGGTAATGCTGGTCACTGTAGAACGGTAGCCGCACGATACACTATACATAATAGACTATTACTTAATAATAGAATAGGTCGAACTCGACGATACAGCGTTAAACTCTGACACTTCAGCTTTCAATTTGCACGCGGTCTCAAGGCTCTAATCCAAAAAAAATCCAAGCCTGCTTGCCTCAACGACTACCGCCCTGTAGCTCTCACCTCCATAGCCATGAAGTGCTTTGAGAAGCTAGTAAAGGGCTACATCTGCTCCTCCCTCCCCATCAACATGGACCCCCTGCAATTTGCATACCGCCCCAACAGGTCCACGGAGGACGCCATAGCCCATGTGCTGCACACAGCAGCATCACACCTGGACAAGAGGCAGGGGAACTATGTGAGAATGCTATTCATCGACTACAGCTCGGCATTCAATACCATAGTCCCCTCCATACTCATAGCCAAGCTCAGGGACCTGGGCTTGAACTATGACCTCTGCCAGTGGGTCTTGGACTTCCTGACTGGCAGACCCCAGGTGGTGAGAGCAGGCAACTGCACCTCCTCATCCATCACCCTCAACATAGGGGCCCCCCAGGGCTGTGTTCTGAGTCCCCTCCTCTACTCCCTGTACACACATGACTGTGTGGCTCAGCGGAGTAGCAATACAATCATCAAATTTGCTGACGACACAGTGGTGGTGGGCCTGATCTCTGCCAACGACGAGAGGGCCTACCTGGAAGAGGTCAAGGTCCTGGCGGGATGGTGCCAGGAAAACAGCCTCTCCCTGAACGTCAGCAAAACAAAGGAGATGATTGTGGACTTCAGGAGGTCGGGGGTCAAGGACTACAGCCCCCTCAGCATCGACGGGGCACCGGTTGAGAGAGTCAACAGCTTTAAGTACCTCGGAGCCTACATATCCGAGGACTTGACATGGACCACACACATTGACAGTGTTGTGAAGAAGGCACGACAACGCCTCTACTTCCTCAGGCGCCTAAGGAAGTTCCAAGTCAGTCAGAAGATCCTTAAGAACTTCTACTCATGTACAATAGAGAGCATCTTGACTGGCAACATCACCTCCTGGTTTGGGAATAGCACTGCACAAGACCGAAGCAGACTACAAAGAGTGACACGTTCAGCCGAACGCACAATTGGAGGGGGGCTCCCCACCCTCCAGAACATTTACAACAAGCGTTGCAAGGGCAAGGCTAAGAGAATCATTAAAGACTCCAGTCACCCGAACAACTGCCTCTTTGAACTGCTGCGGTCAGGCAAGCGATACCGGAGTCTCAAGGCGAGCACAGAAAGACTCAGAAGAAGCTTCTATCCCCAGGCCATCAGGCTGCTAAACGAACAATGAACACTACACAACAACAACCACCAAACGCACATAGCACACACATCCACACGCACACACTCACTTTAAACAAACACACTGTAGCACCCACTCCACACACTTTATAGCACACACCCACTTTAAACAAACACACTGTAGCACCCACTCCCCACACTTTATATTTATTGATGAAGGATTGCACTACAACTCGTACACCTTACTGTAAATTGTACCTAAATTGTACCTCATCCCATTTCTGCTTTGCACTATATAGTACTGTACATTAGTACACTGCATAGTATTGTATATTATATGGTAACTCAGAACATTGTACATATGTCTATACCGAACACTGTGACCTCATTTTCTTCTTCTAAATTACATGCTATACTATGTTATTTGATACTATCTTGTCTAGCACAGTCTCTGGAGCGTAACAGTAAGAAGCATTTTGTATGAAAGTATTCTGTACTTCTGTATGACAACTATTAAAGAAACTTGAAACTAAAGAAACTATTTCGGGGCAAAACGGGCCCACTTCACAGCACGTTGTATCGTGGTGTGAGGCTTCAACTTGTTACTAAGATTACTGCTGTATCCGCCTGCGCCGTATTTATACGTAAGGTGAACAATCTAGTACCAGCCTTATTTCTGTCTCGTATTCTTGCGCAGAACCGGGCATGTCCAGGCATGTCTTAGCGGTGACTTTGAACTAGACATTGGGGGTATGGTCGTGGCGCCTAGGGGATCGCTGTCCAATAGGAGAACGAATATTATGGTCTGGCCTGTACTAGGTAAAGGGATATTCCGTGTATATGTACAAAGAATATACAAGGGATATCAGACGATATACAAATACTATACAATATATCTCAAGTAATAAATATATATATTCGGTTTAATCTGACCCTTTGTAACAAGTAGGGTATTATTTGGACTAAAGAATGGTGTTGTCTCACCCTACTCGCATGTTGAGGGAGAGCACCATACATTATACACTGAGAAACCACGGCCGAGAGTGAGCTCTCCGGGAACAACCCCACTTTGCCGGTATCATGGTAAGTGTCCCAATTTTGGTGGATGTCTGCCGTAAAACTCCAAGAAGAAGAAGAAGACTTGTCTGCCTTTTGTAGGTAGGTAGTTGTAGAATGTAATACATTTTGCGCTGGGTCGCTGGTCTTCTTCGTGTCCCAACTGTCTTCTGGGCCCCGTTCCTCGTACCTGGATAACTGAGTTAGCCGGATAACTTTAACTGGATAACTGAGTTAGCCGGACTTTCCGGTTCCCCGTACCTGGATTTTCCAAATCACCATGACAACAGATCCAAAAGTTTGAGCCTGGTCGAAAGCAGAGTTTAAGTTCAAGTTAGCCTGAACCATCGCCACGCCCCCGCAAAGAAGTGACAGCCCGTTTCCTGAAATTATTCCCACAGTATACGATCTGCATTATACCATTCTGAATTACGTTTTTGTGCTCCATTCTTCCAGAGGGGGCTTTTGAAATGTAAAATAGACCCAAAATGCTGATACTAAATTCACTTTGTCCTAAATAATGCACGTTATATATACCGTGGCGCTCGCTCGTGCGATGTACACATTATGTGGTTATTTTAATTGTAACTGGGATTAAGATGTCTGATGAGATGCGCTGTTTGACGGATTTGAGAAATTGAATGAGCCGTTGACGTCACATTAATGAATGAGGATAAAGAGATATAACTTCATTCAAAACAAAGAATATTCTAAACACGGGTCTCTCGTTCATTAATGTATAAACAATGAATTTATCCCATCTGGCACAGTGGCTCAGCGGTAGTGCTCAAGCCTGCCAACCCAGCGACCGGTGTTCAAAACCCCGTGTTTCCAATATAATTTTTTTGAATATAATATTAATGATTATACGCCAAAGTAGCCTGGTTTTAAGTTAAAATATTATAAATCTACATGCATTGAGGATGTCATTCTTTATATAGCTCTCAACGTGCACCAAATTGAATTATTCCTATATTGCAAAAAGAAGGAAAAGACTAGGGTCTCGAACCCCGGTCGTCTGCGTGAAAGTCAAAAGAACAACCTGTTAGACCACATTGGAGATAAGTTAAAGATCGACTATACATCAATCAATGGGTAAGAGAGCCGTATCGTAATTCTATATAACAGTTTAACTAATTATTTTCGCTAGCAAGATCTCATTTGATTATTCAATCCAGCAGGCAAGTTTAAAGAAATATAATCTGATTGATTGAGGTAATGAGGGACTTAGAATTAGCCTACAGATAACGCATTTAACTTGTCGGCGAGGCGATTGAGCCGTATTGCAATCTGTCAATAAAGTCTTAAATCAATTAATCAATCAATGCCGTTAGAGAATCAGGATCTCTGCCATCGATACGTGCTGGCTTTTCACCTAAAGCGGCCGCGCGCACTTAGCCTGAGTCTCAAGTCTGAATCGAGTTAACGAGACTGAATCCACCTTCGAGGAACAGGAAAATCCCGGCTTCGAACATCGGGTTAACTGAATCTGGATAATGACATCTTGATCGACTTAGTTGAACCAGGTACGAGAAACAGGGCCCTGGTCAGACTTCCTGTGCTAACGTTCTAATCTACACTGCTGCCACCTGTCCTCACGGAGGGGAATTGCACCCATTTTGTAAACATTTTAAAACTGAAAAAATACGGGAACGGAATGACGGCGGGAAGGAAGGTTTTCAGTGTTATTTGGCAGAGCTGTCGCAATTATTTCCCATGTTTACGGCAGTTGGTTGGTTTGTGTACGTGTGTGTGTGTGTCATAGCTGTCAACATTGGCAGGTTAAAAAACTTGTACATGTTTGCCCCGCCCCTTCCCCCGGCCGCCCCCTCGGCCCACCCCCTCCCACCCCCCAATGGAGCTGCCTCGTCGCTGCCATCTGCTGGTCAAAACCTGTATGTACCCAGCCATTCTACAATCTGACGTTTTCAAGGGTAAACTGTAAAAAATAAATGTTTTCACAGGAAATTCACTGTATTATTTTACAGATTACTTTTGTTTTCCTACTTTAAGTGTAAATGCTATAAAAATACAGTAAATTACCTTTTATCAAAATATTAACGATTAAATAAAGGTTGTAATCTGTAAATGTATTTGATTTTACTGTAAATGTTATGATGAATTGAAAATGGGGGAAGAAGTCCTTCTCTGGTCTGCATCCCCTTAACAATTGTGTATTGTGCCATACTGTATTGTACCCATTCTGCAATCTGTTAAAGTTAGCAATCAATCAATGTATTACCATAGTGTCTTTATACCTTCATCACTGTAGGCTACATATTAATACTACAACTCAAGAAGAATCAAGAGGTTTATTTGTCACATACATAGTGAAATGCAGGTGGTCACGCCCGCATTGATTGAAAAAATAGGCATAGAAAAAATATAGGTAACACAAGATATGTATGATAAAAAAAGACATGCCATGTTCCTGAAAAACTGGTGCCTATGTACACTACAATATACAATTGTAACTCTTAAGGTATCTAAACTATACAATACCTCCTTCCTTTTAAAGTGACATTTTGTGCAAAATACAATAAAAATATGCAGAAAAAATAGGTAACACAAGATATGCATGATAAAAAAAGACATGCCAGGTTCCTGAAAAACTGGTTCCTATGTACACTACATTATATAGAATATATAATATATACAATATACAATATACAATACAATACTTCCCAACAGTCAAAGTATCTTGCCACTTGTTTTTGCCGTCTTCAACTGGAAATTATAATTCTATTTTAACTGGAAACGTATTCTATCAGTCTTCAACTGGAAACTGTTGCTAATATCTACCCGTCTTTAAAAAGGGTTAACTGGAAACTTCTAATATCTACCAGTCTTTAAAAAGGGCTATCTTCAGGTATCTTCAACTGTTTCTATACCTGTCATTGGAGTTATGTCAAGCCGCGATGCAGGGTCTAGCACTGTCAGGTCCTTCAGGAGTTGGGAGTCGATTGGAAAGCAGGCGAACATCTTTCGTAGAACTGCTTCATAGAAGGCTCTTACAGTTCTAAAACAGAGTAAAACAATAATATTCATTAGTGTCATTTCAGTCACACAACAGACTTCTCAAGTTGAGATCATAACTACTACAATAATAATAATATACTCACTGAAAGATTTTCTTCCTGGTTGAGACAGGGAGTTCTGCCTGTTGGATGAATGCGCATGTCTGTTCTCCAATGAAGAGAGCTTCATCTGCCAGCTGATGTCCCTCTCCATAGTTCACCTCCTTGAGAGGCACATCCATGATGGCGCTGGCTGGTATGAGGTAGCCCAAGAGCCGCCTGATCAGCCGATGCATATCGCGTTCGAGTCTGTGAATCTGGACTCCCTCCGACTGTAGACAGACAACAGTGAAATGATAAGCATCATCATAATATGATATTTATATGGTAATCTCTTACATTATGACAAGTCATGACACCCACCTGAAAGGCTGTGTTGAAATCAGCCAAAGGCTTAGATTTGATTGTCCTTTATATTAGCAAAACAGTATTATTTATAGATCCTTTTCACAGCAGCCATTTAACAACGCAGGGTAAACCTAGGCTAGTATATTGTCTATTCATTAGTAACGTTAGCTGCTAGCTAGTCTGGCTAGCAATGAAAGCCACAAAATGGGGGAGGGGACCCTGATGTGAACAAGACAAAAGTCTCTCTGGTCTGCATCCCCTTAACAATTGTGTGTATTGAGCCGTACTGTATTGTATCCATTCTGCAATCTGTTAATACAATTATCTGTTAAATAAAGTTTTTCATTCATCATCTTACCTTTGATGAGTTGGGTGACTTTCGTTTTCCCAGTCGAGTACTTCTGAGCAATGGCAGAGTCGGGGTACATATCTGCTACGCTCCGGTTGTACTTGTCGCAGAAACTGAAGGCCACGTTGGATTTTGCACAAATCATGGCCATTTTAACTTCAGCTTTGGTGACCAAATCAGCATCTGATGTTTCTCGTCATGAACGCAGTCATAACGGGCATTTGCGCTAAACCCCTCCTTTATCCGGTCGCTGTTCTTCTTCTTCTTCGGGTCGCAACCGTCTTCCGGTCTGACTTCCTGTGATAACGTTCTAATCTACACTGCTGCCACCTGTCGTCACGGAGGGGAATTGCAGCCATTTTGTAAAAATTAATAAGTTAAAAAAAACGTGCTAATTCCGTGAACCGTGAGGAGGGTGTGAAGAAGGTTGAAATACCATACAATCCCGGGAAAAACGGGACTGTTGACAGGTATGGTGTGTGTGTGTGAGTATGTGTGTGTATATGTGTGTGTATTTGTGTGTATGTGTGAGTATGTGTGTATGTGTGTGTAAGTGTGTGTGTGTGTGTGTGTGTGTGTGTGTGTGTGTGATTCATCTTCCAAACACCCTACTGAGCACCAACTGTAAAACGCTATTAGCATAATGTATCTTATCACAAGCCTCCACAAAAGAAAACCACTTCAGTGACAGTATCCATCAAGCGAGTTTGACCGGGCGGGACAGATCTCCCATACATAGTCAGTGAGACGCATGTGTGACCGAGATATGCAAACGTCTGTGCATAATGGGCCCAGTGTGTGAGCGAGGTGACATTTTCAGAGCACGCTAAGTGGCGTTCTGGAAAAACCGGTCACTGTCGCCCCAAACTTCCACCTCCCAACGTGAAGCTCCAGGCACGCAGTGTGACATCATCTGCCCTCATCAGCAAGATGATTGGGGCCTAACGGCGCTGTTTGGTGCCGTTATTATGAATGAATGACGTCTTTATCAACCGTCATTAGTCTTTATTATTGTAATTATTATGCTATTGAGAGACAAAGGCAAAATCAGACAGGGTTTTTCGTCTTCATTGACATTTAAGTGGCTACAAAATGCCCAATAATCATATTAAATAAACTACAGCCTTAGTTTATGAGAAGGAAACTTATAAAAATAAATAGCATGTGCAGCATATGCCAATACATACAAAATATAAAATATAATAAATTGGCTTATATTCAAACAAAATAGTCTCTTTATACAGACCTAATCAAAGTGAAATAACATTTTTGATAGCTGAAAACGCAAAACCTCCTATCTGCAACATTTCAGATTTTCTGATTTCACTTTGGATGATGAGAAACCTTTATCTGCACCTATTCAGTCTGTCTGCAAGATATTTTCCAAAAGCCAAAAGCAGTGTATTGTACTGGGTATCCTTAAAAAATCTGCATTCTGCAAGAAAACAACACGAGATTTCAGATACAAGGATTTGCATTTCAGCCATCGTTTTACATGCTTAATCAAAGTGAAACAGCCTCTTTATACAGGCCTAATCTAAGTGAAATAGCCTCTTTATAGAGGCCTAATCAAAGTGAAATAGCCTCTTTATAGAGGCCTAATCAAAGTGAAATAGCCTCTATACCGGCCTAATAAAAGTGAAATAGTCTCTTTATACAGGCCTAATCAAAGTGAAATAGCCTCTTTATAGAGGCATAATCAAAGTGAAATAGTATCTTTATACAGGCCTAATCAAAGTGAAATACTGTCTTTAAGGCCTAATCAAAGTGAAATAGCCTCTTTATACAGGCCTAATAAAAGTGAAATAGCCTCTTTATAGAGGCCTAATCAAAGTGAAATAGCCCCTTTATACAGGCCTAATCAAAGTGAAATAGTGTCTTTATACAGGCCTAATCAAAGTGAAATAGCCTCTTTATACAAGCCTAATCAAAGTGAAATAGCCTCTTTATACAGGTCTAATCAAAGTGAAATAACGTCTATACAGGCCCAATCAAAGTGAAATAGCCTCTTTATACAGGCCTAATCAAAGTGAAATCAGTTGCTCATGAAAATAAATAAGATCATTGTCAATAGTCCAATGTACAATTTTGATTGTTTGTACAGTGTCCCCCCCCCCCCCCCTCAATGTACAGTTTTGCTTGTATATACAGTGTGCCCCCCCCCCCCCCCAACCACCTCCAATGTAGATTACCCAGTATGGTTGTCAATATCCCAGTGTACCCAACCCCCCCCCACCCAACCTCCTCCAATGTACAGTTTCTACATCAAATGTATATACTCCCTTTTCCTGACTCCTTCTGTATCACAAACAGTACTGTATTTGCAAATCTGGTATGTCATAAATGTATAGATGTAGCAGTACTGACTATCTGTATGTCATGTATGTCATATATGTCCTGATGAATTGAAAATGGGGGACCCTGATGTAAACAAGACGAAAGTATTTCTCTGGTCTGCATCCCCTTAACAATTGTGTGTATTGAGCTGTACTGTATTGTACCCATTCTGCAATCTGTTAATAAAGTTTTCAATCAATCAATCAATCAATCCTTGTCAGTGTGTAGACCTTTACATAAAATCTAAAATAATGAACACAATTGCTTGTTGCCTTAGGATTAACATGAAATAAATGAAAGTGTAAGTCTAAAAGCACAATAAATACATGTGAAAAAAGTCATAAATAAAACTGCTTCAGTGTCACATCAAACTAAATGAACAACCATATCCAATCAAAGCAGCAACGTGAATTATACTTAACAAAAATGGCTTCTGTGGTCTAAGCCTCAACCCAAACCAACTTACCTGGAGCTTTGAATGAAACGAGTGTTCAACCTGCTTTAGGTTGTGTGACAGAAATACCAATGTGTCCACATTCTTTGGGACTTTCTCGTTTTGCTTACAATAAAGCCAGCTTTATAAAAGAAAAGAGAGCCTGAAGGAGTTGAAATGGCAGGGATGCAAAGCAAGCAGTTGCCAGCTGCAGTTCTGTTCCGTTAGGGGCTCTGCTTGGCATCACACTGCACTCCCTCGCGTACGTGCACGCGCACTGAATAAATTCCACAAATGTACCTTTAATACCAGTATTAGTCTGACCACACCCCTCATCAGCTTACCTTCATAAGCAGGTGTGTGGTCACCTGCTCTCCTCCTTCTCGCTTTCACCACAAGGAAGTGCCTCGGTAGTACCCCACTTGACGTGTTGTTAGTTGAAAAGAGTTGTGACGGGTTTTACATTGTGCTTAATTTTTTCTTCTCTCACATCTGTTGTACAAGAAAAAGTTGGGTCATAATGTATTCCGCAGAGAGTAGACCCGCTAGACCTACTCTTCACCAGCGGTTCTCCATTCCCGCCTCCGTCGTGCGCTTCGGTGCTGGGCTGTTGCCACTCTCGTGGTTGCCGACCCAGCCCGGGAGACTGCCGGTGGATAGTTTGCCTCACCGAAGAGCCGAGGGTTCGGTGCCGTCACTCCAGCGATGGCCTGATCTCGACTCTGGTTCCTCTGGTTCTGGGGAATCGCCCGTTGGTGAACGGGGGGTTGTCTTGGAGCCGGAGGATTTGCGACGCAAACTTTTCGCGTCTGCTCGCTCACGTCGCAAGATGGTGGCGTGCAGGCGCGAACGGCCTGGGTTTGGGGAACTGCTGGAGACCAGCGAAGATGCGTCCGGCTCGGGATTTCCGATGGAGACTGAGGACTTCATGGACGAGGCGGATGGGTTTTTGTATGAGGGCCCCGTGGAGGAGAGTATCCCTCCTCAGGAGACCCCGGAGGGGGGGGAAATGGCTCCATGGGGCGCCCTGTTCGAGGATGTTGGGGAACCACCTTGGCCTCATCAGCAGGATGCCCTACTGTCGGCCACATCAGACTGTGGCTCCTTGACCAGTCGCAGCCTGCTGTATGTGAGGGATGCGGGGTCGGTGGAGGAAGGTTCGCAGGGGGAACTGCGGGCCTTGTTTCCCGAGCTCATGGCGGTAGCCGCCACCGCAAATGGCGTGCCGCTGCCGCTGCCATTGCTTGCACCTGTCCCTGATGACCTCATAGGCCATCCCTGGCAGCGTCCCCCAGTGAGAGGGGTGGACGTTGTCTACCCATTTTTCCCATCGATGGGGGCCTATGTTCGTCGGGGTCAGGCGGTGACCAACATCATGGGACTAACTCCTACCTACGTACCAGTTACGCGGGTGGCGGGGTTGGTCAAAGGTATGGGGGAGGGCGTGCCTCGGCTTGACAGTCCGATGGCCGCGCTCCTCTGTCCGGATATGGTGTGGGAACCACTTTGCAAGCCGGTCCTCCAGGGGAAATCGGCTAGGCGATTGGCTTATTGGGGTGACCAGTCATTTATCGCTGATACACAATCGCTAGCTGCGGCGTCTAACATCGCCCACCTGGCTAGATTTGTATCGGGGATAATGACGGGCGGCACGGATCTGAACGAGGTGAAATGCGATCAGATCACCCAGGCTGCGGGAGCTGTCCTGCACCTTTCCCAGGTGCTGGCCATAGCCATGGGGAAAGTGCGCGCCCTGGCCACCCTGGGCCAGCGTCACCTTTGGCTGGAGCAGGCCCGTGTGCCAGAGAAGAAGAGAGCTCCTCTTCTGACGGCCGCCCTCTCCGACGCTGGCCTATTCGGGAAGGCCCTGCGGTTGATGTCCTCAACATGCAGAGAGATGGCAGAGGAGAGGTCCATTCTCCAACCCCATTTTCCGCCTCCCGTCCTTGCCGGTGGAGTCAGAAGGCTTCCGCAACGTCGAGCTGTCTCCGTCGCCGCTACCACTGCCTCCGCCGCCGCTGCTGGCCCTGCCAAGAGGGCCAGGGGACGACATGGCGCTTCGGCCACCGCCGGCCCATCCCAGACCGGAGGAGACGGTAGGGAACGTTGTGTCCAGCAGACTGTAACCTACCGTCCCTCCGGGGCTCCTCGGGGTGGCAAGACTCGAGCGGCGCGAGGTGGCAGACGCCGTTAGAAGTGACTTTTTCCCCTCTGTGTCCCCTCTCCTCTACACCCTCCCCGGCCCCTCTATGATTTTGTGCCTTGACACGATTTAGTTAGTTAAATAAAAAAGTTCCCCGATGGAGGGGGACTGTGTTTTGGCCGAACAAACTGTGTGTTTCTTCAAACAAATCATATGGTGGGGTTGTGTATATATGAATCTGCCCTTTTACGTTGTGGGATGAGTTGTGTTGTGTTACGAGGTTAAGCAAGGTCTGCAACGTACACTCGGTAATAGGTTCTATTTAGCTTGATGCTCCACATGCAGTTAGAACTGGTGTTATTCCATTGCTTGAACTAAGTATATGTGTTTCACAATGCTGTGTTGTTTAGTTGCAGTAATACTCGTACACACACATTTCACGGCCTAGCCGTTTACTCTCGATCAGCGTTTTTTCCTATGTACGACATAGGCAACGGGTATAGGATTCACGCACAGGCGACTTGTGTTTTTGTTGTAAAACCTTTACACGTTTTGTGGGTAGCGGACATTGTATTAGCTTCGCTATGCTTTGCTTTCTACCGGTTTTCAAGATGGCTACGGTTGTTTTTCTGTGTGTAGGGATAAAGGGTGTGTTTTCGGGAGGGGGTGTCGAATAAACCCCTCCTTTCCCACTTGATTGGTTTAGGGGATTTTTTGATCTCTTCTGCTGAGCCAGTCAGGGCCAAGCCGGTGCTTGGCAGGGGGGGGGGGGGGGGGGGGGAAGGGGTATTCTACCGACTCCTATTACATGACAGGATCCGGTAGGTTTCCCCGCCCGTTGTAGCGGTGTTGCTATGGCGACGCCTTCCATGAGCTGGTGTCTTAAAGATGTCGAGGTTAGGGCGTAGGGCTCACAGTTCTGCTGCGCCCGGTTTATGTGTCAAACTTGAGTCAATTGGTCACGTGACTCACAGTTTACATATCTTTTTCTTGGCTATGGTCTCATGTGGGAAGGTGTTTCTGGGAGGGTCTGGTCTTACACTCTGATTAAAAAGAGTGACTGGATTGAAATCATGTGAAAAACAGGTTTTTTACTCCCAGCTGTGCAGTTGGGTCATACGGGTGATGCTTTTTCTTTATTTTTATAAAGAGTTGAATGTGTCTATGATGGATTGGAAATGAGGGTCCCTGATGGAAACAAGACTAACGTCTTTCTCAGGTCTGCCTCCCCTTAACCTATTGTGTGTATTGCCGTACTGGGTTGTACCCTTTCTGCAGTATGTTGGGTAAACTTTTTCATTCATTCATTCATGGAGTTGATTGCATCTCGCCCCTCTTGTCGTTCCCCTGGGCGTCTTGGGGATTCAATATGGTGGTCTAAACGGCCTATTGTTGATGTGGGTATGTCAAAACGCACACATAGTGCTAGCTCAGGATGTGCTTTTGGGGCATTGGCTGACTGGCGCGCCTTGATTGCTTGGGGTTGAAACAGCGTTTTTATGAAGCAATTGGGATGGGGTTTTTTTCCTCTTCCGACACCCTGTGTGGTTGTCGATGGGTTCCCGTTCATGTCAGGGGATGATGACGGAATGGGTCTGGACATATGGGGAAGGGTCTCACGCCCTAGGGGTGGGCCACCGGGCGCGGTTCATACCGACACGTCTGGGTGGCGCCTTCTTTTTATGTTGGGATCAACACGCTTATCTGCCCCTTCTCCTGGGGTTGGCAGGTCGGCGTGATTAGGGCACGGGACTGGTTCTGGTCGCGCTGGTCCAGATCAGTTGCACCCGTTGTCCGCTGGGGATGCAGATCTGCTGTTCTGGTACCCTGAGGGACTTGGGTTTTTTTTCAGGGGGAAAAATGCTAGGTCGGTCCGGGTGTCACAGGGTTGAGCGTTATGGAACCCTTGTTAGGTGCGTTGTATTCTGCACTGTCGTAATGGCTTACGGCCGTGCCGACCTGTACGCGCCCGATCTCGTCGGATCTCGGCCGCTGTGGGGGTTGGTCTTGGTTGGTACTTGGTTGGGTGACCTCCTGGGAATACCGAGTGCGGGGTGCTGGGGCTGGTCTTCCATTTTTACGCTCTTCTCTTGCGCTTGGCGCAGAGGGGCCTGTTGGGGTGGTTTTAACCTCCTCTGGGGACCCTGTGCCCCCCGTATCACCGGGCCCGGTCTGGGGTAATGTTCATTGACCCGTAGGCCCGGGATAGCCCTGTTGGAAACCAGAACGCGGGCTGCGGCGGTGCCGCAGGTGTGTTTTTGGGGTTTCTTTCCTGAGGGGTTATGGGACCAACCATTGCATGGGGTAATGCCTAGGTGGTTGGTTCTCTGGTGTGTTGCTGCAGTGTCAACTCCCGGTTCTCCGGTTGAGGGTGCCCCTGCACGTTCATGACGTCTGCCGATCGTATGGGCCTTTTCTGTGGGCAGCTGTCAGGATGGCCGAGTGGTCTAAGGAGCCAGACTCAAGGTGAAACTTCCATAGCGATGGGGCTTCTGGTCTCTGTATAGAGGCATGGGTTTGAATCCCACTTCTGACATGCTGTTTAAAGGCTTGGTTATGCGACAACGCCAGCATACGCCCCTTCCGCCGGGGCGGCTGTGTTCAGCTGTCCTTCTGGCGCCTGCCTCGTCCGCAGTCTCCAGGCTTGGGTTGACAGCCTGTTGCCTGGTCTTTTTTCCCAGTGCACTGCCTGCTTCCGTTGGTTAACTCTTGTGTGTTACGACCATGCTGTCTGCCTGTTGCAGGGCCTGTGTTCCAGGCGGTGTACTGTTGGGGAGGACAGGGCCCGCTCGGCTGAGGGGCCTTTGTCCGAATACGCTGGCGATGTGGGGGGCGGGGTCACTAGGTGCCAACCTGGTGGGGTCTTGATGCTGGCATCATGGACTTCTCCGGGCCCCCATTCCAGGGAGTCCAGTCCTTTTGGTGGGTCTGGGTCTTCCTTCGCGCTCCGCTGCTACGGCCTTGCCACGGGGTTGGGTTTGCCCTTGATCCCGTGATTCTGGGGGCAGTAACGAGGTTGTTTCCTACGTTCGTTCCCGGGTGGCATGCGGGTTGTGCGTGGGTGTAGTCGTGGGGTCAAGCCACGGTCTGCTCACCCTGTGCGTTGAGTTGCTTGAGTGCTTCTTCGCGCGGTCGGGTCCGTCGCCCTCTCGGTAGACCTCTAATAGGGAGGGTGCCCTCCATTAGGGGGGGTCGGGGGGGCTCGGCCCTCCCTGTTCTGTTGGTTGTGGGGGGCCTTCAGCGGGGTGTATTTGTCAGCCAGCGGCTCCGCTTGGCCTCCCTTTGTGCAGTGTGATGCCAAGCAGAGCCCCTAACGGAACAGAACGTTAGGTTATGGCTATAACCAAGTTCTGTTAGTTAGGGGTGACGCTTGGCATCAGACGGCCGCTGCAGCCCTTGACCTCACCTTGTGGTGAAAGCTTGGGAAGGAGGAGAGCAGGTGACCACACACCTGCTTATGAAGGTAAGCTGATGAGGGGTGTGGTCAGACTAATACTGGTATTAAATGTACATTTGTGGAATTTATTCAGTGCGCGTGCACGTACGCGAGGGAGTGCAGTGTGATGCCAAGCGTCACCCCTAACTAACAGAACTTGGTTATAGCCATAACCTAACGATAATGGTCTGTGTTTCATCTCCACCACTCAAGAGGACCGGTTTCAGTTTGTTTGTCTTGGAGTCTAGGCGTTTTTTTTCTATTATTGGTTCAGTTGGTGTCATTGTTTATTTATTTTTTACCCAGGGACAGTGGACATTAATGAACATCTTCAGTTTCCACATCAATGTAAATGTGCCAGATTTGAGCTAATTAGCTAGTTTCCATCTGTAGTCCCTGCCTACCATGCATGTCTTCATGGTGTGGGAGGACCCAGAGGAAACCCACGCAAACACAGGGAGAACATGCAAACTCCACACAGAAAGGCCCCCAGCTGGGGTTCGAACCCAGGACCTTCTTGCTGTGAGGCAGCAGTGCTAACCACTGTGCCACCGTGCCGCCCGCATATTATAATGCATGTTTAACATCAACACTGTAATGCACAATCATGTTATATAATACCTTTGTTTTCAACAAACTTCCCAGATAGCAAAAAATCATCATATATATATATATATATAGTTGCATCAACATTGATTCAACTATATATATATATATATATATATATATATATATATATATATATATTGCATTATACATTGAAATAATGATATTATTGAATGACCATTTCAGCACTTTTTCAACCTTCCTCTGTATGCTTTTAATATGCCTCATTAATAAAGAAAAATAATCACTTTACATCTAAATTATATTATTAGTTGTAGTTCCACCGGGAGCATGCTAAAAGGTGTCTACTAGTGACATTACTGCCATATTACAGCAACCCCTGTAGAACTTTAAAACACCAAATAGAGTAAAGTGATTATTTTTGGCTTAAATGAGACATATTAAAAACATACAGAGGAAGGTTGAAACATGCTGAAATGGTCCATATGCTTTACTGCAGTGATTCTCAACCTTTTTATACAAAGACCTCACAGGAAAAATATTTGGGGACTCCAAACTTGATTATAATTATGCCATTCTAGGTGAATATTCGAAAATATGTTGCAAGCTTGTAGATCGGCTATTTCCAATTTTCTTTTTTCAAGAAACCAAGGTTGAGAACAGCTGCTTTATGACATGCTCTATGAACAAAGTAACAGACAATTTATTGCTTTAACCATTTATTAAAGCCAATTCATTCGCACATAAATATTCTCTTTGAAATGCCTGAGTTCAATTTGGATTTAGTATCACCAGGCGTGCATGAGAACAGATAATGAAATCTACTGTAATGTACAGTAGCTTTTTTATTTTATCAGGGTGGCACCATTGAAACAATTTAATGATGCGTGTCCCTTCTCTTTCTATTAGACTTCGATGCCAACTACGCACGTGGCTCCAGATCAGCTGACTTCAGCTGACTCCCCCATACACAATGACCGAATAATAACAGTTATTGAAAATATTCATACAGAACTCTGAACCTTCGCACATACATATTCTCTTTGAAATGCCTGAGTTCAATTTGGATTTAGTATCACCAGGGCCAGGCGTGCATGAGAACAGATAATGAAATCTACTGTAATGTACAGTAGCTTTTTTATTTTATCAGGGTGGCACCATTGAAACTATTTAATTATGCGTGTCCCTTCTCTTTCTATTAGACTTCGATGCCAACTACGCACGTGGCTCCAGATCAGCTGACTTCAGCTGACTCCCCCATACACAATGACCGAATATTAACGGTTATTGAAAATATTCATACAGAACTCTGAACCTTTGCACATACATATTCTCTTTGAAATGCCTGAGTTCAATTTGGATTTAGTATCACCAGGCGTGCATGAGAACAGATAATGAAATCTACTGTAATGTACAGTAGCTTTTTTATTTTATCAGGGTGGCACCATTGAAACTATTTAATGATGCGTGTCCCTTCTCTTTCTATTAGACTTCGATGACAACTACGCACGTGGCTCCAGATCAGCTGACTTCAGCTGACTCCCCCATACACAATGACCGAATAATAACAGTTATTGAAAATATTCATACAGAACTCTGAACCTTGAACCCCTATAGAATCTTCCAGGAAGTGTTGTTTTCCAAAATTCCAACGCAGAATCAAATCTAAAAGTTAAATCTATCTAAAAACACTTTTACCTATTGCTAAACTAAGTATAATACTTCAGAGTATTATAGAGACACATTAGAGATGTACATCTATATAATATATTCACATCCACACTATAAATAGCATCCATTAATCCATCATTAATCATCACTCCATTCAGACTACCGACTACTGACAACCTTCTGAACTTGAATAAGCATGCAAAACCAACAATTAGCATTTCAGCCAAAACGTTTCTCTTTTGTTCTCACCATTATAGACTCTGTTTAATGGGAATCGAGTCAATTACAATGACTGACAGAGAGGAGGGGTGTGGGTGGGGGTGGTGGGGGAGCAAATATGGGGTGGTCAGGAGGGGGGCTGAGTCTAAACTAGGGGTGGTCTGGAGGGGGGCTGAGTCTAAACTAGGGGTGGTCAGGGGGGGGGCTGAGTTTAAACTAGGGGTGAAACTAGGGGTGGTCTGGAGGGGGGCTGAGTCTCAAATAGGAGGTGGTCCTGAGGGGGGCTGAGTCTAAACTAGGGGGTGGTCCTGAGGGGGGCTGAGTCTAAACTAGGGGTGGTCTGGAGGGGGGCTGAGTCTCAACTAGGGGGTGGTCCTGAGGGGCGCTGAGTTTCAACTAGGGGGTGGTCCTGAGGGGGGCTGAGTCTAAACTAGGGGGTGGTCCTGAGGGGGGCTGAGTCTCAACTAGGGGGTGGTCTGGAGGGGGGCTGAGTCAACTAGGGGGTGGTCCTGAGGGGGGCTGAGTCTCAACTAGGGGGTGGTCCTGGAGGCTAAATTAGGGGGTGGTCCTGGAGGCTAAACTAGGGGCTAAACATATGCACACATGCACGCATGCACACGACAGCTGCAACCAGAGATGCTGGAGATACTAAATGTTGCCCCTGGATCAGCTTCCAATGATCCAACTCCCATGAAACCCACTGTCCTCCAAACCATTTGTCCTTTTAAGTCTTTGTCTTTCTTCGTATCCCGCCATTCCTCTCAGGTGCATAACGCAGCCACTTCTGCAGTGCATCTCTGTATATCAAAGTCAAATTGACGAGCAGCCGCTGGGAAAAAAGAAAAAAATAATACTTTTTGTATTTTATTTTTTTATTATTTTTTAAACAAACATATAAACAAACATGACAACACACGATAAGATACACAAGCATTAGTTGACAGTGCACATCCAATGAAATCACATTTTAGTTAATTGGCATATATAGGATATACCCTTAATACCTGTTATCTAAAAACCTACACACATATGCTCCAGCTCGTACCCCCCCCTCCCGGACCCCCCATTGGATAATCCATCCATTTTCCCTCGCTCCTAACCAGACATTACCATTATATGCTAGCTTTTATTTTCTCCACCACTTCTAACCACAATGTCATTTTGGATTCATTGAGACCCAAAATTCTTGCTGTAGATATTTCTTGATAGATCACATCGAGATATGTAATAATCCAGACCTTTCGGCACATTTTTTCCGGTTGGAACCATCGTGATGCTATCAGCTTTTTAGCCACTGTGATACCCGATAAAACCAATCTCTTTAGCTGTGGATGTACTGCACACTCAAAAACATCATTCAGCAGTAATACAGAGGGGTGTACAGGTATGTTCCAAGTTACGAGATTTGATAATTGCTGGGTCACCTCTTTCCAGAATATCTTAACTGGTGGGCAGTCCCAGTACATGTGCATAAATGTCCCCTCGTCCCCATTTGTACATAGAGAGCATTTGGAGTCTTGTATAAGACCAATTTTTTTCAGTCTTATCAATCAATCAATTTCTTTAATGACTTGATTCACAGAGTCAAGTATGTCCTGTGAATATAGTTAAGATTGATTTGTTGATGGTCCGGGTTCCTTGATGTGAGTCGAACATTTGCCCAGGCTTCTTGCCAATCAAAATCACTTTCCAGGTCTGGTATATCCCTCCTCCAGACAGAGTCTAGGTGGAGGGTTTCATATGAGGACGTTAGTAATTGATGATAAAAATCTGAAACAAAACCTCTTGATGTCTCTCTTTCATAGAAGAATTTGTGGTATCTGTGGTGTTCAATTGGTTTCGTTAATGGAACACCTTGAGTCTTCAAACATAACAATAACTGTAAGTAAAAAAGATGTGTGGACTTGGTGAGATAAAATTTCTTCTGTATTTCTTCATATCTACAGAAACCCTGTTTGTTAAAAACATCCCCTAATGAGTGTATGCCTTGCTTTTCCCATATAGGGAATCTTATAGGTCGTTTTTCAATCAAGAGTGCATTATTATTGAATAAGGGAGTATGCTTGTGCCATTTATGTGGGTTAGGATATTTTTTTGTGTTTCACGCCATATCCGGATCGCATGAGTAATTATGGGGCCAAATTTCCGTTCACAATGCTTGATTGGAAGTTTAGTGTATGCTATGTCCTTCAGTCTATGTGGGGCTACTATGTTTTCTTCTAATTTTCTCCAGGATACTAATGCTTGGGGATCAAACCATGTTGTCAATGGTCTTAATGTGTACGCCTTAAAATAGTGGAAAAAATCTGGAAATGCCATGCCACCGTCTGCTTTATTTCTCTGTGCGGTGGATCTTTTTATACGTGGTGGTTTGTTATGCCAAATAAATTTGTATGTGGAGGAGTGTAATCTTTTCCAGTAACCCTCTGGAGGGGGTAACGGTAGCATTGAACTGAAGAAGTTGATTCTAGGTAGTACGTCCATCTTAACTATTGATATCCGTGCCTGTACTGAGTTTTTAAGTTTTGCCCACCTATCAAGGTCGTCTTTGATTTTGTTTTGGATTTTTGTGTAATTGTGCTTCACCGTTTGTCTTATGGTGGGGAATATTTCCACTCCCAAGCATCTAAAATGTTTTACCATAGGTATCTCTCCTGGGATGGTTATATCTTTTTTTGCAGGGGTGTTAAGTGGAAGGAAAGCCGACTTCGGCCAATTTATCTTGAATCCCGATAAATCTCCAAAGTTCTCAATCAACTTGAGCAGATGAGGCAGTGTGGTGTTGGGGTTTTGCATGAACAGTATTACGTCGTCCGCATATAAACAAATTTTATGTTGTGTGCCCTTGATTACGATTGGTTGTATCGATTGGGATTGTCTTATATATTGTGCTAAAGGTTCTAATGATAGATTGAATAGTCCGGGACTAAGAGGGCAACCCTGTCTAGCTGAGCGTGATACTGGAAATATTCCGGAGGTGATTATACCTGTAGTAATCATGGCCGATGGGTCTTTGTATACTACTTTAATCATATCAATGAAACCTTTACCTAACCCCATCTTCTCTAATACTGCCCATAGATACGACCATTCCAGCCTGTCAAAAGCTTTCATTGCATCCAGGGACAGCATCGTCTTAGGTATGGTGTCGTCCTTGTCGGCATCTAGTACGTGCAGTATTCGTCTTATGTTATCAGTGATCAGGCGGCCTCTTATGAAGCCAGTTTGGTCCGGATGAACTAAAGACGTCATATGCTTTTGTAATCTGATGGCTAATACCTTAGAGTACAGTTTGATATCGGTTCCGAGGAGGCTTAAGGGTCTGTAACGACCGCACTCGGTGGGGTCTTTGTCTTTTTTGAGAAGGACTGTTATGAGTGCAATATTGTCGTTTTTATTGAAGTTCCCCTCCTTGACTGAGTATAAGATCATATTTAGTAATAAGGGTCAAATTATGTCCCAACAAGAAAGGTACATTTCTGGTGGGATACCGTCTCTTCCAGGAGCCTTACCACTTTGCATTTCGGATATGGCCTTCTTGAGTTCCTCTAGTGTGATCTGTGTTTCTAACTGTTTAGCGTCATCCTCTGAAAGTTTAGGGAGAATAATTTGATTAAGATATGTGTCCATTTTGTATTGATCGAAGGTCGTTTCTGATTTATATAAGTCGGAGTAGAATTCTTTGAATGTATTGTTTATTTTTTCAGGGTCTGTTTCAAGTACTTGTTGTGCTCTAATGGTAGTTATATCTGCAAATTTTGCATTAATTCTTAATCGCATGGCTAATAGGTGACTAGGTTTAGAACCTTGGGAGTACTGCTGTTGTCTTGTGCTACGTATTTGTATTTCCGATTGTTGTCTGTATATGGCATTGATCTCTTTTTTTAGTACCTTAACTTGATTTTCTAGTCGAGTTGAGTTGTTGTATTTTAAAAAATTAAATAACGTTGAGTAAAGCGTTTCCAGTTCAGCCAGTTTTGTCCATCGATTCTTGCGCATTTTGGAGGAAAAGCTATCAGTGAAATTCTTGATCATTCCCTGACATCCATATTATTCTGGGGTCTTGCACCGAGTTTGCATTCTCCCGTATGAATACTATAAGAGCTTCTTTGAGTTGTGTAATGAATTCCTTGTTATTAAGCAGCATTGAGTTAAATCGCCATCTTGGGGCTCGGGAAGATAGTATACCAAATGTTCCTTTTAGGAGTAAATAACAGTGATCTGATAGTGCATTGGGTATCATTTCCACTTCATAGTTATCAAATAGTCTCGGGGATGCAAAGACAATCTATTCTGGATAATGTGTTATGTCTCGCAGATCGACAAGAGTACTTTCGGGTCGTGGGATTGAGTGATCGTCATAAGTAATTTACACCTGTAATCTTCGACCAATCCTTTAATGCCTTCGATTAATTCTTTTGTTCGCTGGAAAAGGCGAGGTACGATTTGTCCATCCTTGGATTCCAAATGGCATTAAAATCTGCACCTATTATAAATGAGTAATCGGGAAGGTCTAACATTGCTTTGGTTAGTGTAGTGAAGAAACCCTCTTCGTACAAATTTGGGGCATATACCGCTGCCAACGCTATTTTCCTGTTCTTGTGTACAATCCTAGCTATAGTTATACGACCATCTGCATCAGACCATACTCCCTTTAATTCAATATTCGAGGCTACACCTCGAGTTCTCGTACCAAAAGAAGAGTGACTAATATTATGATATGTGTTGTCCGCTAACGTATCTATGTCTTTCTCTATAATGTGCGTTTCACTTAGCAGAGCATTGTCCACCTGTTCTTTTTTCATCAGTGTGAGCACGCTTTTGCGTTTGTGTTGGTTATTTATTCCCCCAGTGTTCCAGGTCATTATATTCAAACTAGCCATAATCTATACATGTTGTGTAGTTATTGGTAATGCTTCTGGAGTGCGAGGCAACAATAGATATACATCCAACTAGTGAGGTCCCCCAAGCTTAAAAACATACATACAAATAAAAATCCCCTTTCCCCCCCTCCCATCGAGAGTCGTACAGGATTGTGTCCCATAGACACATCCTACACTTATGACTCCCTCCCTTAGGCCACCGGATTACCCAAATTGAGCTTTGTAATCCTATTCTTCCTATGCTAATTGCCATAGGATCTAAAACTTTCATTCTAATTCGATAGAATGTCGCTTTTGGTCTTGCGCCTTCCCATTAATGTACTAACAATAGTTTGAAAAATGAAAAATATACCTTCATTAATATATTCATTTGAACCTTCTACTAACTTATGTAGGAAACATCAGAAAAAAGGAAAAGAGTGGAGATAAATACTAACACCTTAAAATGAGAAAAAATAACAATGAAAGATAAAAAATAAAAAAAGGAGTGAGAACTCAAATAAAACTCATCAGAGAAAAACAGATGGAATAAAATTGAGTAAAGAGAAAAAAGAGAAAAACAGACTTTTAGAGCTACATTGTGCAAATGTCTAAATCAGTGGAGTAATTATTTAAAATATTAGAATAACCTTGTTGTGCTTATACATTTAGATGTGGCTAATGTCTTTTTATTTTTTTAAAGAATACTTAAAGATAAACAAGAAAGCTGCAGTGGGCACGTTCCATTCCAAAGTGAACAGTGTCCTTTTTAGTGTACTAGATTTTCAGGTGGCCTTAGGTGCATTTTCAACCCCATAGTCATATAATTGATCCACACTAATGCTCGTAAAAAATCTTATTGTGAGCATTACAGAGGACCACTTATATGACGTTAAGGTTGGAAATGGGTGAGGTGTTTCTTTAAGAGTGGTTGTATGTTCCATCAGGCTCATTCCATGGTGATAAAAATGCATCCATTCGTATTTACTTGAGATAAAAGTGAAAATACTTAATTAAATGAAATATCCATCATCAAAATAGCTAAATCCACTGTAGTAAACCTAGTATTTTGAGGTGCAGATTGACTCACCAAACATGCAGTCCTGCATCAGTGTGTCCTTGAAGGCCCTCTTCGGTCCCTTTCCCGCCCAGTTGAAGATGCATGCTAGACAGTTTGTCATGGTAGCGGATAGCATTCGCCGGATCATATTTTCTGAGTTGGTCCCTCCGATTAATGCCAGGCGGGTTGTCTTAACAGATTGGAGAGGAAAAAAAGTGAGTGTGCTAAAGTTTACAGTGTACTATGTCAAATGGACAGAATATAATGTTTTAAGTACACATTTTAAGACTTTTTTTTATTAACTCTAAAGAAAGACCATTACTGTGTCAAAACTAATCAACAAACAATACCATCAAACAAATTAGCTAAATTAATTGTCAAATATTGACTAAGAAATAAATATCATCCCGCATATCATTGCAAGGCTATTTTCACAATATTTCTATGCCAAGCACACATCCAAGCAAAAAACTAAATAAATGCCTCCACTCCTACAATTCAGACATTATAAACACTTAGATTTCAAACAATACATTTAAGAAAATACAAAAATTTTCACCATCTTTCGACTGACTGTTTCGTCCTTCAGTGCAGCTTCAGCCTCATCAAACTGCTCCTCATTGGTGAGTGGCAGCACGATGGGGAAGTTCTCTTCTCTCTGTGATTCAGGTCCAGCTCCGTGATTGTTAAAGGTGGATTTAGCCATTTCAGTCTTCAGAAACTGAACGTCATGTGAAATTTGCTTCACCTCCATGAGTAGCTCTGCAAGCATCCTGGTGTTTTTGTTGGCAGCAAGGTCTTGAAGAAAAACAATTGGTTTTACATTAAATTTCAAGGTTTGATTCACCATCTCAATCATTTAGAATGACACTAAGCAACTCTGTGATAGCTTAAGTCTTTGCACCTCTAACTTATAGTAACCATTAAGTGCTTAAATATTAAGCCTAAACACCATGACAAATTACATGAAAAAAAACAGTGACAAAGACTGTAAAGTCACAAGGGACATGTTTCTCAATGCATCAGAAAATGATACTTGCCTTGTAACATTTGACTGGGCTCTCCATGGAATCTTCCCTGTGGCGTTTCAGGAGCTGAAGCTGAAGAAATCAACATGGCATCAGCATTGCACATTAGGTCATTGTGTATGGGGGAGGCGGGGGTAAAGTGGAATATAGGCATCTTTACCCAGGCGATGTGAGCTAAAGTCAGCTGATCTGGAGCCACATGCATAGTTGGCATCGAAGTCTAAGAGAGAAGAATAAAGAATAAAGGACACACATCATTGTTTACATTGAACACGAAATATGGAATTTTGCCCAAAAAACAACATTTAAGATGAGAAATGCATACCATTCCTTGCTCGCTCTGATGGCACAGTGTGGTAGGGGCTGGAGTTATACATTGGCATTCCTAGAGAAAGAGCGACAGAATTAACAAAATAAGGTAAGCACCATCAAAGTATCAATGAGCACCATATACAGTAGCAAGTGTACCTAGCTTCATATACCTAGCACATGTCTGGTGGTAAAAAAACAAAACATGATTTGAGAATGTGTTAGTTAACTCACCTTGATATCCTTGGGGGTGGTGATGATTGCCAGCTAATTCTAAAAAGAAGACAATCAAAATATTCTATGTCAGTCTTTCATAAGTTACAGTATGTCATGGCACAATAGCCAAGGCACAGCAAAAAAGAATCATTTAACATTCCCAGGCTCCCAGGATAATTCAATTAATTGAGCAATCCTTGAGACACTGTTCAGGAGCCAGCCCATAGCCCATTTCTGGGTAACCAAAAACTATCACGAGGAATTCAACTGTACCTTGCTCTTCTTTTCCGATGTACATCTGCTTCCTCTTCAGATTCCAAATCAGTGGTTAGACATCCAGTAGTCACGTACTTGTCTTCATGGCCTTTACAAATGAGTCTGTAAAAGAACAAGCAGAAAATACAGCATGACATTAATAAGAAGTATGAGGAACAATTCACATCAGACAACAATAGCAGTGACTATACTTACCACAAGTAATTAAGAGCCGGATTTTCTCATATGTGGTCCATCCTTTACAGGGCATCATGTTTTCTTTAAGGGCCTTTGAATAATTTGTGTTTTTTGGGGGCCATAACAATGTACCTTCCGTTGGATTGAACCAGCTGGCAAGAACTGTTGCAGTTCCGCCATTTGGAAACAGTACAACGCCCCAGAGCACCACCTCACTTTCCATTCTGTGTACAATAAATTAAATTAGAATATTAATGATAAAAAAATTATAATGACAAAAACATGAATCATAAGATGTCTACTGCAGATGAGCTATTGGAATAGCTATGAGGCTATTTCCTTCTGGATACAGAACACATTTACGTTTAATAAAGCTAATTTTACCAACCCCGATCTCATCACACAACTCTCTAACCTTGTATGTACCTATGAGGGAGGACTCACAGGGATAAGTGTAATATAATTCTTGGTGTCTGAACTTTCTGTAGATCACATAGACCTCACCTTCTTCCTGGACTATATTCTGCACTACTGCAATTGTATCTCCCACCTGAATACAATTATCCCCCTGCTTTGTAGACAAGGTAAAACGACAACTGGAGACCTTTGTGTACTGTAGAGCAACACTGAAATGTTGAGGAAGTGGACCATCAGTATGAATGTGCTGTAAAACTGGTTGATCTGTTGCTAATGGAACCTCAACATGTGGCATTTCTGACAGCCTTTTGACTACCTGTTGTAGAGGTTGGTGTGGCTCAGTGGCGGCTCTGCCACTAGGGGTGCAAGGGCGCCGACCCACCTGCTGTTAAATCACAGAAGAAGAAAATAAAACGTTTTAGTTTTTTGTTTTATAGCCCTATAAATAATATAAACATGTTTAAAATGAATAATATTTACTCATTTTAAGTATGTTTGTATTTCCAATGCACAATATAACGTTATTATCTCAAATAAAAAAACACTAGTTTTCCTGAGCAGGAAGTGACATCACGTTTTTTTTATTTTTTCGTATTTCTCGGCCCGGGCTAGACGCGATAGCGCTCTGAGTGCGCGTCACAGTTTGATCGCTGTATCCGTCACATCCAATCAGTGCATAACGCGTTGTGCGTTGAAATATGACTATTATGTTGGAATCCGGGCGCGATTTGAAGCGGTCTAGCCAGTAGCGTCAAGAATTCTGTAGCCGCATTTCGCGGAGACGCTCTCTGATTGGCCGACGCCAGTATTTTTTTCCGTAGCAGAATTTCACAGAGACGATCTCTGATTGGCCGAATCCAATTTCTAATGTTCCAATTCTAGCTTCTAGCTTCCTAGGTTGGTTCCTAGGTTGGTCCTAGGTTGTTTGTCTTAGAGCGTGCCGTGACTGCAAGTTCTTTAGACTGTTAAGCTTAGGCACTCTTTCAAAGTTGGTTAAGGTTAGAGTTTGTCTTAGAGCATGGCGATAGAACGCCAGGTAGTTTGCAGTCTGTTCGAGCGGAAATGGACAAAGGAATGAAGTACTTGTGACTGTTGTGTGGTGCTGCTAACAAGCTAACACTTGGCTAACAAGCTATATGGCGGATGCAGACTGGACACAGTGGACAGTGGTCTGGAATACATCAACAGTGATACACTACTTTATCAAGGCAAGCCCTCCTGCCCTGGACGTGTCAACTAAACAGTGAGTCTCTCTCTCTCTCTCTCTCTCTCTCTCTCTCTCTCTCTCTCTCTCTCTCTCTCTCTCTCTCTCTCTCTCTCTCTCTCTCTCTCTCTCTCTCTCGCGTTTGGATTGAAAATACGTGGATTATGGCTTGTTCAATATCGTCTATGTTTGAATGAATGAATGAATGAGAACTTTATTAACAGATTGCAGAATGGGTACAATACAGTACGGCTCAATACACACAATTGTTAATGGGATGCAGACCAGAGAAAGACGTTTGTCTTGTTTACATCAGGGTCCCAGATTTTCGATTCATATCGATAGTTTAATAGCTAGCCTTGGCTCGTTTAACAATATGCAAAATATGTGTACAGCCCTGTACTCATACTGAAGTTATTCTTGGTATATAATAGGTCTGATTGTGTAACGAATCGATTCCACGTCGCGCTGTGTGTGAGAGAGAGAAGGAGAGAGGGACTGGTTGTGTGTTGTTGTAGTAACAGCTGAGCGACTCGTTCATAAGAGCCGATTCATTGCCGTGAGCGTGAGTCGAATCGCTCACGTCTTGCCATGAGTCTGTTGCGTGGTACTGTACATGTTTGCAAAATGTTTGGTATAGCGCCTCTAGTGGCGAAGCACCCACGGGCCGCCACTGGTGTGGCTTGCGTAAAAGATGCTTTATTTGGCCAAGATAATTCTCAAAAGGGAACCCTGAAACATTATCTAAAGGTCCAAATTGTTTGTATTCATCTGCTAAATGTATAAGCTGGTGGACACTGAACACAATCTCACCCCTACCATACAACTGTCCAAAGTGGCCCACAAAGGATATCATTAATCTATGTGCAAATTCAACCATTTGGCCAGAAATTCCAGGAGACAAAAACAAATACATGGCTACTGAAAACAACATGAAGTTGTCATAAAACTCACTGGGAAGGCAATCCTTCAGAACTACAGGACCCCAGTATAACATGAAGGATCGGAGCTCAGTAGCTTTCCAACGATCAAGCTCATTCAAACCTCTTGGCCTGCGATTGGATTCAACAGGGGTGTGGGAATGTAACACCAGCAGTTTGCTTGATATACTATTAACTGTTTGTGAAGGAAGCCTAGTGGCTAGATTGCCATTTAACCACATATGCAACAGTTTTCTCATCAACCCAATACAACAGAAGTGCATATAATCTATTGGGAATGAAGAAACCATCTTTACTATCCCTGTTAAAGGACTGAGTTTCTGTTTCAAGTGGTGTTCCTCATCAATCATATCACAATAACTCGAATCCGTCCTGAGCCTGACATTTGTTTCTGGATACGTCATTTTGTTCCTCCACACACCCTCTTGGTCACACTTGTCACACCCTGAATAACCATTATGTGACTTAATATTCTTAACGTAGGCCCTAGCAGGAACATCACACACAAATGAGGAAACCTGTACATTCAATTTCTTACCATTATGAACAATGCCATTAGCCAGCACATTTTTAAGGTCGCTAACAAATTTCTGCAGATACTCAACAACACACTTTGGCTTGCTTAAACCACTAAATATACCGACAATAAATGGGGACTTAGTGTAATCACAATTCAGGATTGCAAGTATAGGCCAGAATTGAAGTCTTGAACTCCTAAAGAGGGGGAGACCATCTATATTGAACTGTAAAGTAAGAGTTGTGAGGTTCACTGGTAAACTCAAACATTTTAATCGTGAAAGTATTCCTCGCACCAATCCAAAATGATAGTACTCGCCACCTTGCATTTGAGTGGTTGCAACATGAGATTGTGTTCCAAGCAGAGTCCTTCCATCTTTAGGGAGCTTAGGGTGAAATAGCTTTAAGATGGACAGCAGAGCAGACAAAGCAACAAGACTAATGGAGTAGGATGTTGCCCAATATCTTAGGCTCCTTATAAGCAGATCCTGACTAGGCGGCTGCTCCTCATCGCTCTCATAGTGAGAATCTGATTCATCTTCATCATTGCCAGCTTCATCATCTATATCATCATTTTCCATTTGCACATGATCTGATTAAACTTCATTTCGAGCTACTGCACTACCATCAGAATGATCATTTTCCATTTGCACATCGGACTCAACTTCATCATTGCCAGCTACACTGCCATCTATATGACCATTTTCTATGTCTACATGTGAAGCTGGTAGTGCATCTAGTTGGGAAAAGTGTGAGCTTGTGAAGGCAGGTTCCCTATTCACACAGGGGTAAATATTTTCTCTTTGATTCTCTCTCATATTCCTTAAGGATATCTTTCTCTATGCCCCTTACAGTTCGAATGACTCTACGTCTTTTAGCCCAATACGATTCATAAGAAGCCATCCTAACCCATTAACTCCCGGATTGAAAGGTAATAACGTATAGGTTACAACAGGTCTAAATATTGGCTGGCCGTCTGCACTAATACAATTGGCTGTATTAGAGGGTGGGAGAAGCTGGCGGGGTGGGTCCGGGTCGTTGTAAACAGCGACTCCTACAGTTCGGTCGGGGCGCCTGCTAAGCGCGGATAGGACTCGAGGGGGATAGTGTGGTCCTCCCACACGCTACGCCCTCTCGATGAGAATCCGCGCTGCCAGGTGAAAAGAAGCGGTGATTGGCTGGACGTGTGTCGGAGGAAGCACGTGGTAGCCTCCACTCTCCCAGATGATCTGACTGTGGGGGGTAAGTGCGCAGCGACCAGGAAGGGACTGGGAATTGGCATACGACTAACATTGGGATGGGAGAAAATCGGAGGAAAATGGAGGGGGGAAAAGACCAAAAAAATAAAAAAAAAACAGGTCTAAATAGAAAAGAGGTGGTGCTGATTATAATTTTTTTTGCATATTCTTGTATAGGGTCATCTATCTATCTAATGTATATTCACAGTGTCAGAAATATTGTGTCTATTACTAGGCTTGCTTAAATTGTGATGAAACAAAGGAGAATATTAATTATGATTTTTCTTTGCATCTTTGACAGTGAATAACACCATGCTAATAATGACCAAACATTAAAAACTGCCACTGATCTCGTTCATTACCTTCTTGAGTGTAAAATAAATAAAGGGAAGATTATTAAACAGAAGGTTCTATAGATACTGTACTGAATTCTCCCATCCGGACCAATGCAATTTTAAATATTATCATAGAATATACAATAGCAGGCTCATAAATTACCTTATTATAGCCAATTTGCACATTTATATATATACATATATTATCTTTCAAATGCCCGAGTTCAATTTGGATTTAGCATCACCAGCGTGCATGAGAACAGATAATGAAATCTACTGTAATGTACAGTAGCTTTTTTATTTGATCAAGGTGGCACCATTTTGAAAATATGTTCAAATCTAATTGTTGCTGAATGCTAACAATATAGGGAAGATAAACTAACTATGTTTCAATATTTGTCATAAACGTTACCTTTTGTGGTAGAATGATCCCGAATAATAGCAGTTATTGGAATCATTCTCGAAGTCAACTTCCTTTCTGTTTAACTTTCTGTCTAAGTGCATGTCTATGGCTTGGGGGGAAACATACACTTTAGAATCACCAGAAAGGCTTTCGAAATAGTGAAATGCCATGTTGGCCTCAATATTTTCAAAACAAATTATATGAAAAGGTTATGAAATTAACAAGAATGTGATCAAATATGTAATAAAAACGGAGCAGACATTTGATCAGTAGAAATCCATTTGTTTCCCCCATACCAAGATGGCGGTGTTCTCGTGACGTCAGAGTGTAGCTGATGTTAGCTTGCTACGCTATCAGATTCGCATGGTCTGTGTAGCTGGCTAAAGCTAGCAGACTCGCATGGTCAAGCTGACATTAGCTGGCTAAGCTAGCAGACTTGCATGGTCTGTGTAGCTGGCTAAGCTAGCAGACTCGCATGGTTGAGCTGAAGTTAGCTGGCTAAGCTAGCAGACTTGCATGGTCTGTGTAGCTGGCTAAGCTAGCAGACTTGCATGGTTGAGCTGATGTTAGCTGGCTAAGCTAGCAGACTCGCATGGTCTGTGTAGCTGGCTAAAGCTATGAGAGAAAATGGTGGTTTTTCAATGTATGTGATGTATAGATTGGGGGGAGTGACCACAGCTAAAACGGTGCCGGGTCAGAGAGGTCGAAGTGCATGCGGACGGTGGAAGCAGGAGACGGTGGTTCAGTAGCAGGGTGATTGTTGTGAGCCACACTGCCAGCGAGAGAATGTTTGTTGACATTCCTCATTAGAACATCTGAGATTAGAGTGTACTGTCTCGACGAGCAGGAGGGAGAGAGGTTCATCTTAATGCAACAGTGAATGAAACTGCATTTTAATGTGTGAAAGGTTAAACGCAGTTGTCATGACAACACGTCACATGACAACCAGAATGCGGGGCCGTCGTTGCGACGACGAACATCTATAAGTCGAACGGTGTTTCCGGGTGTTGAGCAGACTAAAATCTGACTGAGACTAAGAGGGAAGAAACCAGAAGAGACTCTCTCCTCTCTCGACGAGAGAGAGGGGGGGGGGGGGGGGGGAGAATGGCACATCACCAGTAGCTTCGGCTACCACGAGGATGGTTTTAGGCTAACGAACAGGCCTGAACACTATTGGACTGAACAGCAAAAGGACGATAATATGAACACACCGAAAGATCATTAGAAATATACTCTTCAAGGACAATACAATCTGTTAACATCTGAGCTGAGGTTTCTGTTTAGAGAAATAAAACCATGCTTTTCCTTGTAAGGTATTTCACGTTGTCGAAGTGTCGAATTCTTACGGAGGTGGGGAAGTATTATGGTTTACGGATTGCACTAACGGGGGGGAGATAAGGATCTTATCTACCAGTATCGGAGACGTCAGGACCATTAAAAGTACACAACGCAGAGGAATTGGATGGAGAGCCAAACAGACGAAGACGTGATACTGGCCAGTTTGATCAGAATCTTACAGTTGGTGCCGTGACCCGGATTTGCAAGAGATTAAAACAACGGGAACAGTTGGTTGTTGATGACAGCCGGATTTGCAAGAGATAAGAACAACGGATAAAGACTTTTTCAATAATGGGGCGACAGTGGACAACAGTCATCAATGTGTGGGAGAATCATGATCGAAGCAAGGCCGGCCAGCCCTGGGAGAGAGCGGCGAGTCGAGCGGTCAGGAGGCGAACCAGCGCTGTAGGGGAAACAGCGCTCCGATCAAAAATGTGAGTTCACTGTGCACACGGTTGTTTTGATTTTAAGCCAAATAAAAACGAACAGATAGTGAATCCGTAAACGTAAACATTTCTAGTTCGACATAGAGAATGCCAGCTGTAATAATATGAGCAGAGAACCATGGTGAAAATCGAGGGTGTTATCTACAGAGAATGAAAAGCAAACGAGGCAGGCTGCACAGTTTTGGTTTAAGGAGGGTAAATGCGAGATGAGGAAAGGGGGGGGGGGGCGCTTGAATCAGATCGAAAAATTGTTATGGCGGGACTGTTTTCATAACAGAAGGAAAGTCGAAAGGAGATTGTACCAGTGTGTATTATGTCCGATCAAGCAAGAGTATTAGTCTGAGAAAGCGTCCCCTGATAATGGATAGGAAAGAGAGGAAAAACAGCGGTGTTTTCAGGCCTTGGAAGGAAGGGCAGCGGCCGTTTGTTGAGAGAGTAGCCATTTGCACCGAGTCAAAATGGCCGCAGAGCCACGAGGGGTTTAGAATCAGGAAGTGACACGTCACCTACAATCCTCTAGACTGAGTTTTGGCCGCCATCTAGGGGGGCAGTGGGATAATACAGGCAAATGGAGGAGTAGGTCGCCACCTAGTGGCGGAGGGGGGGGGGGGGGGGGGGGTAGTGCTGGGGAGTTTCCATTACCCATAGGGGAATATTTAGAGTTTAATTCAATTAAGGAGTTTAATTGCGGAGGGGGGGGGGGGGTAGTGCTGGGGAGTTTCCATTACCCATAGGGGAATATTTAGAGTTTAATTCAATTAAGGAGTTTAATTGCGGAGGGGGGGGGGGGGGTAGTGCTGGGGAGTTTCCATTACCCATAGGGGAATATTTAGAGTTTAATTCAATTAAGGAGTTTAATTGCGGAGGGGGGGGGGGGGTAGTGCTGGGGAGTTTCCATTACCCATAGGCGAATATGTAGAGTTTAAGTTAATTAAGGAGTTGAATTTTTTCAAAATTACCAACTGCTTGTGTGTATACACGGTGGTGTATGTGAGAACTTTGTAAAGGAACTCAAAGTGTGGTATATAGAGCGACGGGACAGCTCCAGGGCGATGGTAGACAGCCCCGTAGGGTATATAGAGCGACGTGACAGCTCCAGGGCGACGGTAGACAGCCCCGTAGGCTATAGAGCGACGGTGACAGCTCCAGGGCGACGGTAGACAGCCCCGTAGGGTATAGAGCGACGGTGACAGCTCCAGGGCGATGGTAGACAGCCCCGTAGGGTATAGAGCGATGGTGACAGCTCCAGGGCGACGGTAGACAGCCCCGTAGGGTATAGAGCAACGGTGACAGCTCCAGGGCGACGGTAGACAGCCCCGTAGGGTATAGGGCGACGGACAGCTCTGTTGTATGTTAGATGATAGTACGAGTACGTATGTGAGTTAGGAGCAGGGAACCAACCTGCTCTGTTGTATGTTAGAGCGATGCTCGGTTGTATGTTATTATCATAATAATAAGATCGATATACAGGTTAATTAAATAAGTTTAATTATGAAATAAGAGGGAGTTCGATCTCCAGTGGGGCCTTCTCACACCTAATAAATAGGCAGAGTCTTGAGGGGACACGTCACCAGAAAGAACTGGCGCGCGCTGGGGGTCAACCGTGGGACAAACGTAGAGCGCCGAGTGGGTATCGTTTAGCTGCTGGTGTCACGCCGGAAGACAACAAAACAGGGAACAGCCCTGTAGGATTAGATATGGGTGTTGAGAAGGTGGGGGACTAATAGAGAACAAATAGCGCCATGGGCTGTAGGACACTCACACCGTCCAACAGTCTGAAAGGGCGTGGCCATGGCAGGGGCTTGCAGAGGAAAAAAAATATATAGAGAACGAGCTGCAGGCCCAAAGTCACGGTAGACTAATAGAAAACACAGGGTCGAGTGTACAGAAAGACTGCCGGTGTTGTGTTTCTGCTTTCAAGGGGGGAATGACACCGACAGCGATGGAGATGGCCAGGAGACAGACTGGAGGAGGAGGAAGCCGCAGGGGCCAGGCACGGCAGCCTGGTACACAGACCGTCCACGACGAGAGAGAGGGCCGACGGCGGTGGAGATGAGCCTCAACCAAGATGACCGACAGGGCGGAGATGACCGACGGGGCGGAGATGACCGACGGGGCGGAGACGGCCGACGAGGCGGAGTCCAGCGGTCGCAGGCGGTGTTGCCCAGGGGAGAACGAGGCGGACATCGGAGGGGCCTTCCCGGCGGAGACGCTGTTTAGAGAGCGTTTTGAAACAACAGAGCACGGGCGGTGAATCATGAACAAACAGGGACTTCCTTTCAGAGTCAATCAGGAGATCGAGAGACGAGACAACAGCGAGAAGTCCTGTGTTCATTGATTAGGAGTATGAGATATAAATGGAGGATTCATATATAAGATATATGTATAGAAGGATATATATATATATAGAAGGTAGATAAGAGGGAGAACAGTAGAACAACAGGATATAATTATTGGGAGCAGACAGGGGGGCTCCAATGGTTATGAGTCGTTGGATGTTGTTGGTTTTGGTGGTCGGTTTCGGTTCCCTTTGTGCACGAAGGGGGGCGCAAACAGACATCAGGCAGCAGGATCACTGGGTTGACCGTGGGCCGTCTTCGTTTCTTGTGCACGAGAGACGAGGTTGGTTTGCTTCAACCACAGGCTATTTTTGGCATAATTAATTAAAAAACCAAATAATGATTTATGATTCTGAAGGGGTGATAAGAATCAAGGGGGGATTGAGAGAAAATGGTGGTTTTTCAATGTATGTGATGTATAGATTGGGGGGAGTGACCACAGCTAAAACGGTGCCGGGTCAGAGAGGTCAAAGTGCATGCGGACGGTGGAAGCAGGAGACGGTGGTTCAGTAGCAGGGTGATTGTTGTGAGCCACACTGCCAGCGAGAGAATGTTTGTTGACATTCCTCATTAGAACATCTGAGATTAGAGTGTACTGTCTCGACGAGCAGGAGGGAGAGAGGTTCATCTTAATGCAACAGTGAATGAAACTGCATTTTAATGTGTGAAAGGTTAAACGCAGTTGTCATGACAACACGTCACATGACAACCAGAATGCGGGGCCGTCGTTGCGACGACGAACATCTATAAGTCGAACGGTGTTTCCGGGTGTTGAGCAGACTAAAATCTGACTGAGACTAAGAGGGAAGAAACCAGAAGAGACTCTCTCCTCTCTCGACGAGAGAGAGGGGGGGGGGGGGGGGGGGGAGAATGGCACATCACCAGTAGCTTCGGCTACCACGAGGATGGTTTTAGGCTAACGAACAGGCCTGAACACTATTGGACTGAACAGCAAAAGGACGATAATATGAACACACCGAAAGATCATTAGAAATATACTCTTCAAGGACAATACAATCTGTTAACATCTGAGCTGAGGTTTCTGTTTAGAGAAATAAAACCATGCTTTTCCTTGTAAGGTATTTCACGTTGTCGAAGTGTCGAATTCTTACGGAGGTGGGGAAGTATTATGGTTTACGGATTGCACTAACGGGGGGGAGATAAGGATCTTATCTACCAGTATCGGAGACGTCAGGACCATTAAAAGTACACAACGCAGAGGAATTGGATGGAGAGCCAAACAGACGAAGACGTGATACTGGCCAGTTTGATCAGAATCTTACAGCTAGCAGACTCGCATGGTCGAGCTGATGTTAGCTGGCTAAGCTAGCAGACTCGCATGGTCTGTGTAGCTGGCTAAGCTAGCAGACTCGCATGGTCGTGCTGACGTTAGCTGGCTAAGCTAGCAGACTCGCATGGTCTGTATAGCTGACGTTAGCTGGCTAAGCTAGCAGACTCGCATGGTCTGTGTACCTGGCTAAGCTAGCAGACTCGCATGCTGTGCATTGGTTATAAGTTAACGCTACTTTCTAGGCCGGGGGTTTTGACATTTTCAAACCGTGAAACCGGTTACCGGCACATGCCTAATGTGAATAGCATAATACATCATATTGTCAAGGACTTACCAAAGAGTTGTGCGCACTTGACTAGTCACGCTGAATGAAGACACCATGGCGCCAAGTTTTTCTTTTAATGCCTCAAGTCCCGTGAGATCTTCTAGCTGGCCTCGCGAGTTGCTTACGACCTACCCCCTCGAAGGGGAGGGGGGAGGGGAGGGGGGATTATCAGCACTACGGTGTAACCATGTAATTTCATTGTTGGGCATTTCAACATTGAAAAACAAGCATCTATACTAAGTCGATTCAACAAGTTTTTCAAATGTTGAAATGGTATCTGTAATTTAGATATTGAATAAACATGGCTTTTTCAACCTCAACCAAAAATAACCAATCTGACCAAAATCCAACATTTAATTAATGTCTTTTGCTATCTGGGTTGGCTATAAGATATGCTACAGTGATGTTACATGAATGTTTTAAGTAGTTATATCATATATCATTGAAGCTCCCTCTCAAGATCAAGTCTGCCAACACCGGGCATATAGACATTCAAGGCCTTGCTTAAAACCCACCTTTTCGCTCTGGATGATCGCTAGTTACTTTGCTGTTGTGTTGTGTGTCTGAGGTGTTCTTATGTTCTCTGTCTGTCCATCTGCCTGGTCCCCTGTTTCTTTGTCCTGTCCATTTATCCGTATTCTCCCCCCCCCCCCCCCCCCTGTGAGCCCCAGACCGATGTGAAAATTGGCTGGGGGGCGCATCATAAATGCTAATATCATATCATATCATATATAAACTAAATCAAAAACGAAATGGACATTTTATCTCACAGGACATTATTAAAAAAACACAGTATAGTCTGCATCTGCCATAGCAGAGACAACAGCTGCTGCATTCAACAACATTCATGGATACATGATCACAGAAGAACACGTTCACAGCAGGGCCGTAGCCAGGGTTTAGACATTAGGGAGGTCCATTTAGTTTTTTGGCCCAGACCGGCCCAGCATAATCGGTCGGACACCACCCACCAGTACACCATCCTTGCGGTCCCCTTAAATATGCGTACCTACTGTACTATTCCCCCAAACCACTACAAAGCTGGGTAGTAAGTGCCATGGACAAGTGGACCAGTGTACTCACTCGCTCTTGGCTGAATCTTGTTTTGGGTGGTGATGTAAAAACACCTGCATCATAGCAGGCTCAGGATGGGCAAAGTAGTCTATAGCCTGTTCATCCCTGTCTCTCTCCTCCACAACCTGGATTGACTAGACATAAGGAGAGAGAGATGATTACAATTAACTGGTACATTCAGGTCCAGAATTGTTGGAATTCCTGAAAAAGATTTGCAAAAAGCTGTACAATTTAAGCAATACCATACTGGTAATGAGCAAATAGTTGTTTATTCAATTAATGCATGGAGCTGTTCCATCTTATTTCATTTGATACTAACTACTCAGTTCATACAGATTTGAAGTATCCAAATATCAATGATGAATATTGCATAAGGTTTACACAGTTAATAGATCACCTTTTTGTTTTATATTCATGTTCAGAGAGGAGTAATAGTTAGATCTTTGTATTTGTGATTTATATAGCAATTAAATCAATGGTGTGCTTGTTTGTTTGGGGAGTTTGACCTACAGTTAATGTGCCTACCACGCCACCACGGGAAGGTGCATGCTCAATGGACAGCAGAAAAACAATTTGTGTAGGTGGAGACTAGAGCTACCACAGATAGTAATAAGTTATAAGAGTAAGTAATCCATACCCCTAATAGTTACCTTATTACCATACTTGACTGAAAATAAACGTTGCTGCCTGTTGTGTATGTCTTTTTCCCTGTAGGCTAATACATAAGTAGGCATACATTTTTGCAGTCGAGAAAAAATTTGCAGTTGAGTAGGCTATATGTGTTGTGTTTTTATGTCTTCCATCGAGGACCACCTTGGAAATAAGTCTTTTAATGAATGCTTTTAGGTGATATCCTCAGGAATACAAATTTATCAAGATAATTAGTTTTTATGATGTGTTTTTAATTTCCAAATACAAATCTAATCAAATAAAAAAAGCAGTTTTTGCAGTTGAGCTACTGGTGTTGTATATTATACAGCCTGTTCATGCATCTTTATCAAGGGAACCCTTATCTTAATGATTTTTTAAATAATATTATGATGATACGATATGTTCCCAGATAGCAAAAGGTGTTAATTCAATGTTGATTTATGGTCACAATGCTTGCTTTTTGGTTAAGGTCGACGATTGATGTTGAATCACCCATTAACCGCTAAAGCAATTGACTATTGTTGAAAACATATCATTGAATCAATATTGTTTTGTGGTTGCATTTTAATGATTGAAATGCCAATATCTAATAAATGTTGAATCAACGGATGCTGTTCAACGTATATGCTGTTTGTCGTCATTACGTTGGCCCGAATTCCCCCCCCCAATTTAAACAGACGTACGTCCCAGCATGCAGCTGAGCACTCGATCTCTCAATGTGAACTGCTGTTCAGAACAGCACGTCTGGTTCCCCCCGGATTTGATTCTACTGAGTGCTTTACAGTAAGTTTTGGCTATATTACTTTTATCTTAACTGTGTTCTGTGAAAAATAACGTTATTGTGAGTGTGCACCAGTGGATCTTGACGGCGTTGTGCATGTGATATGCTGCAGTTTGGTAGGTAAATATATATATACGTCAACTAAGATAAATATTCATGAATATTCGTAGCGTGTGCTTAATATAACTCTGGAGAGTGTGCAAGTGGAATCGTACAGTTGTTTAAGTTATTTCGTTGTTAATATTACGGTTGTTTAAGTTATTTCGATGTTAATATTAAAGCGCCAACGATTATAAATTGCGTGGTCCAATTGCGTGCGTTGTTACTGAATGACGTTGTGCGACTCAGCCAATCAAAAGCATGCTTATTGGGTGAACAGGAAGTAGTCAAGGAAGCACGCGCTAGCTGGCCTAGTAAACACGTGGATCCGTAAATGCAACGTTGCCTACCAGACAACAACGGGACCGCGTGTTTCTTTTTGTATGGCTGTTCAAACTAATTTTACAGTTCTGCTAGCTACATGCAGTATTTAGCGAGCTGGGTTAGCCGGTTAGTTGGCTTTGAATCCCGGCTGCGGCTAGGTAGCCAGCTAGCTAAATGCACCGCGACGGTGATGTCACCAAACAAAATGGCGGCGCCCATGTTGATAAAGCGCTTCACATAACAAATCGTTTTTTCTTAGAAACTGCTTATTTTTATAACGTGATTTTTTTCTGTGGCTTATCTAAATACTAATTTGATGCTATGACTATGTTTATATCGCTATATGCTTCATCTCCCCTTGCACTCTTTCTAAGTTGGTTAAGGTTAGAGTTTGTCTTAGAGCATGGCGATAGAACGCCAGGTAGTTTGCAGGCTGTTTGAGACTTAATTGTTCTAGCCAAGTAAATACCACAATTTATGTACCATTACATTGACTATATAGTTAGACGTTTGGTTATATACATGGTATTTTCTAATGAACAATATAACAATAATATAATAATGGACTCTCTTGATATTGATCAAAATGTAGAATTATGCAAGCGTTTCACCCTGCACATTGCAATGCAGCACATTAATGTCGACCCTCCTCTCTTTTTTCTTTCTTTTTCCAGAATCACGTACCAGTTTCAAGAAGCCGCACGTTGCAGCAATTGAAGCAAAGACCTGTTCTAGCCAAGTAAATAGCACAATGTATGTACCATTACATTGACTATATAGTTAGACGTTTGGTTATATACATGGTATTTTCTAATGAACAATATAACAATAATATAATAATGGACTCTCTTGATATTGATCAAAATGTAGAATTATGCAAGCGTTTCACCCTGCACATTGCAATGCAGCACATTAATGTCGACCCTCCTCTCTTTTTTCTTTCTTTTTCCAGAATCACGTACCAGTTTCAAGAAGCCGCACGTTGCAGCAATTGAAGCAAAGACCTGTTCTAGCCAAGTAAATAGCACAATGTATGTACCATTACATTGACTATATAGTTAGACGTTTGGTTATATACATGGTATTTTCTAATGAACAATATAACAATAATATAATAATGGACTCTCTTGATATTGATCAAAATGTAGAATTATGCAAGCGTTTCACCCTGCACATTGCAATGCAGCACATTAATGTCGACCCTCTCTTTTTTCTTTCTTTTTCCAGAATCACGTACCAGTTTCAAGAAGCCACACGTTGCAGCAATTGAAGCAAAGACCTGTTCTAGCCAAGTAAATAGCACAATTTATGTACCATTACATTGACTACAGCACCTCATCACTATGTCATCTTATTCTCGGGCTAAAAGACGTAGAGTCAACAAATTAGTGAGAGAGACAGAGCAGGCTATCCTCACTGATTATAAGTTAATTGTTGCTGCTAATTCAAGGACAAACCATCACTCTTTAGAGAACACAGATCCTGTCACAGCCTATACTGAGTGCCTGCTCGATTTACCAAAGACAGACTTGCCACTAGATTTAACAACTAGATCAGACTTGCCACTAGATTTATCAACTTCAGACTTGCCACTAAACAGACCACTAACTATCAGTGATCAAAGTGAAAATATTGACTCACCAGGTGAGTCAAATGCACATTTTGAAAGTATAGCTGGGGATGACGAAATTGAACCTGAACATGTCTTTGACAGTGATGAGCATAATGAAGATTTCCTCATGACAAGTTTAAAATATTGGGCAACATCCTATTCAGTCTCTCTGGTTGCACTATCATCTTTGCTGTCCTTTTTGAAGATGTTTCACCCCACCATTCCTAAAGATGAAGAACATTGCTAGGAACACAAAAACATGTGCCTACCACTAAGATTGAAGGGGGAGAATACTATCATTTTGGTTTAGTCAAAGGGGTGCTTTCACGGTTGGCATGTTTGATTTTACCGGCAACTCTGACAACTCTTAATTTACAGTTTAATATAGATGGTTTACCTTTATTCAAAAGTTCTAAACTTCAGTTTTGGCCCATACTTGGAAGTCTCAAATGTGACTACACAAAGTCCCCATTTGTTGTTGGCATTTTTTGTGGTCTCAGCAAGCCAAAGAGTGTTTTTGAGTACCTAGAGCAGTTTGTCAAAGATCTTCAGAATGTACTGTCTAATGGCATTATTTATAATGACAAGCAATTTGATGTACAGATTTCTTCTTTCATTTGTGATGCCCCGGCTAGAGCTTATATTAAGCAGACCAAGGCATTTAATGGCTATTCTGGTTGTGACAAGTGTTTTCAGGAGGGTGTATGGAGAAATAAAATGACATACCCTGAAACAAAAGTCAGACTTAGGACAGACTCCAGTTTCTCAGACATGGTTGATGAGGCACATCACAATGGGACGAGCCCTTTAACAGGTTTAGTTAAGATGGTTTCTATGTTTCCAACTGATTACATGCATCTCTGTTGTCTCGGAGTTACAAGGAAACTGCTTAATATATGGTTAAAGGGGAAGAATTTGGCAACAAGGGTCCCTTCCAAAACTGTACAAGCCATTTCAGGTAAACTGCTAAAGCTACGTCCCTACATGCCTTGTGAATTTAACCGTAAACCAAGGGAACTGTCAGAGTTAGATCGCTGGAAAGCTACTGAGTTGCGATCCTTCATGTTGTATTGGGGTCCTGTTGTTTTGAAGGATTCCCTCCCCAGTGAGCTGTATGACAACTTCATGTTGTTTTCTGTTGGAATGTACTTGTTGCTGTCCCCTAGTATTTCTGATGAAATGTTGGCCTTTGCGCACAAGTTGATGGTTTCTTTTGTTGAACACTTTGGGACAGGGTATGGAAGAGGTGAAATTGTGTACAATGTACACCAGCTTATTCATGTGGCTGAGGAATACAGGAAGTTTGGCACTCTAGATAATATCTCAGGATTCCCTTTTGAGAACTATCTTGGACAAATTAAGCATCTTCTACGCAAGCCACATCAGCCTCTACAACAGGTAGTGAAAAGGTTGTCTGAAATTCCACATGTTGGAATTCCCCATGTCCCACAGATGATCCAATTTTGCGTAATATTCACACTGATGGGCCTGTCCCCCCACAGTTTACTTCTTCACAACAGTACAGGAAGGTCTCCACTCATCGGTTTACTTTGTCCACAAAGAAAGGAGACAATTGTATTGAGGTTGGAGATGGATTTGCATTAGTAGAGAATATTCTTAAATCAGAGGAAGAGGTATATATAATTTAGAGAAAGTACAGACACAAACAGCCATACTACATATATCCCTGTGAATCATCATACATTGGTACATACAAGGTCAGTGGCTTGCAAGAAGATATAGGGATAGGTAAACTTCGCTATATCAAGCGCAAATGTCTTCTCTCTCCAGACGGAGATGGTGCCATTGCAATACCACTACTTCATTTAACAGCATAACCATACTGCCCTACAAAGCTAAAGTGCAGTAACTATATTGACACACTGACTCTAACGTCGGATTTCAGGGCATAACTTACCTCATTAATAAATACACAATTAGTACAATATTACATGTACACAGATAACATGTTTGGCTGGCCAATTGAAACGCTTAAAGGAAAACTCCAACATTTTGTGAAATTAGCTTATTTAACATCTTCCCTGGAGTTGGACAAGAAGATGCATACCTTTTTCGTCTCTCTGCATGCTTTGGGCTTAGGGAACGCCTGGACCGTTAGCCTAGCTTAACTTCATCACTGGAAGTGGGGCAGACATCTAGCCTAGTTCACTACAGTCAGGAAATATACTCCAAATACAACTCCCAAACGTTCCTGTAAACATGTTGTGACCTGTGTGTTTACCCCGTCTCCCAGTCACACAAGTCACACGAGTCTCCCAGTCACATGAGTCTCGTGTGACTGGGAGACTTTTGTGACTTGGAGACTTGTGTGACTTGTGTGACTTGGAGACTTGTGTGACTTGTGTGACTTGGACTTGTGTGACTTGTGTGACTTGTGTGACTTGGAGACTTGTGTGACTTGGAGACTTGTGTGACTTGTGTGACTTGGAGACTTGTGTGACTTGTGTGACTTGTGTGACTTGTGTGACTTGGAGACTTGTGTGACTTGGAGACTTGTGTGACTTGTGTGACTTGGAGACTTGTGTGACTTGTGTGACTTGGAGACTTGTGTGACTTGTGTGACTTGTGTGACTTGGAGATTTGTGTGACTTGTGTGACTTGTGTGACTTGTGTGACTTGGAGACTTGTGTGACTTGTGTGACTTGTGTGACTTGGAGACTTGTGTGACTTGTGTGACTTGTGTGACTTGTGTGACTTGGAGACTTGTGTGACTTGTGTGACTTGGAGACTTGTGTGACTTGTGTGACTTGGACTTGTGTGACTTGTGTGACTTGTGTGACTTGTGTGACTTGTGTGACTTGGAGACATGTGTGACTCGTGTGACTTGGAGACTTGGACTTGTGTGACTTGTGTGACTTGGACTTGTGTGACTTGTGTGACTTGGAGACTTGTGTGACTTGGAGACTTGTGTGACTTGTGTGACTTGGAGACTTGTGTGACTTGTGTGACTTGGACTTGTGTGACTTGTGTGACTTGTGTGACTTGGAGACTTGGACTTGTGTGACTTGTGACTTGGAGACTTGTGTGACTCATGTGACTTGGAGACTTGTGTGACTGGGAGACTTGTGTGACTTGGAGACTTGTGTGACTTGTGTGACTGGGAGACGTGGTAAATACACAGGTCACAACATGTTTACGGGAACGTTTGGGAGTTGTATTTTGATTGTATTTGGAGTATATTTCCTGACTGTAGTGAACTAGGTTAGATGTCTGCCCCACTTCCAGTGATGAAGTTAAGCTAGGCTAACTGTCCAGGCGTTCCCTAAGCCCAATGCATGCAGAGAGACGAAAAAGGTATGTATCTTCTTATAACTCCAGGGAAGATGTCAAATAAGCTAATTTCACTAAATGTTGGAGTTTTCCTTTAAATGCTTCAAAAATGCAATGTGTGTAGTGCACTTTGGCTTTGTAGGACGGTATGGGAATGGCTTGTAAGGAGAGATCATTATGAGTACCGTAAATTCTCATTTCAGCCCTTTGAAGATGAATGGTGAGGTGGTGCTGTGGTCAGTTGTACAGTTCCCAAATGGTGGGACAGCAGTAGTTCTAGAGAGCTGGTTCGACCTATTCTATTATTATTAGTCTATTATGTATAGTGTATCGTGCGGCTACCGTTCTACAGTGACCAGCATTACCAACGTTTCCTCGTACCAGCTAGTGTGCTTATCCAGGCTGGGCTGCTTACCCTGGCGCTTTCACCCGAGGAGCCCTAGACGAGGACCGTGTGGATATGTACACTGGATAACCTACACCGACGACTACAGACAGAAATAAGGCTGGTACTATAGATTATTCACCTTACGTATAAATACGTTTCAGGTGGATACAGCAGTTAGTTACCCCAATAAGTTGAAGCCTTCACCACGATACAACATGCTGTGAAGTGTGCCCGTTTTGCCCCAAAATAGAGCCTTGAGACCGCATGCAAATTGATAGCTGAAGTGTCAGAGTTTAAAGCTGTATCGTTGAGTTCGACCTATTCTATTATTATTAGTCTATTATGTATAGTGTATCGTGCGGCTACCGTTCTACAGTGACCAGCATTACCAACGTTTCCTCGTACCAGCTAGTGTGCTTATCCAGGCTGGGCTGCTTACCCTGGCGCTTTCACCCGAGGAGCCCTAGACGAGGACCGTGTGGATATGTACACTGGATAACCTACACCGACGACTACAGACAGAAATAAGGCTGGTACTATAGATTATTCACCTTACGTATAAATACGTTTCAGGTGGATACAGCAGTTAGTTACCCCAATAAGTTGAAGCCTTCACCACGATACAACGTGCTGTGAAGTGTGCCCGTTTTGCCCCAAAATAGAGCCTTGAGACCGCGTGCAAATTGATAGCTGAAGTGTCAGAGTTTAAAGCTGTATCGTTGAGTTCGACCTATTCTATTATTATTAGTCTATTATGTATAGTGTATCGTGCGGCTACCGTTCTACAGTGACCAGCATTACCAACGTTTCCTCGTACCAGCTAGTGTGCTTATCCAGGCTGGGCTGCTTACCCTGGCGCTTTCACCCGAGGAGCCCTAGACGAGGACCGTGTGGATATGTACACTGGATAACCTACACCGACGACTACAGACAGAAATAAGGCTGGATTATATTAGTTTAGGACGGTATGGGAATGGCTTGTAAGGAGAGATCATTATGAGTAGCGTAAATTCTCATTTCAGCCCTTTGAAGATGAATGGTGAGGTGGTGCTGTGGTCAGTTGTACAGTTCCCAAATGGTGGGACAGCAGTAGTTCTAGGGAGCTGGTTTAATGCTAAAGACCAGACTGTGTTATGGCCCCCTAAACACATAAAGCTCACAAAAGCCCTTCGAGATGGACTGCAACCAGATGATAAATGGATCACCTATAAGGATGTACGTGAGCTTACTACGTGTGGTGAGTATTTCGTGCAACACATACACAAAAGGTGAGGACGCAAATTGTGACGATGCACATATGATAAGAGGTACATATATTTTTTCGTTAAACACTGGACTGCAGATATGTTAATTGTCATTTTCTCTCTGCTCTTTCCAGAGACCCATGATGAGGCCAAAAAACGAGAGACCAAGTACACCTCAACTATGTGTCCAACCTCTGAAATTGAATCTGAGGACGAAGGAGATCTCCGCCAAAAAAGAAGATCCAGGTACAGTGTTCACTTTGTTAAAGGGACAACTCTCCCTAGGGTGTTGTAAATAATGGCACTGCTGTTGTAGTTGCAAGTAGTGCTAAAAGGATAACACACAGTGGCCTGAGGGCCTATGTATTCAGACTTTAGCCTTGACTAATAAACGTAGTATCATAACTACATTTATTTATATGTGTGTATATATATACTTTTTTTTAGGCCAAATCAGCAGTATGTGCACTCGGACTCTGACTCGAGTGGCGACGCCAAAAGAAAACGTTTTGCCAAAGCACCTGATGTGGGTTTCCCAGGTATTGATGCAATGCATTTATTTTATATAGGCACTTTGGAAATGGCTACAGTTAATAATAATAATAATAATAATAAACAGTTAAACAAATTAGTCTGACCATGTACCGACAAATTGAGCATTTTAATTTGATTGGACTTCTGCATTTCTTGCAGTTATTCTATAGTTGGCCCAAAATATATACATTGTGAATAACATGCCAACTAAAATATGTTGTAGGACAGACTCCAAAATCGAGCCGGTCTCGTAAGGCGCTAAGATCCGTCAACCCTCCAGTTGTTGGCCAAGACCCTACAATGAATGGTATGTTGCTATGCATGTTAAAATGCCAACTAGATGACTGTTTAAACATGATTTGTAGCATCTTCAATTCTCACCCTGGCTTACCTTTTTTAGATTCTTTTTTAGATTCTTTGGATGGTGGCATGATCTACAGCTATTTAGATTCGTTGCAGACTCCTGATCCAAATAACAGTAAGTGAACCCATATCTGTGTTCTTGTGAGGAGATGGCTGGCAGGTCGCTGGCATCATGCATGCAACAGAATACATGTTTACAATGTGCATGCCAGCCCACTACACAAATTCAAAGCCTTCACAACTTGCAAGCAATGTCACAATACAAATGTGTAGTTGTACATAATGCTTTTATATTGAGCACAATTTCCACCATGTTTGAGTCGCAACTTATTTTACATTTCCCCTTTGTAGATCTGGTTACTAGCAACTACCGGCAATCGCTAACTCAACATAATGGTGAGTTATCAAGCAATCTCATAACATAATATTCTGGCATGTTTAAAATATCTGTATTGTCTCGCATTGTCTTTGATATTTTTATTAAAGTAGTATTTGGCAGTGCACGTGAAATCAGCTGAATGGAAATCAAACATTTTCTCACATGGGGGATTACAATAGCGTCATTTGCTAATAACTTTGTGTATTTCCTACTGTGTTTCAGCCGAGATGCCAGGATTTGATATTGTTCAGTATCACCAGCAGCAGCAGGCCTCACATGTCCAGCAGCTGCAAGATCGACAAAGTGCAAGTAGTGGTATGATACTGTACTCTTTCAGTAACAGTGTTTTGAGAGACGGGGATACAACTCCTTACACCCCTTCCTGACATAGAGCGACGCGAGCGAGCGAGAAAAAGTGATTAAAATGTATTCGTTTCAATCAGACTATCCTGACCTGCCGCGAGCGACAGTGAACTGAGCAGCGATGTCGTTCACCCCTCAAATATTCGCTCGCTGTGTCTCTAGTTGAGCGATTACGCGGCCGAGTCCCGCCCCTAAACACTTTTTATTGGTCGAGAATCCAGGTAACACACACTCGGACACGCGCTGCGTCATATCAGGACAGTGTCGTGTGCGATTTCGTCTCCAGTTCGCTCGCTTGCTGCCTTTCAGGAACCGGTGTTAGTGATTGTGACATGTATGTTAATTTGACTGACAAGTCAGATTTTGTATTTTTAAATATAATGATTTGTTTCTACAGGGATGTCGGGATGCAGCTCGGGGCAATACTACAGTCCCCCTGGTCTCTCACAACATGCACAAAATGGTATGCCATTTTAGAGGGAACTACCACCAGTTTGATCCAATGCAGTCAAACTAGTGAAATATATCACTATGATTTTGTTTCTACAGCGATGTCAGGACACAGCTCAGGGCAATCTGGTGTTTCACAGCGTAGACAGATGGCCGGCGATGACGGGCAGCTTATGAAAGGCAAGTCTATTGGACATGGTGTAATTCCTCGTGTGATTTGCTGCTTATTTTTATTTCTCACTTAATGATTTTAACTCTTCTTCTGAAGACCTTACCATCCAGAAGATGAATTCAATGCTTGCTGAATTACTTGTCGTGGTGAAGGATCTATCCAGAGATGTGCAGTTCATCAAGACCGAGTTGGCTGAGGGCAACATATCTGGTGGGACCAGGGGACACGGTGTGGCCACCACAACCACTATGCTCCCCTTCCAGCTGCCAATCGCCAGTGAACAAGACTTCAATGAGGCAGAATCATTACTGATGGAGCAATCAGTCCGTCAAAAGATGGTAATTTATTGAACTGCATTCATTTATCAAATGTAGATCGTTTCAGTGTGGTCTTGTTCAGGGGAAAAATGTGTTTAGCACTTTCTAGTTCAAAACGTGTTAGAGCTTGTATATCTGCTATTTATGAAACGTTTTGAAATTGTTCAAATATACCGTTTACATATGGACAGGAGGGTTAATGTGGTTAAACCTAATGACTGGCATGGGCTGGAATATCAGTGCATGCATAAAGTGTGTGTATAAACAAGTTGGTTGCTCTGTGTTCATAAAATAAACGTTATGCTGTTTCTAACGCAGGGCCTTCATTTTCTTCTCTCTGATTTAGATTTCTCGCCTGGCTTTGGTAGGAGGCACCAATTCAGAGAACCTGATCAGACTGATGTTGAAAACTGCTATGACCAACGCCCTGGCCAGTGGGTTCAACTGGGCTGGAAAGAAAGACAAGCGTTGTTCAGAAAGCAAGAAGCCATTCAAGCACACCACACTACAAGCCTGCATGTTTGGTGAGCTTCCTCCCCTGCAAACTACTTCATAGGTTAAGTTTAGGTAGTGCGGTGGTGATGCTGGTGATGCTGGTGATTCAGAATATAATTATGCTGTTGCAAATGGAAATGGAAATGGTGAGCTTTAGAGGTGCATGGATACACATTGTATTGCCTAGATGGTGTCAGGCTAGGCGATTGCTTAATTCTCTTTCCTGTCCAGTCTAACTGGATGCTGACTGTAGCTTGTTACTGTAGACCTACAGAGTGAGTAATTGAGTGATTAAAAAAAATCGCACTTGTGTGAAGTGAGGGACGGGTGCTCTTATCATCGTACATCATCTCACCCACCTCTCTTCCTCCCTTTTTTATTTTTGTGTCTATCAGCTGCTGCTCGACAGTTTGACCCCAAGCTGACCGACCAGGACTACAGCGAAACTGTCAAGAAGTGGCTTCGTTATGCGCCAGACCGGGAGGGAGGCATCTCAAGGAACCGAAGTGACCCAAACTTAAGTCAAGCGAACCAGAGTCAAACTTAGGGTACCCCAGCACAGCACAGCACACCACACACTGTTTCCCTGGTTCATACAGTACAAGGAATTACCCTGGCATCTACTTGAATGACTTATGCTGCTTCAGCCTGTTCTTGGAACCGAAGTGACCCAAACTTAATTGTCAAGCGAACCAGAGTCAAACTTAGGGTACCCCAGCACAGCACAGCTACCCCAGCACAGCACAGCACACACTGTTTCCCTGGTTCATACAGTACAAGGAATTACCCTGATGGACACTGTTCTTCCATGGACGGCATCTACTTGAATATGCTGCTTCAGCCTGTTCTTGGAACCGAAGTGACCCAAACTTAATTGTCAAGCGAACCAGAGTCAAACTTGGGGTACCCCAGCACACTGTTTCCCTGGTTCATACAGTACAAGGAATTACCCTGGACACTGTTCTTCCATGGACGGCATCTACTTGAATGACTTATGCTTCAGCCTGTTCTTGCAGTGTTTATTTTTTTAATTTTTAATTTTAACCTTTATTTACCCAGGGTAGGTTCGCTGAGCACAGATGCTCTTTTTCAGCTACGCCCTGCTTCACATTCACAGAGTTCCATTCACACCTGGGAGCTGCCCAGGCCTAACAAAATTAATAGTTGGTTTCAGGTTGCCGACCGACCCTGCCGATTTAGGTGCGACCCAATATATTTTATGAGTTTTTAGAAAAAATCATAAAAAAAAAAAAAAAAAACGTTTTTTTTTTTTTTTTATAAAGTTTCATAGAAATCTTAGTCAAACATTTAGTATTATGGATATTAAACATGCTGGCAGAGTACATGCATCCATGTTGTTGTGAACATTTTAATTAAATAAAGAAATTCCCTATCCATAGTCGCCGTGGGAAAGAATAAAATAAAAAAATTAAATAAAATAAATTCCCTACCTACCCATGGCCAAACTGACAACCAACCTGAAACCAACTATTAATTTTGTTAGGCCCCAGTACAACCACAGTCTGACACTGTTGGCCACTGAGCAACTCCACTGGAGCAGTTGGGGGTTTAGTGCCTTGCTCAAGGGCACTTCAGCGGTTGGTGTTAAGGGTATGGGAGAGAGTTATATGGGAGAGAGTTATAGAAACATTAGGGGTGTAACGGTACACAAAATCCACGGTTCGGTACGTACCTCGGGGGGGGGGGGGGGGGGGGGGGGGCGGGTTAATCCAAAAAAAATTGCTTTTCATTTATCTATTTATTTAACTGTATTAAACAATATAAAACGAATTGGCCATAATTGACTGAGCAAACTAATGCTTACTGCTGTAACCTACTAATAACACTTAAGTAAATCTTTATATAGCAGATGCCTTGGAGGATAAGTCGTGGACAACTGTGGATCATCTAAGCTCCACTGTGTTTAAATTCAAATCCTATGCCATTGTTTATATTTAACCCTTGTGTCTGAAAACTAAAATATTATACTCTTATTAGGGGACTAAATTGAAAAACTCCATAAAAAGATTATGTTGAAATAATTTCCCACTTTCTTTTCCATAAATATTTTATTCAACTTCAGCCCTGATCATAACTATTTTTTATATTATTTTTGTAATGAAATACTCCCACTTTTCTGAAAAGAGTTGTTAAATATGACAAAAAAAAGAATATGTGGTGGTTATGATCGGGCTGAAGTGGAATAAACAATTTATGAAGAGTAAAAAAAAAAATACAAGATAATTAAAAGATTATGCCACATATTATGTTGGCTCATCACTGCAAAGTTATCAAACAAATACAAATCTGATCAGACACAAGGGTTAAGTTGTTGTTCCCTTTCTAATTTCCTCAAACATCTAGTCTAGTTAATGTTAATGTGTCTAGTTATTTGACAATTGATGCTTTTTGTTGGACATTTCAGTCAGTAGTGAGCTCATACTTTGAGCTCATAAGTTTATAGTTAAAATGATTGCAATCTTGTCTTCGTTGTGCATGAATGCGTGTGCTCACCACACACAATATGTGTGTCACTATTCTGGCAGTGGCTATATTGTTAATGAAAGCCTGTTTGTTTTTTGTAAAAAGTTTTAGTCACTAAGTTCTGATACCCTAGAAAAAAATAAATTTTCATATTAAAGCCATGTTGTCATTTTTGTTCACACATTTTTGGAAATATGGTCATATAAGAATTTTATTATTATTTATTTAACAATAGTGTGTTTAACAGCAGGAAAAAAACATGTAATGTTATGATGTATACATATCAGCAGCAATATTTTAATGTAAAATGTACATTAATCAGTATTGATTCCTTAACTTTACAAGTTACAAGTAGATGTACAAGTTACAAATGTACAAGTAGAGTACCATTTAGATTATGGTTGAATAAACATTGATGTCTAACATTGATTCAATATAAAATCAACTAAAATGTGCATGTAGATTACCATTTAGATTATGGTTGAATAAACATTGATATAGTATCAGCTATGGTTGACACCTAACGTTGATTCAACGTTAGGGTCATAGACAACGATCTATATAATTTAGATGTCAGGCTTCAACATAGATTCAATATTTCTGCTGAACCCTATTTCAACGTTGATTCACTAATTTTTTGCTATCTGGGTTGGGTCATAGTGGCACTTCGTTTCTCAATGGATTTGTCACCTAGGAGGGTTAATAAACAAATTTAGCCGGATGTTTAAAAAAAAAAAAAAAAAAAAAGGCAGGGACAATTTGTGAGAGACCAAAATCCAAAATGGCTTTGATTGATTGATTGATTGAAAACTTTATTAACAGATTGCAGAATGGGTGAATGGGTACAATACAGTACAGCTCAATACACACAATTGTTAAGGGGATGCAGACCAGAGAAAGACTTTCGTCTTGTTTACATCAGGGTCCCCCATTTTCAATTCATCAGGACATATATGACATACATGACATACAGATAGTCAGTACTGCTACATCTATACATTTATGACATACCAGATTTGCAAATACAGTACTGTTTGTGATACAGAAGGAGTCAGGAAAAGGGAGTATATACATTTGACGTAGAAACTGTACATTGGAGGAGGTTGGGTGGGGGGGGGGTTGGGTACACTGGGATATTGACAACCATACTGGGTAATCTACATTGGAGGTGGTTGGGGGGAGGGGGGGGCACACTGTATATACAAGCAAAACTGTACATTGAGGGGGGGGGGACACTGTACAAACAAACAAGATTGTACATTGGACTATTGACAAAACCATACTAGGTAAATTACTGTACATTGGAGGGGGTTGGGTTAGGATATTTACAGGGGCCAGTGTTGAATTGCAGTCTCCCGTAGGTGTCCCTTGAGAGAGGTTTTGAAAGTGGGTAGTGATCCACATTCCTTTACAGCTTTGGGTAGGGCGTTCCACATTGATGTGGCATAATTGCGAAACGTGTTTAGTCCCTTATTTGAGCCGAATCTGGGTTTAACATGATTTGTGGAGCTCCCTCTGGTGTTGTGATCGTGGTATTCACTGACCTTTGGGAAGTATTTTGACATGTACATGGGTACCTTGGTCGTGTAGTGTATCTTGTAGACCAGGCCCATTGCAAGTTGCTGTACTCTGTCGTCTACTCTAAGCCATCCTAGGTTGTCAAAGTGGGCAGGGGTGAGGTGGGTTCTAGGAGTAAGGTCAAGCAGTAGTCTGACCAGTTTGTTTTGAGATGTTTGTAATTTTGCTTTTAGCGCCTTTGAGGTGCTTTGGTACCATGAGGTGCAAGCATAGTCGTAGTACCCCTGAATGAGTGCTCCTGCCAGAGTCTTCAGGGTATTCTTGTTTACCAGAGAGGAGATCCGGTACAAGAATCGAGTTCGTTGGTTGACTTTTTTTTATTACATTGGATGCCATTTTGTCACAGGAGAGATTAGCCTCTAGGATGGAACCCAGGTAGGTAATTTCATCTTTCCTTGTGACAATATTGTCACCCACTGTAACTGAGAAGCCGTCGGTCTTGCTGAGTTTGTTATTTGAACCGAAGAGAATGGACTCTGTTTTGCCCATGTGTAATGATAGTTTGTTATCAGCGAGCCATATGCAGATTCTGCCTAGTTCCGAGCTGAGGGTTTTTTCAACCTGTAACTTGTTCTTGTCAGAGACCAGCAGGGCTGAGTCGTCCGCAAACAGGAACAAGTTGCAGTCACAAGCTGACGACATGTCATTTGCATAAATTAGGAACAGTAGCGGTCCTAGTATGCTTCCTTGTGGAACACCACAGCTCACTGTGAGGGGGGGGGATAGGGTACCGTTTACCTCCACCATCTGTTCCCTCCCCTCAAGGTAGGATTGCATCCAGCTCACTGATAGACTATCAAAACCAATTGCTTTTAGCTTGTCAATCAGAATGGAGTGATTGACCGTGTCAAAGGCCTTTTGTAGGTCCAGCATGACCATGCCGCAGTATTTGCCTGCATCCACCTCTTGTTTGATGTGGTCATTCAAATAGAGAAGGCATGTGTCAGTGGAGTGGGATGTTCTGAAGCCAGATTGGAATTCGTAGATTCGATTTTTTTCCGCTAGGTACTTTTCGACCTGTTCGTAGACTATTTTTTCCATGACTTTCGAGATGGAGGTGAGAATAGAAACAGGGCGGTAGTTGCCTGGGTCTAATTTGCTGCCCTTTTTGTGCAGAGGGGTCACCCTCGCAATTTTGAAGTCCTTGGGGACGTGTCCCTGTTTTATGGAGAGGTTTATTATGTGTGTGATGATTGGGGTGATGGCGGCTGCTGAGTCTCTGAGGAATTTGGAAGGGATGTTGTCGTGGCCAGTGGCCTTGTTAGGTTGGAGGGCGCTCAGTTTATTGAGTACCTCATCTGTTGTTACCATTTCCAGCTTGAAGTCGTCCTTGCGGACCCCTATGTTTTTGTAGTAAGCTACTATGTGTTCTACCCCATAAAGCCCTGAGTGGGAGGGTAGTTTGTTTACCAGTGTTGTGGCTATGTTTGTGAAGAAAATGTTTAAGTAATTGGCTACATCCAGCTTGTCTGTGATGAGCGTGTTGTCCGTTTTTATGTTTATGTTTGAGAATCTGGTTTTAAGTTTTTTACTGCATCCTAGTTGATTATTGAGTAATTTCCAAAGTTCACGTGGTTTGTTTTTGTTTTCCTCAGTTTTGTCATTGATGAAATTCTTTTTAGCAGTTTTGATCATGGAGTTTACGTCGTTTCTTAGTCTGTTTCTTTCTAGTTTGAGTTCAGTCACGTGGGCTTGGAGTTCACTGCTCGTGCTTTTAGTAAGCTTTGACTGACTTTTACGAAACTCAGAGCATTTTTTGTCTCTGGTTTTCATAGCGGCCAGTATTTCGGAGTGCATCCACGGCTCAGCGCGATTTTTTACCCTGGTGGTTCTTAGGGGGGCCATGTCGTTTAGTATTGTTGAGAATTTGGTTTTGAAACCAAGCCATGTTTCTTCAACCAGTGTACCATTGAGTTCATCTGACCAGTCCAGACTCTCCAGTTCAAGGTTGAAGGCCTTGCTAGAGTAGGTTTTGAGGTCTCTAGATGTGACTGTTTTGTGGCAGCCAGCCTTTTGTTTTAGTTTTTTGCGGGTACAGAATATCATATAATGATCACTTAACCCGCATGCTATAACCCCTTTATTGGAGATCTTGGACTTGTCGGAGGTCAGAATGAGGTCAATGGTAGTCTGAGTTGATTCACATACACGTGTGGGTTGGGTGATTAGCTGGCTGAGGCCGTACAGATCACAAAACCTACTGAATGACTTGAAGACGGGTGCATCTTTTCGTTGCATATCCGTGTTCCGCTGCTGTGGAAGTTTACTTTTTAATGGTTTGACCTACAATGATGCACAATACATGGTACCAGCCCCCTCTCAGTCATGTACCAGCCCCCTCTCAGTCATGTACCAGCCAGCCCCCTCTCAGTCATGTACCAGCCAGCCCTGTCTCAGTCATGTACCAGCCTCCTCTCAGTCATGTATACCAGCCCCCTATCAGTCCTGTATACCAGCCCCCTCTCAGTCATGTACCAGCCTCCTCTCAGTCATGTATACCAGCCCCCTCTCAGTCATGTATACCAGCCCCATCTCAGTCATGTACCAGCCCCCTCTCAGTCATGTACCAGCCCCCCTCTCAGTCATGTACCAGCCCCCTCTCAGTCATGTACCACAGCCCCCTCTCAGTCATGTACCACAGCCCCCCTCTCAGTCATGTACCACAGTCCCCTCTCAGTCATGTACCACAGTCCCCTCTCAGTCATGTACCACAGCCCCATCTCAGTCATGTACCACAGCCCCCTCTCAGTCATGTACCAGCCCCCTCTCAGTCATGTACCAGCCCCCTCTCAGTCATGTACCACAGCCCCCTCTCAGTCATGTACCAGCCCCCCTCTGTCATGTACCAGCCCCCTCTCAGTCATCTACCAGCCCCCTCTCAGTCATGTACCACCCCCCTCTCAGACATGTACCAGCCCCCTCTCAGTCATCTACCAGCCCCCTCAGTCATGTACCACAGCCCCCTCTCAGTCATGTACCAGCCCCCCTCTGTCATGTACCAGCCCCCTCTCAGTCATGTACCAGCCCCCTCTCAGTCATGTACCAGCCCCCCTCTCAGTCATGTACCAGCCCCCTCTCAGTCATGTACCACAGCCCCTTCTCAGTCATGTACCACAGCCCCCTCTCAGTCATGTACCACAGCCCCCTCTCAGTCATGTACCACAGCCCTATCTCAGTCATGTACCAGCCCCCCTCTCAGTCATGTACCTGCACGACTGGTGGGGGGGGTGCTTAGTAAGAGATGTGATTGGGCCAGTCCAGTGTCAGTCAGTACCAATGGGCCGCTGTCCCAGCCTAGTAGTGGGCCGGTCGTTGACCAAACTTAAAAAATATATATATAAATATATATTTTTTTATAGTTACAAATAGTTACCACCTCATAGCTGGCTATGGCCATGGTTCACAGTTGGAGTGTTTAGTTTTATAAAGTCGCCATGCTCAATGTAACCCTGTAATCCATGTAACAACCCATCATCTATACACTCATCGCACTGCACACACATCCACATGCACACACTCACCTTAACACTCACTTTAGACACTTTAACACTACATTATATTTATCTACTATTAACGAGATTTGCACTACAATCATACCTCATTTACAATTGCACCTGACCTCAAAGTTTTGTACCTCATTTTCTGCATTGTACCTCACTTTTTACAAATTTTTACTCACTGTACTTAGACTGTACCTAGGTTGTACTTTAGACTCTATATTGTACTGTATATTGTATATATGTATATTGTATATTCCTCTTTACTTACTTTTTTTTTACTTACTTTTTACTTACATTATTTTACTGTATGAAGCACACTCTCAGGGGCTCATACAGAACCAACCATTTCACTGTGAAGTACATGTATTTTATTGTGATAATTAATAAACAAACTTGAACTTGAAACTTGAACTCCAAAAGGACACTGTTCTTCCAAGCTGGATTACAGAGCTTCTGGGAGGGCTAGGATCACACCAGATGGCTCTTTGGGAAGCAAAAAAACGGCATATAAAATCACACAGCATATAAAATCATGACATTAAGACAACAAGGCGAGACAAAAGTAAGGATAACAATCAATTAAAACATGTACAACTTGATTGACAAAGGTTGGAGATCAAGGTTTTAAACTCTGCAATAGAATGGAGAATCTCAAGCAAGGACTGTTGGAGTTCATTCCATGAGCTAGAGGGGCATCATGGCAAAATGCAGATTTAACCTGTTCCGAGCAAGCTTGAGGGACCTTAAGGACCAGCCAGTCACTAGAACGGGTTCCATAGGTTCCAAAATTCCATTTCAATAATGATGTAGTATAAGGAGGTAGCTTACCAATAAGGGCCTTATTATCAAATACCAATGTTGCGCCTCTCCATCAGCGAGGACCAACACATCTTCTCATAAAGGTCATAGTGATGAGTGTCGTATCTATCATTAGTGATGAATCTGAGGGCAGAGTGATATACAGAGTCCAAGGATCTAAGGGTTGAGGCTGCAGCATGCCTATAAATTACATCACCATAGTCCAAGACTGATAAGAAAACTGCTTCGACAACTCTCTTCTTAGGAAAGCTGGTTCTGCTTCTGTATAGGAAGCCAATTTTTCTGTCGCAACTTGGAGGCAAGGAATTTAAATGTACATTTCTCATCGAGCCACACACCAAGATATTTATATTCAGTGACTCTCTCAATGCAAGAACCACTTACGGTAGATGTGTAAACCATCTTATACAACAAGTAGGTCCGACCACGCATTGTGATTGGTCGAGAGCGTTCTAAGCCGTGAGTATATTCATGATACACTCACGGTTAAATCACCATGAATATACCACTGCGCTGGCTTTAGAATGTTGTAGAAAGTTACAACTGCCAACTGCCAACTGCCAACTGCCAACTGCCAACTGCCAACTGCCAACTGCCAACTGCCAACTGCCTGGTTGATAGCCTACTCCATTTGAAATTCCATAGCAAAAATACAACCAGTGGAATATCAGGAAAATTGCCACTCTGTGATGCCTACGGCACTCGAGCTTTGCTCTCGTGGCTCCGAGCGCATGACAGCCGTGGCAATATTCCTGATATTCCACTGCTTCTCGTGTATTATTGCTTAAATATTCAATGTTTCTGGCACTAGAAAACAGCATACATTTAAAGTATGAAAGTTGTAAGTTTTCAATGGACAATTGTACAGAGTCAGCAATACAATACACAGCAGTATCATCTGCGTACAGATGGGCTTGGCAACCATTCAGCGAAGACACAATATCATTAATATAAATAGTGAAGAGAACAGGACCTAGAATTGAACCCTGTGGCACACCTTTAGTTATTGATAAAAAAAAATTATTGGGCATAACCCGACTTTACACACTGATTGGTTTTAAGAGTAAATGGTGATCGACTGTATGAAAAGCTTTTGACAGATCAATAAAGAGGGCAGCACAGTGTTTCTTCTCGTCTAAAGCTGATATGATGTCATTAGTAACTAAAGAGATGGCTGATAAGTGCTATGATTGGCTCTGAACCCGGATTGGTGTGGGCTTAGTAGAGTGATTTGAAAGAAAAGAGTCAAGGACTTAAGTTGATTATTCACTAAAGACTCCAAGACTTCCGCTAACCAGGGTAACTTGGAGATAGGACGGCAGTTATTTAAATCATCTCTAACACCACCTTTATGTAACAGGATCACATGGGCAGACACTAGGAAATCTTCCTTTTGAGATAGAAAGATTAAACATATGCGTCAATTGCTCAGTAATCAAAGGAGCAGTCAGTTTTAGCTCACCAGTAGAGGTCCTGGGATCTATGGATTGGAGATATAGACTATGCAACACTTCCGGTATTCTGAGCTGATGGAGGAGCGCAGGGGAAGAAAATGAATGAATGTTGATGAGAGCCTTGAAGTAAGTGGTTGTAGCTACGGCTGTGGGGGTGCTGGTGCCTGGTGGAGACATGATCCAATGGACTTGTATACGCTTGAACACGGAGAGACCAACCCCAAGTCGATTGGCACTTTCTCGGCCGAGCTATAGTCACTTTTCCGCACATACTCTATATCCGGCGCATGCGCAGATTGACCAGGGAGTCTCTGGATTACTCCCTGGGCAATCTGTGCATGCGCCGGTGAAAAAGTAACTATAGCTCGGCCGAGAAAGTGCCGATCGACTTGGGCTTGGTCTCTCCGTGTTCAGGAGAGTCAGACGTATAAAAAGGGTCATGTCTCCAGCACCCCCACAGCCGTAGCTACAACCACTTAATGTCAAGGCTCTCATCCACATTCATTCATATTCTCCCCCCACGCTCCTCCATGAGCTCAATTTAGCGGGGAAGTGCAGTGGTCTATCACCCATGTGCGGAGAGTGAGACACAATGACATATGGGACAAAAGAATGTCGCCTCATTGTGAGTTGCAAGGTTTCCATGGGTAGACGAGAGCTAAATAGGTTGATTTAAATTGTCTTCATCTTTTAAATATCCTTGTTTGAGAACAATTGATGAATGTTGATTCATAATGAATAATGTGTTATTATTTCATTAATAATTATTTCTTGGGCACATTTAATTTTGGAGGAGTAAAAAACTATGTATTTGATAACTGATTTTGGCATGGATTACCAAGCATTCGGGTCAGCCCTAGTCCCAATAAATGGATTTTGAATGAATGAATTTTGTGCATCACTCTCTCCCTCTCCCTCTCTCTCTCTCTCTCTCTCTCTCTCTCTCTCTCTCTCTCTCTCTCTCTCTCTCTCTCTCTCTCTCTCTCTCTCTCTCTCTCTCTCTCTCTCTCTCTCTCTCTCTCTCTCTCTCTCTCTCTCTCTCTCTTTCTATTTCTCTCTCTCGCTCTCTGTCTGTATATGACTGTGCATATGTGTGTGCACTCACGGCTGTGCATTTTCATTTGTGTAAGGTCTAACATTCATATTTACATGTGTGTGTGTGTGTGTATGTGTGTGTGTGTGTGTGTGTGTGTGTGTGTGTGTGTGTGTGTGTGTGTGTGTGTGTGTGTGTGTGTGTGTGTGTGTGTGTGTGTGTGTGTGTGTATGGATAAATGGAAGGGATTATAATTGGAATTACTAATACAATTACTAATAAAACACCCGCACAACTCTCTCCGGTCCCGATCTGTCCCTCTACACACTGCAGGCACTCACCTGCACTATAACCCCTCCCGCTATGCAGCAGCATGCAACCTATGCAAAATCTTTTTCTTCAAAGTAACTAGTACCTGATGAGTTCAGACGGAATGTAGTGGAGTAAGAAATACAATATTTCCTTTGAAATGTAATGTAAATGTAGAAACGTGAATGTGTCTGACGGTGTTCATTATAACTGTTGTATAATTATTATGACCCGTTTGCTCTTGGGCCCGGCGGGGCATCGTGGAGGACTAACACTAGGGGGAGCTGGTTGGCGTTGGTCTGGTAGTCGGTAGAGACATGCGAAGAGGACCGGTATCCAGGAGGAGCCACATGTGCGGGGTCTTTTCGGCGTTATCCACGGAGGCAAGTGGACGTGTTGGCCACGAGCATTCTACTTGTTGAAACACATGAAATACCAATTGTGCACCGGAGCAGAAGAAGTAGCGCCGCGTGCCGTACGCTTATTTGTAATAAGTATAGGGATTAGGGTACGCCAAAGACGAAGAGGACATTCGGCAGACAGGCTGTGAAGATGAACATTAAAGTGTTGCGTATTAGCACGTATAGTCGGGGAGTCAGCCTAGCCATTTCGGCTATTAGCTTAGCTCGCCGGTTTCCAGTGGCAGGAGGATTCGAGCCCGAGGGATTCTACTGGACATTCACAACATTGCTACCGACTACCTGCCGACCACCAGCCCAGCCCCTTCTTGGTATCACAGGTGACGGTTTCTCTGGACCTTTTACGGCCAAATAACTCCAGACAATTGCTATGCGGGGCTAACCAGCACTCAGACTATAGACTCTCATTCAAGAGCGAGTCGAGTAAAAGTACATTTCGCGCCTACAGCGCTGCGTAGTATTGACTATTTATTTTGTAGCATGCTCGCTAAGAGTGAAGGGGCTGTCCCGTTTTGGGCCACTACGTTCCCGAGCCACGACAGGGCGCTCCAACGTTTATTATTTTGGTAATGCCGGCTTAGCTCTAGGGACTATTCTTTCTAAAGTGTGGGCCCCACTTATGTTTGGTTTATTTCGTGTGTTATGTTACCAGTGTTTTCAGACTGGAAAGTATGTGCTGCGAGTGTTTATCCATGCAGTAGCACAGTTGTGCACAACATTATTAGTGTGCCGCCACAGGGCGAGGGTATATCCATGACATACAGTGCTACGCGTGGCACTACTGCCGGGGCGTCTTTAAAGGGGACGTTCACTGTGTGAACTCATGGGTAACGTAGTGCTTTCTTTACCTAAGAGGTGTCGTGGAATATATTATCATGTTCTTATAGATCTGTGTTGAGACATCATGTTATACAGCGTGACTTTCAGTGTGACCAGCTTGACTGGTTAATGTGTGTATGTCTCTTTAAGAACACTCCGACATTCCCCCAGCCATAACTTCTTTGTTGTTGTTCCCAGTGACTGAGAACCATTTTTGTTTACCTTCATCATCATATCTGATATTATGTTATGACTGACAACTGTGTATTTAACATATGTCTGAAACAGCGCTCTGGGTCAGTCTATGGCCAGACGCTAATGTGTTAACATGTTGTCTCTGACTGTAGGCTGTCCTTTCATTTGTGGCCACGGTGAAATAAACGTTCTTATTATTATTAATAATGACTCAGAATGATTTGTAAACGGCTCATCGTTTAGTCCTTTAATATTTCCCATTACAGATGGCGACGAGTGAAATTAAGTGATATTTTTTTAACTAGTTTATTAGATTTTAAAGCGATGGGTGTCGAGGTGGCCGCGGGACGGACTCTGCAGACAGGGTGAATCTTGGGTTTCCAGGGAAGCGCTGCCCTGTCTCAAACTCCTCCGTGCACTGGGGGGGGGGGAGAGGACAGTCTGCGCCGTCCATTTGGCTGTCACCTCCGGCTTGAACCTTGGGAACCCGTGGGGAACATTCAGTGAGCTGTTGGCATTCTGTTTAAAGCGTTTTTGTTTTGCATCTATAAAGTAGTTATGTTACGATTAGATTAGGGTGTCTAGATTGACCAGACAGCGAATGACAGAGTGGTGATTGCCGATGAGCAATCCAGGGGAGAAATAATATCCCTTGCCTCAATCCTCCGGGAAAATCAAGGAGAAGGGGGACGCCTGTCTACCGACTGTCTTATAAACTCTGGCAGGCAAACCCATGTGGATGCGTGTGGGAGTTTGAAGTTATTTTGGGTCTCTGAGTCTAGATGGTGTCTAACACTAGAACATGGTATTGTTAGAGTTGTTGTTGTAAGTCTCTGGGTCCAGGTGGGGATGAGCACTAACAATTAAATTGTGTCATTTAGCTGATGCTTTTATCCAAAGCGACTTACACGTGTTGTACAACAAGACAGCAGGAAGGCTCCAACTCTATCAGCTGAGTAACAATGTTCATCAAAGTGTTGAGTGCTACAGTGTAGGTTAGTATATTAGGACAGGTGCATGACAGTAAGGTTAGTTAGGGATTCGACCTCACACCCTCTTGTTTTCCTCTGAACACTTGGAATTAAAAGGTACGTTCCGATAATTAGGCGAGAATTACATTTGTATCCGAAATAGGCGTGTGCAAAGTGTACTATGAGTATGTTGGAAATTATTGCAATAGTCATGCAAGAGTCCCGAAATTATGGCGTGGGTTTAAGCACTGATTCTGTTTTTTATTGGTTGTTTTTCTTTCACAGACAGGCGGGAAGTTGACCGTGCGTGGGGCAATACCATAGACAGAGGACAGTTGTTTTTCTTGTGTGACTTAGTTTCTAAACACCTTATCTGGTCAAACTGCAGTTGTTTCTAGATGAAACTAAGATAGGGGCGTCTGTGCGTGTACGCTGCTATAGAGCTTTTTTCCCCAAGTGATTAGAGGAAACTATTTTTTATTTACCACATATTTTATTTTGTTTTGTTTAGTTTTTGTCTGTTAAGAGAAAATAAGCGTGTTAAAATGGAGGTTGTGGGCAACCTGACACTTTGTTTTATTTTTATTTAGAGAGAGTCTATAGTGAGAGGTCTATAGAGAAAGGTCTATAGTGAGTGAGTCTATAGTGAGAGGTCTATAGTGAGAGAGTCTATAGAGAGAGGTCTGTAGTGAGAGAGTCTATAGTGAGAGAGTCTATAGAGAGAGGTCTATAGTGAGAGAGTCTATAGTGAGAGGTCTATAGTGAGAGAGTCTATAGTGAGAGGGCTATAGAGAAAGGTCTATAGTGAGAGAGTCTATAGTGGGTCTATAGAGAGCGGTCTATAGTGAGGGTTTATAGAGAGAGGGGGCTTGAAAAGAAGCGATAAAGGGTCCTAAAATACAGTTTGCCGTATATTTGATAGTAACCCCATGTACTTATACTAAGCAGTATATTTAACAGGGACCTCAGAGAGTTTTTCAATGTATATTTGGTTTATAAACTAATATAAAGAGACGCTTCATTATGGCAGCAAGTCATATTGTTTATTGTTGTTGTTTATTGTTTAAAAGGATCCCCATTAGCTGTCACCAATATATATATGGACTATATATATATGTATATATATATGTATGTGTATGTATATATATATATATATATATATATATATATATATATATATATATATATATATGGGGGAGGTGACCGTTTGAGCGGTGAAATATTCTCTATTACTCTCCTCTGTCACTGACAGATGCACAGTGGCTATAGTAGGACTAGAGGGAACACTGACAAAGAGAGGCAGTTTGTGGGCCGGTGAAGAAAGGCGGTGTTTAAGGGTTAAATTCTATTTTTCATTTGTTTAGGTGAGGGAGCCTATCTTATCAGACACAGGAATGAAAACAAGAAGCCACATAAAGTACAGGACAATTTGCTTGCGTTATATCAACTGAGCTTTACAAAACTGTCATTGGAAGGTGACTACTCAATTTCCTGTATTGGCCCTTTGATAAGGGATAGACAAGGGGTCTCAAACTCATTCCATGGGCCAAGGGTTCATTTTTGCTATACATTGAGACAGGTATAATGGGAGCAGACGGAGGGGCCCTAATTGTTATGAGTCCATTTTTGGGTATAATTAATTGAAAAACCAAATAATGATTTATGATTCTGAAGGGTGATTAGAATCAAGGGGGGAATCAGAGAGTTTTTCAATGTATATTTGGTTTATAAACTGATGTAGAGAGACAAGCTTTAAGAGGGTGATCATCACGGGTTTAACGGTAGAGGAAATAGCATCTAAAGGTGCCAGGTCAGAGAGGTAGAAATGTGTTTGCCTTAGCAAAGGGTGATAGACGGTGGTTTCGGAGCGAGCAGGGTGTGAGTGTGAGTACCAGAATGTTTTGAATTCCCTAGTACATCAACAAAGATAACGGCGGGGCAGGAGACACAGGAGCAGGGCGATGGAGTTTTTTACAGTAATGAAACGTTTTAATGGTGTGAAAGGTTATAAGCAGTTGTCATGGCAGCGGCACCTAGTAACCAGAAGAGGGGCGGGGCCTGTCGTTGCTATGGCGATGTGAGTAAATAGGCGACAGTGCAGAGAGGCAGATTGTTTGGTTTGAAGACCGTGTTGCAGGGCAGAATGTTTACATTCCTAGCCAGAACATCAACAAGCTGATAAGATAGGCAACCGGCACAGAGAGAGGGAGCACGGGCCATTTGTTTGAGAGAATAGCCATTAGGCACAGAGACAGATGAGATGAGGGGAAATGTCAACAAAATTGAGCAGACAAGATGGCCGCCCAGAGCCACGAGGAGATAGGAACAGGAACCAGAGTCACACGTCAGCTAGAGTACTCTAGACTGAGTTTGGCCGCCATCTAGGGGGGTAGTGGGGTAGTGCTGGGAAATTTCCATTGCCCATAGGGGAATAGTGATTCCAGGGCTCTACTACCATCTAGTGGCGTAGATTGGGAAGGCAGGGAGGTGTTGATTTAGGACGGAGCTGAGGAACCCAGCGTTCGTTGTGGACTTTTGCAGAGACGACAGTGACTTGTCATGTAAGAGTAGTGAAGGCCTAGGTCACCGGGGCACAGTGGTTATCGAGTAAGAGTAAGAATGTAAGGCAATCAAGAGAGGGATTGAGGCATTAAAGGGACAGGGGGGAAAAAAATCTACTGAAGCAGACAGAGAGGGGATTATCATAATAATAATATTGATATACAGGTTAATTAAATAGAGTTTAATTATACAAGCGCACATCTGGAATCTATCGCGCACAGAAACGGTTGTGTAAAATAGCATGTAGTTAAATTGACTGGCGCGTTGCACGGAATACTACGATACCCTGTTGCGTGTGACGTTACCCAGTGAAGCCCCGCTTTCAGTGCTTTGTGGGCATCGCCTCACAGAGACACACAACAGAAGCGCATAGATCCGACCAGCATTAAGATTCTGCTCACAACGCAAAAATGTACATTACTACAGATGAACAGCAGAGAAAATTCCCAATTTACCGTCCCGGTCAAGACTAATTGGAAGTGGAGTGCAACACGTGCAAAGCTTGACCATATGTTTCTGTATCTAATAAGGGGCTGGCAATCTCAAAGCTCACATAGACACAGAAAAAACATTACAAACAGAGTTGTACGAAGCTTCAAATTGATATTTTGGTTTGATAAAGATGCTTATGATTTGGTCAGAATGTATTGAAAAGATAGCCCCTTGAGACGCAGCATCTCATTATAGAGGGGGTCCTATGCACAAACGTAAAACATTACATACAGTACAAGTACACAATACAATACACACATGTACAGATACAGTTATTGTAGCTTGCTCACCCTTTCCCACCCACACCCCCATTCACCAACTCATTTTAAACAAAGAGGTCAAGTATACAGTACAATTACCTATCTCAAAGTCAGAAATAAATGTCAGATGGAGCTTTGTAATGGAATGACCTTCGTCCAGCTTCAGAAAATATTCTTCTGGGAACAGTAAAATAGGGATGTTGTGAATGTCTAAGCGGGTATGTAATGACGGGGCTTGACTGTAGATGTCAAACCGAAGATTTTACATAAAATCTATTACAATGGAACTCTTGCAAACACATGTACTTTAATGCAGAGCTTTCTAATGGTTTTATTGATGTCAGTCCTCCCATTGGATTACCATCGTGCTGTAAGGTGGGGTGGGGGGCTGAATTGCAATATTGCGTTTGAAAAAATGGCTGAATACTGAATATCGAATACTGATGTGGACTATGTGCTTGGCTACAATGATTTGCATCTGTTGAAATTGTTATGTTTTATACAGTAGCAATTAGGGGCGGGAGTGTTGTAGTCAATTCAATGTTTTCACTGTGTCACTTTGTTGTTGTGAAGGTGCTGTGTTATCAATCAGATAATCTCAGGCACAGCCTACTTATACGTCTGTCACAGGCGTGCACGTTTGTTTGTTTTCAGTTATTTTGAGTCACTTTTCAGGTTTACTTTGTAGCACTTATCCTTTGTTTAGGTTACAGTTAAACACCGAGTCTATGTATTGCTTTGCTTTTTCCATTTTGCAAGAGACAATGAAACTCTTTAAATGCACTCAACGAGTAGACATCATTTACTATCAAGATAAGTCTTGTGGTAAAGGACTCCAAAAAGGGTTGCAAGGATAATTGATAGAGATAACAGATCTGAAAGAAAGAGGAAGGTTGTTCCAGTCAAATGGAGACAATGGAGAGCAGCTTCAGGCATTAGATGCTATTTCAAGCATACGCTAAATACATTACATTGACCATAAAAGCATGCCGTGATAACGATTTAGACATGTAACTTTGTCCATGAGGCCCCAATAAGAGTCCTCTAATCTATTGTTTTAGTACAGGTTCAAAACTGTCAGGTGTTGCACTATGTGTGTATCAAGCAAGAGGAACTGTCAGGTTTTAAAACTGTAGGACCCAGGCCTAGAACTGTACGCTGAGAAAGGAAACTGCCCTGCTCATTGGAGCTGAGTTGAAATGTTACCGGACAGTTTTTTATTTTTATTTCTTTCTCTCTCTTTCTTTTTCTTTTGTGAGTTCTCGCTGGGCGTGTCTCTCTTCAGTCTCCTGTGCCGGTCCAAGTACCCCGTCTCTGCCCGAGAAGAGGACACACAGCTATGGGGCGCAGAGGACCACTGACAAGTGCTGGCCCAGCTATTCTACTGAACCGGGGTTCTGCTCTGCAGTTACAGCTATGACACTGGACAGTTCTCCGTGACCATCAGCCGGGGACAAAGATCTGTGAGACGGTTTCCAGCAGGCCTGTTCCATCAGGGGCACAACCGAGAACCTGAGTGGGGGAACCGACTACAGCTGATTACGGGGAAAGTAAGCTGTCCCAATCTGCTCCAGAACTAGGAGGCAGAGGGCCTATCAGCTGGTGATTGCATACACCCAGCTGATGGGACGCAAAGAACATCAACTGACAGCTGACCCCAGCCTGATATTATCGGTGGTCCAGAGATAGAGATCTAAGAGACGGCTTCCATCAGGCTTTTGACCAGAAACAGCGCATCAACTGATGACAAAGATCTAAGCCAGCCGGTCTGGGCCATTCACCGGGCCGCTCCTTGCATCGGAGCCATGGACTGCAGAGGGGGGGGTTTGGACGCGGGCAGAGGAAGGAGGAGAGACCGTTCCGGGATTCGTCACAGATGATAAATGAGGCAAGTTTGAACCAAAACATATACAGATATTACGGTATCATCCTAAGAGATATTAGGTAATAATGTACTGAACTTGGTTCAGAATGAAGATGTGTTTGAATGTGCTGTACATTGCATTTGTAAACTTGGGTTATGTGTGACTTCCCTGAGATTATATTTCATTCTTTGTGAAGAGTCTGCAAATTTTGTTTTTGTTTCTTGCTGTTATCTGTTCTTCGCTACTGAAAGAGTTTTATGGGGATTGTGATTCTATTTTTCAGCTTGGTGGTGGGAGAAATATGGCCTTGACAAAATCAGAGACTGGACTGTACTATTGAGTCCTTCGACCACCGTCTGGACATTTGCAAAGAGACACTAATGATGGTTGGCTGTTATGGCAACTTCTCTTTTGCACGTGACACAGGGTCAATCCAGAGGACCTTTTGTTTTTAGATAATAAAAATAGTTTGTGCTGAGTTGTTATAATTTGTGTTATTTTTGGTTTGAGGATGATAATATTTTTTGTTGTCTTTATGAAGTGATAATGATTGTGATTAATTATCAAACGGGAGAGTTGTCGTGGAATATATTATCATGTTCTTATAGATCTGTGTTGAGACATCATGTTATACAGCGTGACTTTCAGTGTGACCAGCTTGACTGGTTAATGTGTGTATGTCTCTTTAAAAACACTCTGACATTCCCCCAGCCATAACTTCTTTGTTGTTGTTCCCAGTGACTGAGAACCATTTTTGTTTACCTTCATCATCATATCTGATATTATGTTATGACTGACAACTGTGTATTTAACATATGTCTGAAACAGCGCTCTGGGTCAGTCTATGGCCAGACGCTAATGTGTTAACATGTTGTCTCTGACTGTAGGCTGTCCTTTCATTTGTGGCCACGGTGAAATAAACGTTCTTATTATTATTAATAATGACTCAGAATGATTTGTAAACGGCTCATCATTTAGTCCTTTAATATTTCCCATTACAGAGGCAAAGAGACTGTGTATGGAAGAAGCAGTACTGGGAACAAGTGTAATGTGACTGTTACTTTTGCCTTTTGATTACAGTAAAGCTCTGCTGAGAACTGTATACCAGTTGTGCTGATAGGGAATTAATTGTCGCCCTGTATTGCTAACGTGATTTCTCAACAGCGGAGCAATAAGGTAACATTTTGGGGAAGACTATATTGATCACTACTTTCACCGGGTGTGAGGGGGTACGCCGCTTATTAGACAGGACGCAGTTGTTAAGGGGGGGGTTACAGGGTATTGATGAATATTGGTCATTATAAAATCCTGCATGACTACTGTACCTGTTCCTAGGTTAGTAAATCCTAAGGTCCTGCCTACTGCATTCCTATCCTTTACGTCTAGCAACTCAGCCGCTACAGTTGGGGGTTCGGTGGGACTCCGCGTCCCTGCTATCCGGTGTTCGTACAATCTCACCCTCACTAAGCGGAGGTTATTCACCCCGCTACATAAAGTTCCCTAAAATGAAAATCATTGCTATACCAACCCATCTTTTCTAACCTCACAGTCCCCCTCGTGACACCTACTGTACCCCCCCCCCCAGCTAGCAGATCCCCAGCAGTGCCCCCTCTCTCCAGTCTATCCTCTCTTCCCAATCCAGCTCCACCTCTGTCCCTCAAGCACAGAGTGGGGGCCGGAGTGCAGACTCTCAGGCCATGGTTAGACTAGTGTTTTTGTGTTCGTTTTTGAATACGTTTTGAATACGTTTGCTGTCCCTGTTAGATAGAAATGCCGTTTTGGCAGGAAACGTTTTGGCCCTACTGAAAACGCTAAATTGTGTTTCCGTTTTGGAATAACGCCAAAAACTCGCCGACAACGTGTCGTGTAATCTGCGCGGAGCCGTTGTTGCTCAACGCCCATGCGCAGTAGATACCATCTGCGTGCCCTCACCAACGACGTTGTAGAGAACCGGAAGAGAACAGGATCCAGTCATATTTTTTCAGCACTGGATAAGTCAACATGAACGACCAGGTAGCTCAGGTGTGCACTGTGTTTATGATTGTACAATCGCTATTCAAGATGTTGATGTCACAGCACGCTGCTATAACAGCATGCGCTATAGCAAGAGATGATATAGAAAGACGTGATAGAACAAGACATGATATAGAAAGACGTGCTAGAACAAGTGCTAGAACAAGACGTGCTATAGCAAGCCGCTCTATAGCAAGCCGCGCTATCAGACGCCAGTTGGGAATGTTTCACACACACGAGAATCCCCGTCTCCGGGTTCAGCAATATCGGACCTACGTGGAGCGCCGGTTCTGGATGAGGCCGGGGAGAACGGGACAATGGTGGACGAATTTTGGCGACGGAATTACTCTTCCTGAGGAGTGGCGTGAGAACTTTAGAATGTCGAGATTGTCATTGATCGACCTCAGCGAGAGACTCCGTCCGCATTTGGAAGGAATCACAACCGCGATGCGGGCTCCCGTGGATCGACGGTGGCAGACAAAGGAAAGTCGCAAATGCATTTGGAATATCTTGACCATCTGTTTCCATCATAGTCCGACAAGTCTGTAAGGCCATTACCACCTACCTGGTCCCAGAATACATCAGAATGCCGAGAACAGAGGCTGAGGTGAAGCAGCATGTCGCCAGGTTCTATGAAGCACACATAATGCCTCAATGTCTAGGTGCGATCGACTGCACACACATAGAAATCAAAAGACCTCGAGGTCGTTCCACAGACTACGTCAACAGAAAGGGGAGACACTCGTTCAATGTACAAGCGCTGTGTGACTCGGACTACTGTTTTATGGATGTTGTTGTCATGTGACCCGGCAGTGTACACGACGCTCGCATCTTTGCGAACTCGCCATTGTGCACTGCCCTAACCGATGGGACAATCCCCCCCTGCCCTAAAGAGCTGGTGCCTGTCGAAGATCCTGTTTCTATCTTTATTCTGGGCGATCCGGCATATCCACTGATGCTATATCTGATGAAGGAATACCCTGGTGGTGGCAATACCAAACAGGAACAGTATTACGGGCTACAGCTTTGCGCGGCGCGCATGGTGATCGAATGTGCATTCGGACGTCTGAAGGCGCGCTTTGCGATGCTCCGGAGAGCTATGGACATAAACACAGAGGACCTCCCTACTGTGATCTACGCTTGCTTTGTGCTGCACAATTACTGCGAAGTGCACAAAGAAGCTGTAAGCGACCTGTCTGTCCATGCTGCTCGCAATTACGAGAGGGAGTTCCAGCCACCACCAAGCAGAGCTACTAATGCAAGAACGGACAACAATGAGACGGAGGGAAAGCGTGTGAGGCGTGTGTTGACCTCTTTTTTTGATAGTGGGTAGTATTCATACTTGCTAGTAATGTGGACATTGTGTTTTGTGTAGTCATCAAGGTTGAGTCCACTCCACAGATGTCTGTTGAAGTTTGAGGTCTTCTCTTCAATAGTTTGTTTACATATGGAACATCTAGCAGTGTTCTTGCTGGAATATGATGTAGGTAGAACAATCAATATGTGCTCAGAACAATACAAAAAAAATTACCAAGTACCCAACCTCTACTGTCTTTATATATGAATCTATAAATGAATCTATTATAAATGCTTATGTCATAATGAATAAGTACATGCAGTAAGCATCTATATATAATGGAGTTCAATAGCTTACATGATATAACCCCATAAACACACGGCTGCCTTTGTGTGGGAGAAAGGTGTGTGGCAGAATAAAATGCATTATGGAATATGATATGACTATTGTGACGTACGTGGGTTGGTCATTATCATTGTTACTGTATTAGGAGACCATGTGAACATCAGATTAGTATCATAAGTTGGGTTATGTTGTTCTTGGTGGTGTGATGTGTCATCTTTTAATGCTGCCTCTTCTCTTCTTCTCAGAGACCACTCATCCTCCTGATTGAGCTGATTGCACCTGCTTGATTACACCTGTGGGAAGTTAGTGGGATGAGTGAATATAAGCGGGAAGATGACACACACACGGGAGTTTCATTGCTGGAAGTCACTTGCCTTATGGTGGAGTGGGGAGGCTTCAGTCTCGCCTGTCTATGGCCTCGAAACAACACTGTGTGGCACGGTGCCATTTTATCACATGGAGTGTGGGTTAGACTCCACAGCTGTGGTGGCCTGGGATGGGCCCAAGGTAGTATCATACCTACTAAGTGTTTGTTTGAGTTGCCTTACATGTATGTCTTGTTTGTCCTCCCCTACCTTTTCCCCTGTGCACCATGGAGGAGGTTTAAACCCCTACCTCCATTTAATATATAATTTACTATTTGGAAAACGTCTTGTGTTGTGTCTTTCTTTCACCTACACCTGGGACCTTGATTTTGAACATATTTACTGAGAGGGGCTGTTTTTGCTCATGTGCCGTCCTCCAGTTGTTATTATCAGATCTGCGTACATGACATGGGGGCTCGTTAAGTTTGCGCAATTGTATGGTTCCTTGTTGGTAAAATAACGGGGTGACTTGTCGATTGAAGCATATCAGGTGTAATAAGATAGCGTTTTCTAAATTGGTAAGTTAGTGGGTTCCATTGTCCGTGCTACACAGTTGATTGATGTAAGCCATTGTTGTTGTGATGCTCTTAACCTTTCTATTTTTCTGCCACATAGGTAACAGGGGGGGGGTCACCTGCTTGGCTAGAGGGTGGGGGGCACGAGTCGTGATTCCGGTGGAGCGCGCAATGAAATCGGTAAGCGACTGAAGATATGTGTAGCCTTCATCCAGGTAGTGGAGTAGTTTATCTGGGATAGGCTAGAGTGACACAGGTGACTCCTAGTTGAGTGGTTAGGACCATTTGTTATTGTTTCATTTGGTAGATGTGGTCAGTTGGATTGTTTTGGTTAAGAGGTATAAAAGCAGAATGTGTCTATTTTTATTGCGCACGGTCATGGTTAACTAAGTGAGGACGTGATATATATTTTTGGGTGTGTCATAGTCACGCATAAAGACATATTATGGCTGCGTCAGCGTTTGTTTTTGAAGTCTTCGTGGCGGATCCAACAGAGGATCAGGTGGAAGGTTGCACTAAGGCGGAATTATGCCTTATTGCTAAGCATTATAATATTACTGTGCAAAGTTCCCAGTCCAAAGCTGATATGAAGGCGGCTGTAATAGCGGGGTTGGTGGAGCAACAGGTGTTCAGCACGGCTCGGGGAGTAGTGAGTCATAGTGACCAGGAGGTGGAAAACACTGGCAAATGGGTTGACTCTCCCTTGCGTGATCTTAACCCGGAGTCTGGTGCTATTAGGAAGAATGGTAGTACGCCCAGAGCTGAAAGTGAGGGCGCGGGCGATTCAGATAAAGAATCCACGTCTTCTGGCCATAAGCGCTCTAGTCTGCGTTTTGCCCGTCTCCAGATGGAGGAGAGAGCGCTTTTGCGCAGGGAGGAGCGAGACAGAGAGGACAGAGCAGCTGTACGAGACAGAGAGGACAAAGCGGCTGTACGAGACAGCGAGGAAAGGGAGAAGGACAGAGAGCTCCAGATTACACTAAAGAGGATGGAACTGGAGAGTGTTGGCTCTTCTTCGTCCTCATCTGAAGGTTACCGGGGCAGTTTTAATGTTGGACAGCATATTGCTATGGTTCCTGTTTTTCGAGAGTCTGAGGTGGAAGCATTTTTTGTTAATTTTGAGCGGGTAGCGTGGGCTTCGCATTGGCCGGAGGATCAGTGGGCACTATTATGGCTCAGGACGCATGCCAGTTATTATCGAAGGAGGACAGCATGGTATATGAGAAAGTGAAGGGTGCTGTCTTGCGCGTATATGAACTGGTACCGGAGGCGTATATGCAGCGGTTTAGGGGACTAAGTAAAGCTCCCTCGCAAACACATGTGGCATTTTCCCATGAACAACGGTTGATGTTCACTCGTTGGTGTGAAGCGTGTAAGGTGGATGGGGTCGAGGCTTTGAGCGAGTTAATCCTCATTGAACAATTTAAAAAAAAAATGCCCGAACACATGATAATACAGTTAGAGGAGCGAAAGGTTTCTACCCTCCAGGAAGCTGCGGTTTTGTGTGACGAGTTGGCAATGATCCACAAAAAGGTTTCTGTACGAAATGGTGTGTATGTAGGAAGGGGCGCGTTTTCTCCGTCGGGGGCCGCCGTATTGCGGAGGTGACGAGCGACCATTCCGACCTCGCTCACCGCCGTCTCGAAATGCCTTGGGTGACGAGCGAGTGTGTCATTATTGTAAAAAAGAAGGGCATTTTGTGAAGGACTGTCATGCGCTAAGGGATCGACAGGAGACCAGGGAGTCAGCCCAGGAACCGAAAGGGGTGGGGTTGATTGGTACGGTGTCATGTCCTGACCAGCATAGCTCTTTTGAGCCCTTTTTGTTTGATGGTTGTGTGTCCCTGTCGGGTAAAGTTGGGGACTACCAACGGGTGAGAATACTCCGTGATACAGGAGCCTCTCAATCGTTCATCCTGGCTGATGTATTACCATTGGATGTGGACTCCTGTCGGTCGAGCGGATTGGTGAGAGGTATTGGCATGGGGTGTGTGCGCGTGCCGTTGCATAAGGTGCATGTACAGTCTGCACTGATCACAGGTTGTTTTCCGGTCGCGGTTCGCCCATGTTTTCCCGTAAAGGGCGTGGATTTCATCATGCGGAATGATATCGCTGGGGGTAAGGTCGTCCCTGTGTTGGAGGTTGGAGACGCTCCATTTACGAACTTATTGTGTGATGCATTGATTAATAATCACCCCAATGTCCCTTCTATTTGTGCTGTCCCTAGTGCACAGGAGCGGAAGCGAGACCAAGGTCTAGCGTTGGGTGACTCGGTCTGTTTTGAGTTTTGCAAGTTGGCGGTGACGCAGCATTTTGAGGCGGGGGATGAGGTGTTTATTGTGCTGCCCACGCCTAGTACGGTGCTCACTGCCCGGTTCTCAGGACCTTATGTGGTAAGGGGAAAGGTCTCTGCCACTAAGTATATGTTGCATACGCTTGGGCGGCGGAGGAGGACACGCTGGTGTCGTGTGAATAGGCTAATGAAAAGTCCTGCCCGCGTCTCGTCGGAGTTGAGATGTGACAGGACTGTTGTTTCACATGCTGTGTTGTGTTCTAATGTGCCTTACAGGACGCACGGGGTTGATGTTGGGAGTGCGAACACCATTGAGCAATTCGCGTATGGTTGACTACAGCATACCGTCATGGCCTCGGTATGAGGAATGTGCCAGCCACGTCCGGCAGCTGATGCATCTGACATGGGTTGGTTTTAGGGTGTAGGCTGCTGTTTTTTCTGTGGACCTTTCTATTTTTATTCTTTTTGTTCTGTGATGCTAATCGGATGTTGGTTGATAATGGGTGATAATGTTTTGCTAACCCTGCGGGTTCGCTCTTATGGGGGGAGGTGTGACGTACGTGGGTTGGTCATTATCATTGTTACTGTATTAGGAGACCATGTGAACATCAGATTAGTATCATAAGTTGGGTTATGTTGTTCTTGGTGGTGTGATGTGTCATCTTTTAATGCTGCCTCTTCTCTTCTTCTCAGAGACCACTCATCCTCCTGATTGAGCTGATTGCACCTGCTTGATTACACCTGTGGGCAGTTAGTGGGATGAGTGAATATAAGCGGGAAGATGACACACACACGGGAGTCTCATTGCTGGAAGTCACTTGCCTTATGGTGGAGTGGGGAGGCTTCTGTCTCGCCTGTCTATGGCCTAGAAACAACACTGTGTGGCACGGTGCCATTTTATCAAATGGAGTGTGGGTTAGACTCCACAGCTGTGGTGGCCTGGGATGGGCCCAAGGTAGTATCGTACCTACTAAGTGTTTGTTTGAGTTGCCTTACATGTATGTCTTGTTTGTCCTCCCCTACCTTTTCCCCTGTGCACCATGGAGGAGGTTTAAACCCCTACCTCCATTTAATATATAATTTACTATTTGGAAAACGTCTTGTGTTGTGTCTTTCTTTCACCTACACCTGGGACCTTGATTTTGAACATATTTACTGAGAGGGGCTGTTTTTGCTCATGTGCCGTCCTCCAGTTGTTATTATCAGATCTGCGTACATGACAACTATAATGAATATCTGAATATATATATATGTATATTGCCACACAATACTGTCTGGCTTTGCAGACACCTATTTACACCACAAAAGAATGCATGCCCACACCCAGTGCAACAAGCATCCACATCCAATTTACATCTTACACAAATTATCATACTATGACGAACCAGAAGAGGTTTGTCATATAAAGGAAGTCAACACATGAGAGTTCAATTTAACAACAATGATTTATTTAATCCTATCTAAAAACAATAATTGATTAAACAACAAAAGCATAAACAAATAGGTATGTATCAGAATGGATAAGGATCCCAAGATGGTTCACTTGGTGGCTGATACAACCTGTGGTGTCTGAAGTGGAAAAGCAGATGGGAGAAGCAGACAGAAGGGTTTAGACAAGGGAAACATATATACTGTGTGTGCAGGCAGCTCTCTGCACTGCACAGGTGATTCAAATTGGGGTAACGACCTACCCGCTCCAACCTGCTCTTTGAGTCAGAAGACTCCCCATTGCAGGTAGAGTGGGGGTCGTCACAATACTAATAAAGGATTGCATTCACTATGCACCAACATCCTGAATATTCAAATCTTGTTTTTGCCAGAGTCACACTGCCTACTTTAGTTGAAAAGTGGCCATTTTCTTTTACTTGAACTTGAGACCTTGACTGCATAGTTATTTTTCAGTTAATTATATTGTTTACACTTTCTATCTATGAATGAACACAACACTTGACTTACCATCTTTAGATAATAAAGTACCCAACCTCTGTCTTTATATATGAATCTAAACTATAGATTCTATAGCACATGCATCTTACATGTATATGTATATTACCACACAATACTGTCTGGCTTTGCAGACACCTATTTACACCACAAAAGAATGCATGCTCAGTGGGGCGGATTTAGGATTGTAGGAGATCCAGGGCTTAGCCCAGATAGGTGCCCGCGATAGCAGTCAAGGATTTTTTTTACTTCGACACCACAATTTTTTACTTATACCACCACCTTGAAAGTGTTTGAAGTGGATTTCCCAAGCTATATGCGTCTTTGTTTACGGTTTGATTATCACTGATACAAAGTAAAATAGTGCAGTGCAATAAAATAGTTAGTAAAATAGAATAAAATAATGCAATAGTGCATTGCAATAAAATAGTTATCATCGTATTTTTTCGGGAGGCCGGTAAGGAGTGCATTACAGTAGTCGAGTTGGCTTGAGATAAAGGCATGGATCTGGTTTTCAGCGTCCTTTTGATTTATAAATGGCCGTACTTTAGCTATATTTCTAAGGTGGAAGAATTAAGTTTTTGTCAACTTGTTGATTGTGATTTAAAGCTTAGGTCTGAGTCTACCATAACAGACTTAACTCACTCAAATACAGTTAGCAGCTGGATAGACCACAGATGGAAATTAGCTTCTGCTAAATCTGGTGCAAACATATTTTCATGTAACAATGATGAATTGAAAAAAAAGAAAAAAAAAAGAAAAAAAAAAGAAATAGATTCAGGGCTTTTCAGAAAACATTCGGGGCTTGAGCCCAAGTAGCCACCCCCTAGCCCCGCCCCTGCCCACACCCAGTGCAACAAGCATCCACATCCAATTTACATCTTGCACAAATTATCATACTATAAAAGGATTGCATTCACTATGCACCAACATTCCTGAAACTTGAAGAAAGAGGTCTGGACATGGTTGCAGCCATTTGTTTTATTATTCATTTACCTTTGGAACATCACACAACTCAAGTAATAAAAAAAAACACACATTCTTTTTGCTCTCCTCTTCCTCAGGATGCTGCACATAACACCCAAAATGCACCATGTCACTCTTGTTACAGGTTTGCGTAGTGCACATCATCATCATCCTCATCATCATGAGCCGGTTCTCTGCTGTGCTGGCCACGTGTTGGCGCAAGCAACGACCTCCTCCCCATGAACAGGCCAGAGGGCTGGCAAGGTCTGTGGGTTGACACCAAGGGTGAGCGTGGCTCCACGGGCTGGTGGCCGTAGTAGGGGGAGGGTGGTCTGTGGGTTGACACCAAGGGTGAGCGTGGTTCCACGGGCTGGTGGCCGTAGTAGGGGGAGGGTGGCATTATGGGTGCCTGTGGTGGCACCATGGAACCTGGACCCATGTGCTGCATGAACTGTGAAAAGATGGAGGCGATCGTGTTGAAAGAGGCAACAAGAGCCTCCGAGGTCTCAGTGTCCTTCTGTCTGTTCTCTCTGTTCTCTCTGTCCCTCTCGCTCTCCCTCTCTTTGGCCACTCTGTCCCTCTCTATCTCCCTCTCTCTGTCCTCTCTGTCCCTCTGTCTGTCCTCTCTGTCCCTCTCTCTGTCCTCCAGTCTCTCTTGCTTTCTCCAGGCCATGTCGTCACGCTGTAAGGACAGAGACTGGTCAATGGGGGACAGCTTTCACTTGAGTTTTGTCTCTTCTGTGGCTACTCAAGATAGCGTTCAGTAAATGACGTCGCTCCGTCATCAATGCAACCTCAGGAGAGGAGACTCCATTGCTCTCCTCACTGCTCTCCTCATGTCCCTGTGTCGATGTTGCAATGGATTCGTCCAGGCTGTCGTCGAGGGGGCCCACGTCAGTGTTGATGGACTACACACCGTGAGGTAGCTGCTCCGTTGCTGGACATCCTGCCCAAATGGCTTGGCAGCGCTCGTAGTGCAGTTGGATGACACGCCCATGGCCACTTCGCTTCCCATCATCACAGGCCTTCCTGTACTTGTTCCGAATGCCCTTCAACTTGGTGGTCACTTTCTCTGTGAACACAAATCACCAGAAAAAAAAGTTTACATACATGGTTATGTGAGGAACCAATAAACAGCTATTTTGTATCATAAACAGTACAGTATACTGTATTGTTGTACCCATTCTGCAATCTTAATAACATTCGATCAACCAATCAAACAGCACAGAGAGCAAATCCAGATGGGCTCAACTGAACTTGAACCCCCCTTCCCCCCAGCACAGACAAAGGGTTGCTAACGTTAGTTCGAGGTAATAATATTCATATTGCGGGCCGATCAGAGAAGGTGCCAATTAAAATGATTTACCCACATAATCATGTTCTTCAATTTACCTAACGTTACTTGTTATATTACGAACAGGATACACACACCGTGTGCTACCCACCTACCCAGTGGTATAACGTTAGCCACTGGACAATCATCACAGTCACATCACTTTTTATCAACAAGCCCAAACATTCCAGCTAACGCTAGCTCTACAACATACCTTTTGTGATATCTTGAGGGCTGTGTGGGAACTCTCCCACTCGCAGTAGCGTCTTCTGCAGACGGAATCAAATCACAAAATCTAACGCACAGATCAGCATATTTTGTAGCCACGGACTCCCAGTCGACATTCGAGGCTAAATGGCTGGTTTTGTACTCCAGCGTGACTTCAAGCAGCAGTATGACCTCGTCGTCGGTCCAAGTAAACAGGTCTCTTGAAACTTTCGCCATAGCAAACAAAATATTGTGGTCGATAGCTGTGTTGTTGTTGTGTTGCTGTGGACGCGTGAGGCGGGAATGCGCTCTCAAGATTTATGTGCAGGTAACTACCTCCCGCGCATGCTCAGTGCCGAATTCGACACGCGATCCGTTGCGGTCTGACCACGCCTCGTTCTGACAAAACGAAAGTTCTCAGGTTGCAAAACGAATGTCTGACTCACCTACCGCTACGTTGCGACCTGGAAAAGCGAAACACCTTTTCAAAACGAAACGAAAACATCAGTCAGTCTAACCGCAGCCTCAAAGTCCTCTTTTTGTCACACACCCCGTTCCACCTGCCCTACCCTCTGTCTCAACAGCCCCACCCTCTGTCCCAACAGCCCCACCCTCTGTCTCAACAGCCCCACTCTCTGTCTCAACAGCCCCACCCTCTGTCCAAACAGCCCCACCCTCTGTCCCAACAGCCCCACCCTCTCTCCCAACACCCTCTGTCCCAACAGCCCCACCCTCTGTCCCAACACCCTCTGTCCCAACAGCCCCACCCTCTCTCCCAACACCCTCTGTCCCAACAGCCCCACCTTCTGTCCCAACAGCCCCACCCTCTGTCCCAACAGCCCCACCCTCTCTCCCAACAGCCCCACCCTCTGTCCCAACAGCGCCACCCTCTGTCCCAACAGCCCCACCCTATGTCCCAACAGCCCCACCCTCTGTCTCAACAGCCCCACCCTCTGTCTCAACAGCCCCACCCTCTCTCCCAACACCCTCTGTCCCAACAGCCCCACCCTCTGTCCCAACAGCCCCACCCTCTGTCCCAACAGCCCCACCCTCTGTCCCAACAGCCCCACCCTCTCTCCAAACACCCTCTGTCCCAACAGCCCCACCCTCTGTCCCAACAGCCCCACCCTCTCTCCCAACAGCCCCACCCTCTTTCCCAATAGCCCCACCCTCTGTCTCAACAGCCCCACCCTCTGTCCCAACAGCCCCACCCTCTGTCCCAACAGCCCCACCCTCTGTCCCAACAGCCCCACCCTCTCTCCAACAGCCCCACCCTCTGTCCCAACAGCCCCACCCTCTGTCCCAACAGCCCCACCCTCTGTCCCAACAGCCCCACCCTCTGTCCAACAGCCCCACCCTCTGTCCCAACAGCCCCACCCTCTGTCCCAACAGCCCCACCCTATGTCCCAACAGCCCCACCCTCTGTCCCAAAAGCCCCACCCTCTGTCCCAACAGCCCCACCCTCTGTCCCAACAGCCCCACCCTCTCTCCCAACACCCTCTGTCCCAACAGCCCCACCCTATGTCATAACAGCCCCACCCTCTGTCAGACAGCCCCACCCTCTGTCCCATCAACCCCACCCTCTGTCAGACAGCCCCACCCTCTGTCCCAACAGCCCCACCCTCTCTCCCAACACCCTCTGTCCCAACAGCCCCACCCTCTCTCCCAACACCCTCTGTCCCAACAGCCTCACCGTCTCTCCCAAAAAGACCACCCTCTGTCCCAACAGTGCCACCCTCTGTCTCAACAGCCCCACTCTCTGTCTCAACAGCCCCACCCTCTGTCCAAACAGCCCCACCCTCTGTCCCAACAGCCCCACCCTCTCTCCCAACACCATCTGTCCCAACAGCCCCACCCTCTGTCCCAACAGCCCCACCCTCTGTCCCAACAGCCCCACCCTCTGTCCCAACAGCGCCACCCTCTGTCCCAACAGCCCCACCCTCTGTCCCAACAGCCCCACCCTCTGTCAGACAGCCCCGCCCTCTGTCCCAACAGCCCCACCCTCTGTCCAACAGCCCCACCCTCTGTCCCAACAGCCCCACCCTCTGTCAGACAGCCCCACCCTCTGCCCAACAGCCCCACCCTCTGTCCCAACAGCCCCACCCTCTGTCCAACAGCCCCACCCTCTGTCCCAACAGCCCCACTCTCTGTCCCAACAGCCCCACCCTCTGTCCCAACAGCATCACCCTCTGTCTCAACAGCCACACCCTCTGTCACAACAGCCCCACCCTCTGTCCAACAGCCCCACCCTCTGTCCCAACAGCCCCACCCTCTGTCCCAACAGCCCCACCCTCTGTCCCAACAGCCCCACCCTCTGTCCCAACTGCCCCACCCTCTGTCCAACAGCCCCACCCTCTGTCCCAACAGCCCCACCCTCTGTCCCAACAGCCCCACCCTCTGTCAGACAGCCCCACCCTCTGTCCAACAGCCCCACCCTCTGTCCCAACAGCCCCACCCTCTGTCCCAACAGCCCCACCCTATGTCCCAACAGCCCCACCCTCTGTCCCAACAGCCCCACCCTCTGTCAGACAGCCCCACCCTCTGTCCCAACAGCCCCACCCTCTGTCAGACAGCCCCACCCTCTGTCCAACAGCCCCACCCTCTGTCCCAACAGCCCCACCCTCTGTCCCAACAGCCCCACCCTATGTCCCAACAGCCCCACCCTCTGTCCCAACAGCCCCGCCCTCTGTCCCAACAGCCCCACACTCTGTCCCAACAGCCCCACCCTCTCTCCCAACACCCTTTGTCCCAACAGCCCCACCCTCTGTCCCAACAGCCCCACCCTCTGTCTCAACAGCCCCACCATCTGTCCCAAAAGCCCCACTGTAACTGAGGGGTACAATTCCCTGACTGTATTACTAGATATGATACTTACTACCACTACCTTTGTACTTAATATTCGGCCACCCAGTACACGGCATAAATATATTATCATGAACACTCTCACGTAGATGTAACGGATCCAACACAAATGTACAAATTAGAAACAGGTCTTTATTTCTACACAGCGATGGTGTGTAGAATAAGCACTTAATCACTTAATTACATTTATGAATTGAAATAGTATGCACTTTTATGGCAAGGAGTATTCGTCGGTATATCAATAGAGAATGTCCAATCTCTGAAGGCGCAGGTGGTAAATATACGACCTGGAATAGTTAAGGAATAACAGCAATGATACTTTAATGATTATACTAGATACACTAGAGGGGGTTAATCCGGTCGCTTGTAAGCCGACAGGAGTAGGAGGGGGGGGGGGGGTAGAATCCGGCTGCCTTGTCCGGCCAAGGGTATCCCAGGTGAACCCACTGTAGTGCCGTTCAATGCGCCGGCGATCCTTGGACCACAGATGAAAGCAGGTGGACTCTTTGTGGGCCGGCTCTCTCCGGTCCACGGGGGAGAGACGTGAAGCGACCTCGTCTTGCAGAGCGTCTCCTCACCTTGCGTCCTCTCCAGGGGGGGGGGTTCCAACACACGGCAGTGTCGGGGGTCTTTATCCATGGAATAATCAAAGTATCCAAAGCATAATCCGTGCCTGTCGTCGGTAGAATAATCCGGTATACAGGTCCACTCGCTCGTCGGCTCTGGGGCTCCTCGGGTGCAGCTTCACATAGGGTCAACCACCCTGGGTAAGCAGCCAGTTCTCTGCCCGAAACGATGGGGTACTGACTACGGTAGTATTCTCACCGCACGAAGCACTATATATTAACAGACTATTATTAGCTTAATAGACTACGTCCAACTCGACGATATAGTGCCAAATATGACTATTCAAATATTAATATACACGATGTCTCAATACCGATGGTAGGCGAACTTGGCCTTACTCCCACACGTGGCGTCGCGGGGAGGCTTTACGTCTGTGACTCTATTGGAGGGTAAGAAACTGGACTGAAAAGAAAGTCCTACTTTAGTAGCGCAGTATATATACGCACTATGAACAAATAGTCCCATTAGTGGTGCGGTAGCCAAATTCCTACGCGGAACTAGGACTTGTTCGTACATGTCGAGCGGTACGTTTGAACTGGGTCTGAGGGGTATGGCAGCCTGGCACCAAGGTCTCGACCAATAGTAGAATAGAGACTATTATGGGATGTTCAGTAGGCTAGAATGGATATTCAATGCATATTGTACAAGGAATATACAAGGGATATCAGGGAATATTAGAGAATATACAAATACAATTAAATATATATATATAAATAAATATATATATTCGGTTTAATCTGGCCCTTCACAACAGCCACCCCCTGAATAGGTCCCAGACCTAATCAGTTAAACAGAGACAGATTAATCGCGTTGTCTATTTACACATAAGGGTTTGCTGTAGGGGTCAGTCAACTTCACAAAGTCATAGGGTTGTAGGGTCATGGTCATCATCGATTGTGTCTGGGAGTCGAGGCAGTTCTATGAGCCTTGCCACGGGACGGGTGTAAGTGCGACCCTGGACGAGCACTTCAGCTGCTCGGACCTTGCCGTCGGCACCGGTGATCACTTTGCTTACGCGGCCGGCCGGCCACATAGCTCTGGGCAGTGATTGATCAATAATCATGACGACTGTTCCTTCTGTCAAATTGTCTCTCTCCTTTACCCACTTCTGGCGGGTCTGTAGAGACGGTAGGTAGTGTTTAATGTCATCCGGTAGATTGGGGGCTCTGCATAGGCGACCACCCACTCTGATGAGGGTATGAGCGTCGCTCTCGGGGGCCAGGTGAATTAATCTGCTGTCGGATGGGACGGGCTTTCCTCCCTGTAGACAGGCCAATTCATCGGGGAACGAGTCTCTCTGGGCTCGCTGCAGTAGAAGCAATTCTGCTTCCTCGTAGTTAGCTGCTGACATATCAGCGGGGGACTTGCACTCCGGGTGGTACCGCAGGAATGTTCTTTGTTGTGCACTCTCTATGGACGTGCAATCGTCTATGTTAGGGTCGGTGGAGGCTACGGTGCTCAATCCACAGAACACAGACTTCTTATTTTCCACCTCCTCTGGACTTGCTTCCCTCGGGATAGGCATGGGCCACTGTCCTTCCGGGAGTCTTAGGAATGCGGGGCCGTCACTGTAGACATTGCGACGGGTGAGGTCATCCAGGGGCATCCCCCGGGTGATGACGTCAGCTGGGTTCTGTTTTGTATCAACGTAGCGCCACTCTGTTTCTCCGGTTAACTCTTCGGTTAAGTCTTGAATCTCGGTGACTCTGACTCCCACGAAGACTTTGTACTTGCATGAGTCCGATTTGATCCAGGCGAGTACCGTCGTGGAATCTGACCACAGGATTGTTCTAGACACCGGTATGGTGAGCTCACGTTGGATGAGCGTGGCTAGGTGCGCTCCGGCTAGGGCTTCGCAGAGCTCTAGACGTGGGATAGATTGTTGCTTGCGTGGGGCTATTTTCGAGCGGGCGAGGACAAATGCTGTGTAGATCTCTCCCCCCTGGTCTTGGGCCCGCAAGTAGGCTACTGATCCGTATGCGACCTCTGAGGCGTCACTGAAGACGTGTAAGTCCATTTTACATGTCTCTGGCCTCACCGTGGGTGGGAAGTAGCTTCGGCGCATATTAACGCCTGGGAGTGAGTGGAGCTCCATCTCCCACTCTCTCCAGGTGGATGAAAGGTGTGCGGGAATGGGGTCGTCCCAGCCCTGGTCCTTGTCCCACAATGCTCGTACAATCATTTTTGCCCTGGTGGTGTACGGTAGAATACATCCTAGCGGGTCATATTGTCGGGCGAGTGTTGTGTACACACTCCATCTGGTGGTCGGCGCCGCCGCCGGCCTTCCCTGCTCCGTAGTCAGGGGCTTGTGTCTGTAGTGAAGCGAATCTGTTTTGAATCGCCACACCAATCCCAGGGTCATCTCCTGGGCTTCTCCCGGGATTGTAGCCATCCAGGTCTCGCTGCTGGCTGCCTTGTCCTCGGAGGAGAGGCTGCGCAGTACTTGCGGATCGCTGCTGGCCCACTGCCTGAGATCAAAGCCGCCTTTGATCAATGAGGCGCGGAGTTTAATCAGGAGAGCCTCGGCTTCTTCCTGGGTTGAAAGGCTTTGTAGACAGTTGTCTACGTAGAAGCTGTTCTTTACGCTGTGTCGGACCTCTTCGTCCGCTGCTGGGTCCTCTGCTACATGTTTCTGTAGTGCAAATGTCGCACAGCAGGGGCTGCACGTCGTTCCGAAGGGGAGGACTTCCCATTGGTAGATGGCTGGGTGCTCATCTCCTGGCTTCTCTCTCCATAGGAACCGTAACAGGGGCTTGTCCGCCTCTACTAATCTCACCTGCAGGAACATTCCTTTAATGTCCCCGCTGATGGCCACCTTTTCCTGGCGGAAGCGGAGTAGAACGCCGAGTAGGGAGGGGCCGAGTGTGGGACCGGGCAGTAACTCTTTATTCAGATTTTGGGATCCGATCTGGTAGCTGCAGTTAAATACTATGCAGTCTTTACCGTTGTGATGGACCTTGTGGTGGGGCACGTACCACGATTCAGTGGTCTGGTCAGCCCCTTTAATGTCCATCTTTGTGACGTGTCCCGCTGTGATGAGCTTCTCAATCTCAGCGCGGTATACACTCTCTTGGGCGGGGTTCTTGGCTAAGCGCCGCTCCGTGTTCAGCAGGTACCGTTCTGTGGCGTCTGTCTTGGCGTGGAAAGTAGGCATTCCTTCTCGCCGCAGGAGTGGCGTGGCGTATCTCAACACGCCGTTGACCGGGACTCTCTTGGTCCCTGTCTCGAGGAGGTGAATTGCGTAAATGTCATCTTTAGAGCGAATGTCTTTCTTTCCGTTCTTAAAAGGCATTTGTTCCAAGGTCCATAGCCGCTCTACGTGTTGCAGGAGTGCGGTTTCTCCCTCTGTGACTCGGGAGTGGAGACATCTAGTGGCTGTACTTCGGTTGAGAGATTTGGCGAGCGGGCCTTGGAGAGTCCATCCCAAACGGGTCTCGACTGCTGCAGGGCAGCCTCGGGGTCCGGTATGAACCCGGTCTATCGGGACAATGAGGTCTGCATGGTCGGAGCCTATCAACAGGGTCGGCATAGCATTGTCTATGAGCGGGATCGGTAACTTGCGCAGATGTGCATATTTCTCCATCAGCTTGGCGACGGGGTATGTGTACCGCGACAGTCCTATTTCTTGGCTGGTGAAAGCGTCTGCAATCTGGTACCGTCGCTCAGGCTGGCCGCTTGCTGCGATAGAGAATGAGACATTCTCGCCCTTTATCGTCTTCAAATCTCGTCTTATTGTCCGAATTGTCATTTGGGTTTCGCTTCCCCGCAGCCCTAGCTGGGCCGCAGCGGAGGCGAGCAGCAGGGTCTTCTCTGACCCGTCATCGAGGAAGGCGTAAGTGTCCAGGACTTTATTCTGGTAGCTTAGTGTCACACGCACTACTTTTAGGAGTACTCGGGCTCCACTGCTGCTGGCGGGATCGATGTACATGACGCTCGCTTTGCGGCTGGATGGTGCAGGTGAAGGGCGCCGTCTGTTACTGTCGTGAATTATGTCCAGATGGGCTCCATCGCACTTGGTGCACCTTTTCTTTAAGCGGCATTCGGCTGTCATGTGTGAGCGCGCACAGCGAAAACAGCGCTTGTTGGACTTTATCCATTGACCTGCTTCCTCCGCGTTCAGCTTGGGGAAGGAGTCACATTGCGCTAGCCAGTGTTCTTTCTCACAGTAGGGGCACACTCTCTTCCACTTCTCCGTTCTGGAGGGGGTACTGTGGCTCCTGCTGCTCGGTACTGACTCCGATTGGTGCATCACAGTCACCGATCTTCTTCCATCATTTAGTCGTCTGGTTCCTTCTCTGGAGCCAGGGGTGCTCCGTCCGAATGTATCTAGCCGTAGGCTGCTGACTTCTCTCGCCAGGAAGTCTGCTAGATCGAGGAGGTTCGGTTCGGGGCCATTCGGGTCTCTGTGGTCCCTCTGCCGCCTAAAGCGCTCCTGACGAGCGGGCGGCAGCTTCTCCAGGATCCTTTCCACATTTGAGTTGGCGTAAAGTTCATGCCTCCCCTTCTCTCTTTGCGCTCCCAACATCCCTACCAGGGACTGCACTCGATTGTCTATTGCTGGGGGTAAGCGGTCGATGTGTCGGATCTCCTGGATCACGTAATCCCATATGCGCCCATACCTCTGGTCCAATGCTACCAGCGCTGCTGTGTATGGGGTGGTGGAAGTCGCGTAGGCGAGCGCTATATTATGTGCGCGGGGTACCTTTAAGTGCTTCAGTAGGATGGCGTATTTGTGGCGTTCATCCAATACATCCACCAACATGGTCTCCAGACACATGCAGAGTTCTGTATACTGGGCCCGGTTCTCTTGGGTGAAGTCGGGTACCATAGGCGTGCCAATGTATGACGCTGACTGTGGATACATCGGCGAGCGTTGGGGGAGAGGCCTCCTAGGCGAGTCTCCTCCCGCTCCTTGGTATGGGCTGGTACCGGCAGTGTACCATGGCCCGCTTGTCCAGGTGCTGTTCCTCGGTGCGGGTCGTGCGTCGTGCTCACCCGTGTATAGAGTCGGGGGTCTGTAGCGCAGCTCCGCGGGAGTATAGCCTGGGCTGTACCGGACCTCCTGGTCCGGTAGAGTACTGTGCTGTCTTCGGGCGTGGTTCTCCTCCTCTTCCTCTTCGTCTTCAGTTAGGTCATCCAGTGCTTGTAGTCTCTGGTTTAGCCTCTCCACAGGATATGCTGCTCCTTCCCGGTTGCTAGGTCTCGCTTGGACCGGTGGGGGGAGGTGGTCTGTGGGGGGTATAGACCTCGTCTGTTGGTCAAGTTCAGGGTTGTTTACTCGGCTAGGGGATGCCGCCCTGGAGGTGTGTCTAGACGAGTTCCTGGAGCCTCTGGCGGAGGGAGAGGGTGTTGTCCGTCTGATCAGCTGTTCTATTAGTTGCGACTGCTGTCTGTCGCGCGCTGCGTCCCGTTGAGCACCGGCTCGTTCTCGGGCCACATTCTCTTCCATCTGAATGCGTCTTATTTCTAGACGTATCTGCTCGTGTTCGCTTCGCTGCTGGATCTGCAGTCGGTCGCGTTCAGCAGCGGCGTTCAGGCTGATGAGGAAGGCCTGCTGTAGGGTCCTCTCTGCCTCGCTGGGAGAAGGCGGTTGTATAGGGGAGCCTTCCCTCGGGGTACTCCTTGCGGAGCCTTGGAGCTCTATCTCCACGGTGCTCTCCCCGTCTTCTTCCGTGCCGAGTTCTCTCTCGGTAGCGTTGTATTCCTCCCGGGACTCATCGGGGACTACTTCTTCAGTACTGGCGGGGTGTGAAGTCATGTCTGGTTCCCACTGGTCCCCACCGTGAACTTGGTCAGTTACATTAGAGCCCGTAGGGGCCTCTATGGTCGGGGTAGTCTGGGCGTTGGGGTTAGACATACTTTTACTTTCTAGTTTTACCGCGTTTACTGTTAGTAGAAGACTAGGTTGTTGACTGACAGCGTAAGCCTCTAAGTACTGAGGGAGCCGTCGTTCGCGCTGCGGGCGTTGGTTAGGAGGATCGTTTCGTGGAGTGTTCATCATAGGCCATTTCAATATTAATAACACTATATTAATATTACACTAATTACCCTCCGGCTCGAAGGACCAATTGTAACTGAGGGGTACAATTCCCTGACTGTATTACTAGATATGATACTTACTACCACTACCTTTGTACTTAATATTCGGCCACCCAGTACACGGCATAAATATATTATCATGAACACTCTCACGTAGATGAAACGGATCCAACACAAATGTACGAATTAGAAACAGGTCTTTATTTCTACACAGCGATGGTGTGTAGAATAAGCACTTAATCACTTAATTACATTTATGAATTGAAATAGTATGCACTTTTATGGCAAGGAGTATTCGTCGGTATATCAATAGAGAATGTCCAATCTCTGAAGGCGCAGGTGGTAAATATACGACCTGGAATAGTTAAGGAATAACAGCAATGATACTTTAATGATTATACTAGATACACTAGAGGGGGTTAATCCGGTCGCTTGTAAGCCGACAGGAGTAGGAGGGGGGGGGGGGTAGAATCCGGCTGCCTCGTCCGGCCAAGGGTATCCCAGGTGAACCCACTGTAGTGCCGTTCAATGCGCCGGCGATCCTTGGACCACAGATGAAAGCAGGTGGACTCTTTGTGGGCCGGCTCTCTCCGGTCCACGGGGGAGAGACGTGAAGCGACCTCGTCTTGCAGAGCGTCTCCTCACCTTGCGTCCTCTCCAGGGGGGGGGGTTCCAACACACGGCAGTGTCGGGGGTCTTTATCCATGGAATAATCAAAGTATCCAAAGCATAATCCGTGCCTGGGAAGGCGGGCTGTCGTCGGTAGAATAATCCGGTATACAGGTCCACTCGCTCGTCGGCTCTGGGGCTCCTCGGGTGCAGCTTCACATAGGGTCAACCACCCTGGGTAAGCAGCCAGTTCTCTGCCCGAAACGATGGGGTACTGACTACGGTAGTATTCTCACCGCACGAAGCACTATATATTAACAGACTATTATTAGCTTAATAGACTACGTCCAACTCGACGATATAGTGCCAAATATGACTATTCAAATATTAATATACACGATGTCTCAATACCGATGGTAGGCGAACTTGGCCTTACTCCCACACGTGGCGTCGCGGGGAAGCTTTACGTCTGTGACTCTATTGGAGGGTAAGAAACTGGACTGAAAAGAAAGTCCTACTTTAGTAGCGCAGTATATATACGCACTATGAACAAATAGTCCCATTAGTGGTGCGGTAGCCAAATTCCTACGCGGAACTAGGACTTGTTCGTACATGTCGAGCGGTACGTTTGAACTGGGTCTGAGGGGTATGGCAGCCTGGCACCAAGGTCTCGACCAATAGTAGAATAGAGACTATTATGGGATGTTCAGTAGGCTAGAATGGATATTCAATGCATATTGTACAAGGAATATACAAGGGATATCAGGGAATATTAGAGAATATACAAATACAATTAAATATATATATATAAATAAATATATATATTCGGTTTAATCTGGCCCTTCACAACACCCACCCTCTGTCCCAACAGCCCCACCCTCTGTCCCAACAGCCCCACCCTCTGTCCCAACAGCCCCACCCTCTGTCCCAACAGCCCCACCCTCTCTCCCAATACCCTCTGTCCCAACAGCCCCACCCTCTGTCCCAACAGCCTCACCCTCTGTCCCAACAGACCCACCCTATGTCCCAACAGCCCCATCCTCTGTCCCAACAGCCCCACCCTCAGTCCCAACAGCCCCACCCTCTCTCCCAACACCCTCTGTCCCAACAGCCCCACCATCTGTCCCAACAGCCCCACCCTCTCTCCCAACAGCCCCACCCTCTGTCCCAACAGCCCCACCCTCTGTCCCAACAGCCCCACCCTCTGTCTCAACAGCCCCACCCTCTGTCCCAACAGCCCCACCCTCTGTCCAACAGCCCCACTGTAACTGAGGGGTACAATTCCCTGACTGTATTGAGAGTATGGTATTATTAAACCACTACTTAGTTATGTACTTTAATTACTGGCCATACAGTACACGGTATATCTGGTGAACACCCACACAAGAATACAACAATGACACCTAAAGTTCTATTTGGAGGGATTTATTATTATAGCAGCAACGGTAGGTTACAGAATGAGAAGTATACTTGCGCTTGTAGGGCGAAGAACACTTAAGTAGGTCAAGAGCGTAAGTCCATGAGCATAGTAAGATGGGTATAACTGACGCCACCTGTAGCATAAGAATTACATAAGGCACACTCGTAGTCAGCTGGAGACACTAGGGGGTTCCCTCCGGTTGTAAGCCAGCAGGGTAGAGGAATGTTCGGGAGTAAAGTCTGGGTCAACGAGGAATAAATAAGCTCCAGCTACGGGAGGCGGTACATTACTCCCTTGATCGGCAGACAAAAGCAACAGCTATAATCCAGTATGCGCGACAGCATGGATGAAAGCTAGCCAGCCTCTGTGGTCCTAGAGGCGGGCTCGATGGTGCTCCTCACAGGGTAGATCCCACACAGCAGTGGGGTAGACGGTTCTCTGCTCCAGCAGCCACAGTACCAAAGCAATATAATCCAGCCGGAAAAGGCTCTGCATTCGCCGGTGTAGATTCTCCTGTGCACTATACTTCACATTAACTAGGTCGAACTTGACGTTATTTCACCAAACTCTGACACTTTTACTATCCTATTCGCACATGTTATAAGTGCTCTATTTAGACGCAAAGTTGCTCACTTCACTTGGTCGTTGACTCGTGATGAAGGCTTTACTAGTAATGAATGAACTGCTGCTGTTTCCACCTGCGCCGTATTTATACGTAAGGTGAATTATCTAGTGCCAACCTCAGTTCTGTCTCGTATTACTGCGCAAACCTGGACATGTTGAGACATGCCTTGGCGGTGGCTTTGAACTCGCCATTGGGGGTATGGCCGTTGGCGCCTAGGGGTCGCTGTCCAATAGGAGAACGAGTATTATGGTCTGGTTTGTACCTAGGTAAAGGGATATTCCGTGTATGTATACAAAGAATATACAAGGGATATCAAACGATATACAAATATTATACAAGGGATATCAAGCAGTAAATATATATATATTCGGTTTAATCTGACCCTTTGTAACAGCCGCCTCCTAATTAGTCCGCACCTAATTAGATAAGCAGAGACAGATTAACCGTCTTGTCCACTACTCAATGTCCGTTGTGGGGAGTAGGGCAATTCACAAAGTCAGTGGGTCCTGGTCGTCATCAAGGGAGTCAGGGAGCCTTGGCAACTCTATCAGCCTCGCCACGGGTCGGGTGTATGTCCGTCCCTGGATAAGAACTTCTGCCGCTCTGACCTTTCCGTCGGCACCAGTGATCACTTTGCTTACGCGGCCGGCCGGCCACGCAGCTCGGGGTAGTGACTGGTCTATGATCATGACGATTGTGTCCACTTTTAAGTTGTCCCTGTCCTTGACCCGCTTCTGACGGGCTGGACGGGATGGAGGGGGGCTTAGGAGGAAGCGGGCCTGAGACTGGTTGATCTGTGCTTGGCTGTGCCTCCACATCCTCCGTCTGTTCCTCTTGTTTGGTCTGTACCCCGTCTGAGGAGGGGCCGGTTCCGGCCGCACCATCAAGGAGTCGCTTGGGGTGCTGGGTTCGAGGTCAGCTACGTCGCTTGGAGCGCAGCTGAGGGGGGTGGAGTTCGGAACTCCCTCTTCTTGGGCCCACGGTTCTCTCACAGGCCTCTCGTCTAATGTCAGTAGCCTCTCAACGGGCTGTACAAGAGAGTGGCCTGTGTCGCTCACCTTTGTCTGCAGGCAGCGTGTAGACTTGGGTTGACTGTCAAGTCCGTAGAGGGGGCCCTGGAGCGTCCACCCCAGTCGGGTCTGAACCGCGACTGGGCATCCTTTGGGTCCGATGTGGGCCGCCTCAATTGGGAGAATGAGGTCCGCGTGGTCGGAGCCTATGAGCAGGGTCGGTGTGGCGCCGTCGATAAGCGGTATAGGTAGTCTGCGTAGGTGCACGTACTTCGCCATCAGCTGTGGGATGGGGTAGGTGTACTGTGACAGGCCTATGTCGTGGCTGGTGAATACGTTAGTAATCCTATACTGCTTCTCGGGCTGGTCCACCGCTGCTATGTTGAAAGAGAAATTTTCACCCTTTATGGTCTTCTGGTCTCTTCTGATGGTACGGATTGTCATTGTTCCTTTGGCACCCCGCAGGCCCAACTGGGCTGCGGCGGAAGCGAGGAGGAGAGTCTTTTCAGACCCATCGTCTAGGACGGCGTAAGTGTCCAGGACCTTGTCCTCGTAGCTCAGGAGCACTCTGACCACTTTGATGAGCACTCGGGGGGTCCCGCTATGCTGGTCTATATGGAGCACTCCTGTTGGTGGGTTGCCTTGGGTCTTCTGGAGTGGTGCCGACTCGCGGTCGTCCGAGTAGCACCGTGACTCCCAGTGTCTGCTGTAGCAGTCGGTACACCAGGGGGCGGTCTGGTGGATCTGCGGTACTGGTGCCACCGCCTCGGCCTGATACATCACCGTGACGGGCCCACTTTGTTGTCCTGGCGGACGCTTGTTGATGTCATGCAGGACCTCCAAGTGGGCGCCATCACACTTGCTACATCTCTTCTTTAAGCGGCACTCAGCTGCCATATGGCTGCGCGCGCAGCGGAAGCAGCGGCGGTTGGCCTTGATCCACTGACTCACCTCGTCCGTGGTCAGCTTCTTGAAATTGTCACATTGATACAGCCGATGTTCCCATTCACAGTACTGGCATTCAATCTTCCACTCCTCTTTCGTCGAGGGGGTGTTGTGGTTCTTGTGCTGCGGTACTGATTCGGCTTGGTGCATAACGGTCACCGACCGGCGGTTATCATTAGATCCCCGAGGTCCATCTCTTGGGCTTGGTCCACTCCACACGAACGTGTCCAGTCGTAGGCTGCTGACCTCCCTGGCGAGGAAATCAGATAGGTCTAGGAGGGATGCCTCTGGGCCGTTGGGGTCGCGGTGGTCTCTCTGCCGCCGAAAACGCTCTTGGCGGGCTGGAGGGAGCTTCTCTAGTATTGGTTCTACATTAGAGTTAGCATATAGTTCATGTCTCCCTTTTTCCCTTTGGGATCCCAGCATCCCTACCAGGGATTGTACCTTGATAGAGAGGTCATCCAATGCTCTATTGTCTTTGGCTGGGGGGAGGCGGTCGATGTCTCTTATTTCCTGTATCACGTAGTCCCATATGCGTCCATAACGCTGGTCGAGGGCCACTAGAGCCGCGGAGTATGGGGTGCTTGAGTAGGAATATGGCAGCGCTATATTATGCGCTCTGGGCACCTTGAGATGCTTGAGGAGGATGGCATATTTGTACGACTCATCGGGGACGTCGGACAGCATAGTCTCCAAGCACATCCGTAATTCCGTGTACTGTGCTCTGTCCTCGCGCGTAAAGTCTGGGAACGTCGGTGTGCCAAGGTACGATGCCATGGATGGCTGGCACATCGGTGAGCGTTGGGGAAGAGGCCTCCTGGGCGAGTCTCCCCTTACGTGTTGTCGTGGGTTGGTACTTGGTTGGTACCAGGGGCCGGGTACCCAGGTGCTGTTCCTCGGTGCTGACTGTACGTCAAACTCACCCGTGAGTTGGGTCGGGGGTTTGTAGTGCAGTGGCTCGGGGCTGACGTCGGGGCTGTACTGGGCCTCCTGGTCCAGAGTACGTTGCTGCTGGTCGGGGCTGTACTGGGCCTCCTGGTCCAGAGTACGTTGCTGCTGGTCGGGGCTGTCCTCCTCTTCCTCTTCCTCTTCCTCTGCTAGGTCCTGGAGTCTTCTAGTCAGTCTCTCAGCGACGTAGGCCGGTTCTTCCCGGTTGCTGGGTCTCGTATGGACCGGTCGGGGAGGGGGTTCGGAGACGTGGACAGGATCCTCCTGTTGGCGGGGTCCCGGGTCGCTTGGTTGGGTAGGGGAATGTGCCCTAGACCCTTGTCGTGATGATCTCCGGGAGCTCCGTGCGGAGAGAGGGGGTGTCGCCATGGCAATCAATTGTTCTACCATCTGCGCCTGCAGCCGGTCGCGCTCTGCTTCGCGCTGCGCTTGGGCGCCGTCGCGCTGTGCATTGGCGGCGTCGCGCTGTGCATCGGCGCGGCTTCTTTCAATGTTCTCTTCCGTCTGAAGGCGTCTGGTCTCCAGTCTTATGCGGTCGTCTTCACTCCTTTGTTGCGCCTGGAAGCGCTCTCGCTCGGTTGCAGCGTGTTCGCGCTCGCTCGTCTGTTGAGCCTGGAGGCGTTCTCTTTCCATGGTAGAATGTTCGCGCTCACTTAGTTGTTGCGCTTGAAGTCGATCGCGTTCACCCTGAAGTCGATCGCGTTTGGCGGAGGCTGCCAGGGTGGCGATGAATGCCTGCGCCAGCATCTTGTCCGCTTCGCTGGGGGAAGACACTGACGGAGGTGATCGGCTTCTGGCAGTGCTCGTTGGAGATCTGTTCTCTGGGCGCGCCTCGAGGTCCGTCTCCTGGGCGCGCTTCTCTTCTGGTAGTGGGTCGGGTTCTGTCCCTGGAGCGCTTTCTTTATCCTGGAGCTCTCCGGGGACCGTCCCGTTGACGTTGTCTGGGGGTATAGTCATGTCATGTCCCCCCTGGTCCCCCCAGTGGGCTTGGTCAGTTTCATTAGAACCCACTGGGGTCTCTACTGGCAGGGTCGTCTGGTCGGTAGGATTTGACATGCTTTGACTATCCGCTTTATTTATTTTATCCGCATTTAACGTCTTTATAAAGCTAGGTATTAGACTGACAGCGTATGCCTCTAGATAAGGAGGTGGCTGACGTCTGCGCTGCGGGCGTTCTAGCTCGGGAGAGCTGCTTGGGGAGTGTTCACCGCTGGCCATGGTTAATATCAATATTATATTAGATATTACACTGATACCCTCCGGCTCGAAGGACCAATTGTAACTGAGGGGTACAATTCCCTGACTGTATTGAGAGTATGGTATTATTAAACCACTACTTAGTTATGTACTTTAATTACTGGCCATACAGTACACGGTATATCTGGTGAACACCCACACAAGAATACAACAATGACACCTAAAGTTCTATTTGGAGGGATTTATTATTATAGCAGCAACGGTAGGTTACAGAATGAGAATTATACTTGCGCTTGTAAGGCGAAGAACACTTAAGTAGGTCAAGAGCGTAAGTCCATGAGCATAGTAAGATGGGTATAACTGACGCCACCTGTAGCATAAGAATTACATAAGGCACACTCGTAGTCAGCTGGAGACACTAGGGGGTTCCCTCCGGTTGTAAGCCAGCAGGGTAGAGGAATGTTCGGGAGTAAAGTCTGGGTCAACGAGGAATAAATAAGCTCCAGCTACGGGAGGCGGTACATTACTCCCTTGATCGGCAGACAAAAGCAACAGCTATAATCCAGTATGCGCGACAGCATGGATGAAAGCTAGCCAGCCTCTGTGGTCCTAGAGGCGGGCTCGATGGTGCTCCTCACAGGGTAGATCCCACACAGCAGTGGGGTAGACGGTTCTCTGCTCCAGCAGCCACAGTACCAAAGCAATATAATCCAGCCGGAAAAGGCTCTGCATTCGCCGGTGTAGATTCTCCTGTGCACTATACTTCACATTAACTAGGTCGAACTTGACGTTATTTCACCAAACTCTGACACTTTTACTATCCTATTCGCACATGTTATAAGTGCTCTATTTAGACGCAAAGTTGCTCACTTCACTTGGTCGTTGACTCGTGATGAAGGCTTTACTAGTAATGAATGAACTGCTGCTGTTTCCACCTGCGCCGTATTTATACGTAAGGTGAATTATCTAGTGCCAACCTCAGTTCTGTCTCGTATTACTGCGCAAACCTGGACATGTTGAGACATGCCTTGGCGGTGGCTTTGAACTCGCCATTGGGGGTATGGCCGTTGGCGCCTAGGGGTCGCTGTCCAATAGGAGAACGAGTATTATGGTCTGGTTTGTACCTAGGTAAAGGGATATTCCGTGTATGTATACAAAGAATATACAAGGGATATCAAACGATATACAAATATTATACAAGGGATATCAAGCAGTAAATATATATATTCGGTTTAATCTGACCCTTTGTAACAGCCGCCTCCTAATTAGTCCGCACCTAATTAGATAAGCAGAGACAGATTAACCGTCTTGTCCACTACTCAATGTCCGTTGTGGGGAGTAGGGCAATTCACAAAGTCAGTGGGTCCTGGTCGTCATCAAGGGAGTCAGGGAGCCTTGGCAACTCTATCAGCCTCGCCACGGGTCGGGTGTATGTCCGTCCCTGGATAAGAACTTCTGCCGCTCTGACCTTTCCGTCGGCACCAGTGATCACTTTGCTTACGCGGCCGGCCGGCCACGCAGCTCGGGGTAGTGACTGGTCTATGATCATGACGATTGTGTCCACTTTTAAGTTGTCCCTGTCCTTGACCCGCTTCTGACGGGCTGGACGGGATGGAGGGGGGCTTAGGAGGAAGCGGGCCTGAGACTGGTTGATCTGTGCTTGGCTGTGCCTCCACATCCTCCGTCTGTTCCTCTTGTTTGGTCTGTACCCCGTCTGAGGAGGGGCCGGTTCCGGCCGCACCATCAAGGAGTCGCTTGGGGTGCTGGGTTCGAGGTCAGCTACGTCGCTTGGAGCGCAGCTGAGGGGGGTGGAGTTCGGAACTCCCTCTTCTTGGGCCCACGGTTCTCTCACAGGCCTCTCGTCTAATGTCAGTAGCCTCTCAACGGGCTGTACAAGAGAGTGGCCTGTGTCGCTCACCTTTGTCTGCAGGCAGCGTGTAGACTTGGGTTGACTGTCAAGTCCGTAGAGGGGGCCCTGGAGCGTCCACCCCAGTCGGGTCTGAACCGCGACTGGGCATCCTTTGGGTCCGATGTGGGCCGCCTCAATTGGGAGAATGAGGTCCGCGTGGTCGGAGCCTATGAGCAGGGTCGGTGTGGCGCCGTCGATAAGCGGTATAGGTAGTCTGCGTAGGTGCACGTACTTCGCCATCAGCTGTGGGATGGGGTAGGTGTACTGTGACAGGCCTATGTCGTGGCTGGTGAATACGTTAGTAATCCTATACTGCTTCTCGGGCTGGTCCACCGCTGCTATGTTGAAAGAGAAATTTTCACCCTTTATGGTCTTCTGGTCTCTTCTGATGGTACGGATTGTCATTGTTCCTTTGGCACCCCGCAGGCCCAACTGGGCTGCGGCGGAAGCGAGGAGGAGAGTCTTTTCAGACCCATCGTCTTGGACGGCGTAAGTGTCCAGGACCTTGTCCTCGTAGCTCAGGAGCACTCTGACCACTTTGATGAGCACTCGGGGGGTCCCGCTATGCTGGTCTATATGGAGCACTCCTGTTGGTGGGTTGCCTTGGGTCTTCTGGAGTGGTGCCGACTCGCGGTCGTCCGAGTAGCACCGTGACTCCCAGTGTCTGCTGTAGCAGTCGGTACACCAGGGGGCGGTCTGGTGGATCTGCGGTACTGGTGCCACCGCCTCGGCCTGATACATCACCGTGACGGGCCCACTTTGTTGTCCTGGCGGACGCTTGTTGATGTCATGCAGGACCTCCAAGTGGGCGCCATCACACTTGCTACATCTCTTCTTTAAGCGGCACTCAGCTGCCATATGGCTGCGCGTGCAGCGGAAGCAGCGGCGGTTGGCCTTGATCCACTGACTCACCTCGTCCGTGGTCAGCTTCTTGAAATTGTCACATTGATACAGCCGATGTTCCCATTCACAGTACTGGCATTCAATCTTCCACTCCTCTTTCGTCGAGGGGGTGTTGTGGTTCTTGTGCTGCGGTACTGATTCGGCTTGGTGCATAACGGTCACCGACCGGCGGTTATCATTAGATCCCCGAGGTCCATCTCTTGGGCTTGGTCCACTCCACACGAACGTGTCCAGTCGTAGGCTGCTGACCTCCCTGGCGAGGAAATCAGATAGGTCTAGGAGGGATGCCTCTGGGCCGTTGGGGTCGCGGTGGTCTCTCTGCCGCCGAAAACGCTCTTGGCGGGCTGGAGGGAGCTTCTCTAGTATTGGTTCTACATTAGAGTTAGCATATAGTTCATGTCTCCCTTTTTCCCTTTGGGATCCCAGCATCCCTACCAGGGATTGTACCTTGATAGAGAGGTCATCCAATGCTCTATTGTCTTTGGCTGGGGGGAGGCGGTCGATGTCTCTTATTTCCTGTATCACGTAGTCCCATATGCGTCCATAACGCTGGTCGAGGGCCACTAGAGCCGCGGAGTATGGGGTGCTTGAGTAGGAATATGGCAGCGCTATATTATGCGCTCTGGGCACCTTGAGATGCTTGAGGAGGATGGCATATTTGTACGACTCATCGGGGACGTCGGACAGCATAGTCTCCAAGCACATCCGTAATTCCGTGTACTGTGCTCTGTCCTCGCGCGTAAAGTCTGGGAACGTCGGTGTGCCAAGGTACGATGCCATGGATGGCTGGCACATCGGTGAGCGTTGGGGAAGAGGCCTCCTGGGCGAGTCTCCCCTTACGTGTTGTCGTGGGTTGGTACTTGGTTGGTACCAGGGGCCGGGTACCCAGGTGCTGTTCCTCGGTGCTGACTGTACGTCAAACTCACCCGTGAGTTGGGTCGGGGGTTTGTAGTGCAGTGGCTCGGGGCTGACGTCGGGGCTGTACTGGGCCTCCTGGTCCAGAGTACGTTGCTGCTGGTCGGGGCTGTACTGGGCCTCCTGGTCCAGAGTACGTTGCTGCTGGTCGGGGCTGTCCTCCTCTTCCTCTTCCTCTTCCTCTGCTAGGTCCTGGAGTCTTCTAGTCAGTCTCTCAGCGACGTAGGCTGGTTCTTCCCGGTTGCTGGGTCTCGTATGGACCGGTCGGGGAGGGGGTTCGGAGACGTGGACAGGATCCTCCTGTTGGCGGGGTCCCGGGTCGCTTGGTTGGGTAGGGGAATGTGCCCTAGACCCTTGTCGTGATGATCTCCGGGAGCTCCGTGCGGAGAGAGGGGGTGTCGCCATGGCAATCAATTGTTCTACCATCTGCGCCTGCAGCCGGTCGCGCTCTGCTTCGCGCTGCGCTTGGGCGCCGTCGCGCTGTGCATTGGCGGCGTCGCGCTGTGCATCGGCGCGGCTTCTTTCAATGTTCTCTTCCGTCTGAAGGCGTCTGGTCTCCAGTCTTATGCGGTCGTCTTCACTCTTTTGTTGCGCCTGGAAGCGCTCTCGCTCGGTTGCAGCGTGTTCGCGCTCGCTCGTCTGTTGAGCCTGGAGGCGTTCTCTTTCCATGGTAGAATGTTCGCGCTCACTTAGTTGTTGCGCTTGAAGTCGATCGCGTTCACCCTGAAGTCGATCGCGTTTGGCGGAGGCTGCCAGGGTGGCGATGAATGCCTGCGCCAGCATCTTGTCCGCTTCGCTGGGGGAAGACACTGACGGAGGTGATCGGCTTCTGGCAGTGCTCGTTGGAGATCTGTTCTCTGGGCGCGCCTCGAGGTCCGTCTCCTGGGCGCGCTTTTCTTCTGGTAGTGGGTCGGGTTCTGTCCCTGGAGCGCTTTCTTTATCCTGGAGCTCTCCGGGGACCGTCCCGTTGACGTTGTCTGGGGGTATAGTCATGTCATGTCCCCCCTGGTCCCCCCAGTGGGCTTGGTCAGTTTCATTAGAACCCACTGGGGTCTCTACTGGCAGGGTCGTCTGGTCGGTAGGATTTGACATGCTTTGACTATCCGCTTTATTTATTTTATCCGCATTTAACGTCTTTATAAAGCTAGGTATTAGACTGACAGCGTATGCCTCTAGATAAGGAGGTGGCTGACGTCTGCGCTGCGGGCGTTCTAGCTCGGGAGAGCTGCTTGGGGAGTGTTCACCGCTGGCCATGGTTAATATCAATATTATATTAGATATTACACTGATACCCTCCGGCTCGAAGGACCAATTGTAACTGAGGGGTACAATTCCCTGACTGTATTGAGAGTATGGTATTATTAAACCACTACTTAGTTATGTACTTTAATTACTGGCCATACAGTACACGGTATATCTGGTGAACACCCACACAAGAATACAACAATGACACCTAAAGTTCTATTTGGAGGGATTTATTATTATAGCAGCAACGGTAGGTTACAGAATGAGAATTATACTTGCGCTTGTAAGGCGAAGAACACTTAAGTAGGTCAAGAGCGTAAGTCCATGAGCATAGTAAGATGGGTATAACTGACGCCACCTGTAGCATAAGAATTACATAAGGCACACTCGTAGTCAGCTGGAGACACTAGGGGGTTCCCTCCGGTTGTAAGCCAGCAGGGTAGAGGAATGTTCGGGAGTAAAGTCTGGGTCAACAAGGAATAAATAAGCTCCAGCTACGGGAGGCGGTACATTACTCCCTTGATCGGCAGACAAAAGCAACAGCTATAATCGAGTATGCGCGACAGCATGGATGAAAGCTAGCCAGCCTCTGTGGTCCTAGAGGCGGGCTCGATGGTGCTCCTCACAGGGTAGATCCCACACAGCAGTGGGGTAGACGGTTCTCGGCTCCAGCAGCCACAGTACCAAAGCAATATAATCCAGCCGGAAAAGGCTCTGCATTCGCCGGTGTAGATTCTCCTGTGCACTATACTTCACATTAACTAGGTCGAACTTGACGTTATTTCACCAAACTCTGACACTTTTACTATCCTATTCGCACATGTTATAAGTGCTCTATTTAGACGCAAAGTTGCTCACTTCACTTGGTCGTTGACTCGTGGTGAAGGCTTTACTAGTAATGAACGAACTGCTGCTGTTTCCACCTGCGCCGTATTTATACGTAAGGTGAATTATCTAGTGCCAACCTCAGTTCTGTCTCGTATTACTGCGCAAACCTGGACATGTTGAGACATGCCTTGGCGGTGGCTTTGAACTCGCCATTGGGGGTATGGCCGTTGGCGCCTAGGGGTCGCTGTCCAATAGGAGAACGAGTATTATGGTCTGGTTTGTACCTAGGTAAAGGGATATTCCGTGTATGTATACAAAGAATATACAAGGGATATCAAACGATATACAAATATTATACAAGGGATATCAAGCAGTAAATATATATATTCGGTTTAATCTGACCCTTTGTAACACCCACCCTCTGTCCCAACAGCCCCACCCTCTGTCCCAACAGCCCCACCCTATGTCCCAACAGCCCCACCCTCTGTCCCAAAAGCCCCACCCTCTGTCCCAACAGCCCCACCCTCTGTCAGACAGCCCCACCCTCTGTCCCAACAGCCCCACCCTCTGTCCCAACAGCCCCACCCTCTGTCCCAACAGCCCCACCCTCTGTCCAACAGCCCCACCCTCTGTCCCAACAGCCCCACCCTCTGTCCCAACAGCCCCACCCTATGTCCCAACAGCCCCACCCTCTGTCCCAACAGCCCCACCCTCTGTCCCAACAGCCCCACCCTCTGTCAGACAGCCCCGCCCTCTGTCCCAACAGCCCCACCCTCTGTCCAACAGCCCCACCCTCTGTCCCAACAGCCCCACCCTCTGTCAGACAGCCCCACCCTCTGTCCAACAGCCCCACCCTCTGTCCCAACAGCCCCACCCTCTGTCCCAACAGCCCCACCCTCTGTCTCAACAGCCCCACCCTCTGTCCCAACAGCCCCACCCTCTGTCCAACAGCCCCACCCTCTGTCCCAACAGCCCCACCCTCTGTCCAACAGCCCCACCCTCTGTCCCAACAGCCCCACTCTCTGTCCCAACAGCCCCACCCTCTGTCCCAACAGCCCCACCCTCTGTCAGACAGCCCCACCCTCTCTCCAACAGCCCCACCCTCTGTCACAACAGCCCCACCCTCTGTCCAACAGCCCCACCCTCTGTCCCAACAGCCCCACCCTCTGTCCCAACAGCCCCACCATCTGTCAGACTGCCCCACCCTCTGTCCCAACAGCCCCACCCTCTGTCCCAACAGCCCCACCCTCTGTCCCAACAGCCCCACCCTCTGTCCAACAGCCCCAGCCTCTGTCCCAACAGCCCCACCCTATGTCCCAACAGCCCCACCCTCTGTCCCAACAGCCCCACCCTCTGTCCCAACAGCCCCACCCTCTGTCCCAACAGCCCCACCCTCTGTCCCAACAGCCCCACCCTCTGTCCCAACAGCCCCACCCTCTCTCCCAACACCCTCTGTCCCAACAGCCCCACCCTCTGTCCCAACAGCCCCACCCTCTGTCCCAACAGCCCGACCCTCTGTCCCAACAGCCCCACCCTCTGTCAGACAGCCCCACCCTCTGTCCCAACAACCCCACCCTCTGTCAGACAGCCCCACCCTCTGTCCCAACAGCCCCACCCTCTGTCCCAACAGCCCCACCCTCTGTCAGACAGCCCCGCCCTCTGTCCCAACAGCCCCACCCTCTGTCCAACAGCCCCACCCTCTGTCCCAACAGCCCCACCCTCTGTCAGACAGCCCCACCCTCTGTCCAACAGCCCCACCCTCTGTCCCAACAGCCCCACCCTCTGTCCCAACAGCCCCACCCTCTGTCTCAACAGCCCCACCGTCTGTCCCAACAGCCCCACCCTCTGTCAGACAGCCCCACCCTCTGTCCAACAGCCCCACCCTCTGTCCCAACAGCCCCACCCTCTGTCCAACAGCCCCACCCTCTGTCCCAACAGCCCCACTCTCTGTCCCAACAGCCCCACCCTCTGTCAGACAGCCCCACCCTCTGTCCAACAGCCCCACCCTCTGTCCCAACAGCCCCACCCTCTGTCCAACAGCCCCACCCTCTGTCCCAACAGCACCACTCTCTGTCCCAACAGCCCCACCCTCTGTCCCAACAGCCCCACCCTCTGTCAGATAGCCCCACCCTCTCTCCAACAGCCCCACCCTCTGTCACAACAGCCCCACCCTCTGTCCAACAGCCCCACCCTCTGTCCCAACAGCCCCACCCTCTGTCCCAACAGCCCCACCCTCTGTCCCAACAGCCCCACCCTCTGTCCAACAGCCCCACCCTCTGTCCAACAGCCCCACCCTCTGTCCCAACAGCCCCACCCTCTGTCCCAACAGCCCCACCCTCTGTCAGACAGCCCCACCCTCTGTCCAATAGCCCCAACCTCTGTCCCAACAGCCCCACCCTCTGTCCCAACAGCCCCACCCTCTGTCCAACAGCCCCACCCTCTGTCCCAACAGCCCCACCCTCTGTCCCAACAGCCCCACCCTCTCTCCCAACGGCCCAACCCTCTGTTTTGTATACGTTTTATACGTAAGGTGAATTATCTAGTGCCAACCTCAGTTCTGTCTCGTATTACTGCGCAAACCTGGACATGTTGAGACATGCCTTGGCGGTGGCTTTGAACTCGCCATTGGGGGTATGGCCGTTGGCGCCTAGGGGTCGCTGTCCAATAGGAGAACGAGTATTATGGTCTGGTTTGTACCTAGGTAAAGGGATATTCCGTGTATGTATACAAAGAATATACAAGGGATATCAAACGATATACAAATATTATACAAGGGATATCAAGCAGTAAATATATATATTCGGTTTAATCTGACCCTTTGTAACACCCACCCTCTGTCCCAACAGCCCCACCCTCTGTCCCAACAGCCCCACCCTATGTCCCAACAGCCCCACCCTCTGTCCCAAAAGCCCCACCCTCTGTCCCAACAGCCCCACCCTCTGTCAGACAGCCCCACCCTCTGTCCCAACAGCCCCACCCTCTGTCCCAACAGCCCCACCCTCTGTCCCAACAGCCCCACCCTCTGTCCAACAGCCCCACCCTCTGTCCCAACAGCACCACTCTCTGTCCCAACAGCCCCACCCTCTGTCCCAACAGCCCCACCCTCTGTCAGATAGCCCCACCCTCTCTCCAACAGCCCCACCCTCTGTCACAACAGCCCCACCCTCTGTCCAACAGCCCCACCCTCTGTCCCAACAGCCCCACCCTCTGTCCCAACAGCCCCACCCTCTGTCCCAACAGCCCCACCCTCTGTCCAACAGCCCCACCCTCTGTCCAACAGCCCCACCCTCTGTCCCAACAGCCCCACCCTCTGTCCCAACAGCCCCACCCTCTGTCAGACAGCCCTCTGTCCAATAGCCCCAACCTCTGTCCCAACAGCCCCACCCTCTGTCCCAACAGCCCCACCCTCTGTCCAACAGCCCCACCCTCTGTCCCAACAGCCCCACCCTCTGTCCCAACAGCCCCACCCTCTCTCCCAACGGCCCAACCCTCTGTTTTGTATACGTTTTATACGTAAGGTGAATTATCTAGTGCCAACCTCAGTTCTGTCTCGTATTACTGCGCAAACCTGGACATGTTGAGACATGCCTTGGCGGTGGCTTTGAACTCGCCATTGGGGGTATGGCCGTTGGCGCCTAGGGGTCGCTGTCCAATAGGAGAACGAGTATTATGGTCTGGTTTGTACCTAGGTAAAGGGATATTCCGTGTATGTATACAAAGAATATACAAGGGATATCAAACGATATACAAATATTATACAAGGGATATCAAGCAGTAAATATATATATTCGGTTTAATCTGACCCTTTGTAACACCCACCCTCTGTCCCAACAGCCCCACCCTCTGTCCCAACAGCCCCACCCTATGTCCCAACAGCCCCACCCTCTGTCCCAAAAGCCCCACCCTCTGTCCCAACAGCCCCACCCTCTGTCAGACAGCCCCACCCTCTGTCCCAACAGCCCCACCCTCTGTCCCAACAGCCCCACCCTCTGTCCCAACAGCCCCACCCTCTGTCCAACAGCCCCACCCTCTGTCCCAACAGCACCACTCTCTGTCCCAACAGCCCCACCCTCTGTCCCAACAGCCCCACCCTCTGTCAGATAGCCCCACCCTCTCTCCAACAGCCCCACCCTCTGTCACAACAGCCCCACCCTCTGTCCAACAGCCCCACCCTCTGTCCCAACAGCCCCACCCTCTGTCCCAACAGCCCCACCCTCTGTCCCAACAGCCCCACCCTCTGTCCAACAGCCCCACCCTCTGTCCAACAGCCCCACCCTCTGTCCCAACAGCCCCACCCTCTGTCCCAACAGCCCCACCCTCTGTCAGACAGCCCTCTGTCCAATAGCCCCAACCTCTGTCCCAACAGCCCCACCCTCTGTCCCAACAGCCCCACCCTCTGTCCAACAGCCCCACCCTCTGTCCCAACAGCCCCACCCTCTGTCCCAACAGCCCCACCCTCTCTCCCAACGGCCCAACCCTCTGTTTTGTATACGTTTTATACGTAAGGTGAATTATCTAGTGCCAACCTCAGTTCTGTCTCGTATTACTGCGCAAACCTGGACATGTTGAGACATGCCTTGGCGGTGGCTTTGAACTCGCCATTGGGGGTATGGCCGTTGGCGCCTAGGGGTCGCTGTCCAATAGGAGAACGAGTATTATGGTCTGGTTTGTACCTAGGTAAAGGGATATTCCGTGTATGTATACAAAGAATATACAAGGGATATCAAACGATATACAAATATTATACAAGGGATATCAAGCAGTAAATATATATATTCGGTTTAATCTGACCCTTTGTAACACCCACCCTCTGTCCCAACAGCCCCACCCTCTGTCCCAACAGCCCCACCCTATGTCCCAACAGCCCCACCCTCTGTCCCAAAAGCCCCACCCTCTGTCCCAACAGCCCCACCCTCTGTCAGACAGCCCCACCCTCTGTCCCAACAGCCCACCCTCTGTCCCAACAGCCCCACCCTCTGTCCCAACAGCCCCACCCTCTGTCCAACAGCCCCACCCTCTGTCCCAACAGCCCCACCCTCTGTCCCAACAGCCCCACCCTATGTCCCAACAGCCCCACCCTCTGTCCCAACAGCCCCACCCTCTGTCCCAACAGCCCCACCCTCTGTCAGACAGCCCCGCCCTCTGTCCCAACAGCCCCACCCTCTGTCCAACTGCCCCACCCTCTGTCCCAACAGCCCCACCCTCTGTCAGACAGCCCCACCCTCTGTCCAACAGCCCCACCCTCTGTCCCAACAGCCCCACCCTCTGTCCCAACAGCCCCACCCTCTGTCTCAACAGCCCCACCCTCTGTCCCAACAGCCCCACCCTCTGTCAGACAGCCCCACCCTCTGTCCAACAGCCCCACCCTCTGTCCCAACAGCCCCACCCTCTGTCCAACAGCCCCACCCTCTGTCCCAACAGCCCCACTCTCTGTCCCAACAGCCCCACCCTCTGTCCCAACAGCCCCACCCTCTGTCAGACAGCCCCACCCTCTCTCCAACAGCCCCACCCTCTGTCACAACAGCCCCACCCTCTGTCCAACAGCCCCACCCTCTGTCCCAACAGCCCCACCCTCTGTCCCAACAGCCCCACCATCTGTCAGACTGCCCCACCCTCTGTCCCAACAGCCCCACCCTCTGTCCCAACAGCCCCACCCTCTGTCCCAACAGCCCCACCCTCTGTCCAACAGCCCCACCCTCTGTCCCAACAGCCCCACCCTATGTCCCAACAGCCCCACCCTCTGTCCCAAAAGCCCCACCCTCTGTCCCAACAGCCCCACCCTCTGTCCAACAGCCCCACCCTCTGTCCCAACAGCCCCACCCTCTGTCCCAACAGGCCCACCCTCTGTCCCAACAGCCCCACCCTCTGTCCCAACAGCCCCACCCTCTCTCCCAACACCCTCTGTCCCAACAGCCCCACCCTCTGTCCCAACAGCCCCACCTTCTGTCCCAACAGCCCGACCCTCTGTCCCAACAGCCCCACCCTCTGTCAGACAGCCCCACCCTCTGTCCCAACAACCCCACCCTCTGTCAGACAGCCCCACCCTCTGTCCCAACAGCCCCACCCTCTGTCCCAACAGCCCCACCCTCTGTCAGACAGCCCCGCCCTCTGTCCCAACAGCCCCACCCTCTGTCCAACAGCCCCACCCTCTGTCCCAACAGCACCACCCTCTGTCAGACAGCCCCACCCTCTGTCCAACAGCCCCACCCTCTGTCCCAACAGCCCCACCCTCTGTCCCAACAGCCCCACCCTCTGTCTCAACAGCCCCACCGTCTGTCCCAACAGCCCCACCCTCTGTCAGACAGCCCCACCCTCTGTCCAACAGCCCCACCCTCTGTCCCAACAGCCCCACCCTCTGTCCAACAGCCCCACCCTCTGTCCCAACAGCCCCACTCTCTGTCCCAACAGCCCCACCCTCTGTCCCAACAGCCCCACCCTCTGTCAGATAGCCCCACCCTCTCTCCAACAGCCCCACCCTCTGTCCCAACAGCCCCACCCTCTGTCCCAACAGCCCCACCCTCTGTCTCAACAGCCCCACCGTCTGTCCCAACAGCCCCACCCTCTGTCAGACAGCCCCACCCTCTGTCCAACAGCCCCACCCTCTGTCCCAACAGCCCCACCCTCTGTCCAACAGCCCCACCCTCTGTCCCAACAGCCCCACTCTCTGTCCCAACACCCTCTGTCCCAACAGCCCCACCCTCTGTCAGATAGCCCCACCCTCTCTCCAACAGCCCCACCCTCTGTCACAACAGCCCCACCCTCTGTCCAACAGCCCCACCCTCTGTCCCAACAGCCCCACCCTCTGTCCCAACAGCCCCACCCTCTGTCCCAACAGCCCCACCCTCTGTCCAACAGCCCCACCCTCTGTCCCAACAGCCCCACCCTCTGTCCCAACAGCCCCACCCTCTGTCTCAACAGCCCCACCGTCTGTCCCAACAGCCCCACCCTCTGTCAGACAGCCCCACCCTCTGTCCAACAGCCCCACCCTCTGTCCCAACAGCCCCACCCTCTGTCCAACAGCCCCACCCTCTGTCCCAACAGCCCCACTCTCTGTCCCAACAGCCCCACCCTCTGTCCCAACAGCCCCACCCTCTGTCAGATAGCCCCACCCTCTCTCCAACAGCCCCACCCTCTGTCACAACAGCCCCACCCTCTGTCCAACAGCCCCACCCTCTGTCCCAACAGCCCCACCCTCTGTCCCAACAGCCCCACCCTCTGTCCCAACAGCCCCACCCTCTGTCCAACAGCCCCACCCTCTGTCCCAACAGCCCCACCCTCTGTCCCAACAGCCCCACCCTCTGTCCCAACAGCCCCACCCTCTGTCAGACAGCCCCGCCCTCTGTCCCAACAGCCCCACCCTCTGTCCAACAGCCCCACCCTCTGTCCCAACAGCCCCACCCTCTGTCAGACAGCCCCACCCTCTGTCCAACAGCCCCACCCTCTGTCCCAACAGCCCCACCCTCTGTCCCAACAGCCCCACCCTCTGTCTCAACAGCCCCACCCTCTGTCCCAACAGCCCCACCCTCTGTCAGACAGCCCCACCCTCTGTCCAACAGCCCCACCCTCTGTCCCAACAGCCCCACCCTCTGTCCAACAGCCCCACCCTCTGTCCCAACAGCCCCACTCTCTGTCCCAACAGCCCCACCCTCTGTCCCAACAGCCCCACCCTCTGTCAGACAGCCCCACCCTCTCTCCAACAGCCCCACCCTCTGTCACAACAGCCCCACCCTCTGTCCAACAGCCCCACCCTCTGTCCCAACAGCCCCACCCTCTGTCCCAACAGCCCCACCATCTGTCAGACTGCCCCACCCTCTGTCCCAACAGCCCCACCCTCTGTCCCAACAGCCCCACCCTCTGTCCAACAGCCCCACCCTCTGTCCCAACAGCCCCACCCTATGTCCCAACAGCCCCACCCTCTGTCCCAAAAGCCACACCCTCTGTCCCAACAGCCCCACCCTCTGTCCAACAGCCCCACCCTCTGTCCCAACAGCCCCACCCTCTGTCCCAACAGCCCCACCATCTGTCAGACAGCCCCACCCTCTGTCCCAACAGCACCACCCTCTGTCAGACAGCCCCACCCTCTGTCCAACAGCCCCACCCTCTGTCCCAACAGCCCCACCCTCTGTCCCAACAGCCCCACCCTCTGTCTCAACAGCCCCACCGTCTGTCCCAACAGCCCCACCCTCTGTCAGACAGCCCCACCCTCTGTCCAACAGCCCCACCCTCTGTCCCAACAGCCCCACCCTCTGTCCAACAGCCCCACCCTCTGTCCCAACAGCCCCACTCTCTGTCCCAACAGCCCCACCCTCTGTCCCAACAGCCCCACCCTCTGTCAGATAGCCCCACCCTCTCTCCAACAGCCCCACCCTCTGTCACAACAGCCCCACCCTCTGTCCAACAGCCCCACCCTCTGTCCCAACAGCCCCACCCTCTGTCCCAACAGCCCCACCCTCTGTCCCAACAGCCCCACCCTCTGTCCAACAGCCCCACCCTCTGTCCCAACAGCCCCACCCTCTGTCCCAACAGCCCCACCCTCTGTCCCAACAGCCCCACCCTCTGTCCCAACAGCCCCACCCTCTGTCCCAACAGCCCCACCCTCTGTCAGACAGCCCCGCCCTCTGTCCCAACAGCCCCACCCTCTGTCCAACAGCCCCACCCTCTGTCCCAACAGCCCCACCCTCTGTCAGACAGCCCCACTCTCTGTCCCAACAGCCCCACCCTCTGTCCCAACAGCCCCACCCTCTGTCCCAACAGCCCCACCCTCTGTCAGACAGCCCCACCCTCTGTCCAACAGCCCCACCCTCTGTCCCAACAGCCCCACCCTCTGTCCAACAGCCCCACCCTCTGTCCCAACAGCCCCACTCTCTGTCCCAACAGCCCCACCCTCTGTCCCAACAGCCCCACCCTCTGTCAGATAGCCCCACCCTCTCTCCAACAGCCCCACCCTCTGTCCCAACAGCCCCACCCTCTGTCCCAACAGCCCCACCCTCTGTCTCAACAGCCCCACCGTCTGTCCCAACAGCCCCACCCTCTGTCAGACAGCCCCACCCTCTGTCCAACAGCCCCACCCTCTGTCCCAACAGCCCCACCCTCTGTCCAACAGCCCCACCCTCTGTCCCAACAGCCCCACTCTCTGTCCCAACAGCCCCACCCTCTGTCCCAACAGCCCCACCCTCTGTCAGATAGCCCCACCCTCTCTCCAACAGCCCCACCCTCTGTCACAACAGCCCCACCCTCTGTCCAACAGCCCCACCCTCTGTCCCAACAGCCCCACCCTCTGTCCCAACAGCCCCACCCTCTGTCCCAACAGCCCCACCCTCTGTCCAACAGCCCCACCCTCTGTCCCAACAGCCCCACCCTCTGTCCCAACAGCCCCACCCTCTGTCTCAACAGCCCCACCGTCTGTCCCAACAGCCCCACCCTCTGTCAGACAGCCCCACCCTCTGTCCAACAGCCCCACCCTCTGTCCCAACAGCCCCACCCTCTGTCCAACAGCCCCACCCTCTGTCCCAACAGCCCCACTCTCTGTCCCAACAGCCCCACCCTCTGTCCCAACAGCCCCACCCTCTGTCAGATAGCCCCACCCTCTCTCCAACAGCCCCACCCTCTGTCACAACAGCCCCACCCTCTGTCCAACAGCCCCACCCTCTGTCCCAACAGCCCCACCCTCTGTCCCAACAGCCCCACCCTCTGTCCCAACAGCCCCACCCTCTGTCCAACAGCCCCACCCTCTGTCCCAACAGCCCCACCCTCTGTCCCAACAGCCCCACCCTCTGTCCCAACAGCCCCACCCTCTGTCAGACAGCCCCGCCCTCTGTCCCAACAGCCCCACCCTCTGTCCAACAGCCCCACCCTCTGTCCCAACAGCCCCACCCTCTGTCAGACAGCCCCACCCTCTGTCCAACAGCCCCACCCTCTGTCCCAACAGCCCCACCCTCTGTCCCAACAGCCCCACCCTCTGTCTCAACAGCCCCACCCTCTGTCCCAACAGCCCCACCCTCTGTCAGACAGCCCCACCCTCTGTCCAACAGCCCCACCCTCTGTCCCAACAGCCCCACCCTCTGTCCAACAGCCCCACCCTCTGTCCCAACAGCCCCACTCTCTGTCCCAACAGCCCCACCCTCTGTCCCAACAGCCCCACCATCTGTCCCAACAGCCCCACCATCTGTCAGACTGCCCCACCCTCTGTCCCAACAGCCCCACCCTCTGTCCCAACAGCCCCACCCTCTGTCCAACAGCCCCACCCTCTGTCCCAACAGCCCCACCCTATGTCCCAACAGCCCCACCCTCTGTCCCAAAAGCCCCACCCTCTGTCCCAACAGCCCCACCCTCTGTCCAACAGCCCCACCCTCTGTCCCAACAGCCCCACCCTCTGTCCCAACAGCCCCACCATCTGTCAGACAGCCCCACCCTCTGTCCCAACAGCACCACCCTCTGTCAGACAGCCCCACCCTCTGTCCAACAGCCCCACCCTCTGTCCCAACAGCCCCACCCTCTGTCCCAACAGCCCCACCCTCTGTCTCAACAGCCCCACCGTCTGTCCCAACAGCCCCACCCTCTGTCAGACAGCCCCACCCTCTGTCCAACAGCCCCACCCTCTGTCCCAACAGCCCCACCCTCTGTCCAACAGCCCCACCCTCTGTCCCAACAGCCCCACTCTCTGTCCCAACAGCCCCACCCTCTGTCCCAACAGCCCCACCCTCTGTCAGATAGCCCCACCCTCTCTCCAACAGCCCCACCCTCTGTCACAACAGCCCCACCCTCTGTCCAACAGCCCCACCCTCTGTCCCAACAGCCCCACCCTCTGTCCCAACAGCCCCACCCTTTGTCCCAACAGCCCCACCCTCTGTCCAACAGCCCCACCCTCTGTCCCAACAGCCCCACCCTCTGTCCCAACAGCCCCACCCTCTGTCCCAACAGCCCCACCCTCTGTCCCAACAGCCCCACCCTCTGTCCCAACAGCCCCACCCTCTGTCAGACAGCCCCGCCCTCTGTCCCAACAGCCCCACCCTCTGTCCAACAGCCCCACCCTCTGTCCCAACAGCCCCACCCTCTGTCAGACAGCCCCACTCTCTGTCCCAACAGCCCCACCCTCTGTCCCAACAGCCCCACCCTCTGTCCCAACAGCCCCACCCTCTGTCAGACAGCCCCACCCTCTGTCCAACAGCCCCACCCTCTGTCCCAACAGCCCCACCCTCTGTCCAACAGCCCCACCCTCTGTCCCAACAGCCCCACTCTCTGTCCCAACAGCCCCACCCTCTGTCCCAACAGCCCCACCCTCTGTCAGATAGCCCCACCCTCTCTCCAACAGCCCCACCCTCTGTCCCAACAGCCCCACCCTCTGTCCCAACAGCCCCACCCTCTGTCTCAACAGCCCCACCGTCTGTCCCAACAGCCCCACCCTCTGTCAGACAGCCCCACCCTCTGTCCAACAGCCCCACCCTCTGTCCCAACAGCCCCACCCTCTGTCCAACAGCCCCACCCTCTGTCCCAACAGCCCCACTCTCTGTCCCAACAGCCCCACCCTCTGTCCCAACAGCCCCACCCTCTGTCAGATAGCCCCACCCTCTCTCCAACAGCCCCACCCTCTGTCACAACAGCCCCACCCTCTGTCCAACAGCCCCACCCTCTGTCCCAACAGCCCCACCCTCTGTCCCAACAGCCCCACCCTCTGTCCCAACAGCCCCACCCTCTGTCCAACAGCCCCACCCTCTGTCCCAACAGCCCCACCCTCTGTCCCAACAGCCCCACCCTCTGTCTCAACAGCCCCACCGTCTGTCCCAACAGCCCCACCCTCTGTCAGACAGCCCCACCCTCTGTCCAACAGCCCCACCCTCTGTCCCAACAGCCCCACCCTCTGTCCAACAGCCCCACCCTCTGTCCCAACAGCCCCACTCTCTGTCCCAACAGCCCCACCCTCTGTCCCAACAGCCCCACCCTCTGTCAGATAGCCCCACCCTCTCTCCAACAGCCCCACCCTCTGTCACAACAGCCCCACCCTCTGTCCAACAGCCCCACCCTCTGTCCCAACAGCCCCACCCTCTGTCCCAACAGCCCCACCCTCTGTCCCAACAGCCCCACCCTCTGTCCAACAGCCCCACCCTCTGTCCCAACAGCCCCACCCTCTGTCCCAACAGCCCCACCCTCTGTCCCAACAGCCCCACCCTCTGTCAGACAGCCCCGCCCTCTGTCCCAACAGCCCCACCCTCTGTCCAACAGCCCCACCCTCTGTCCCAACAGCCCCACCCTCTGTCAGACAGCCCCACCCTCTGTCCAACAGCCCCACCCGCTGTCCCAACAGCCCCACCCTCTGTCCCAACAGCCCCACCCTCTGTCTCAACAGCCCCACCCTCTGTCCCAACAGCCCCACCCTCTGTCAGACAGCCCCACCCTCTGTCCAACAGCCCCACCCTCTGTCCCAACAGCCCCACCCTCTGTCCAACAGCCCCACCCTCTGTCCCAACAGCCCCACTCTCTGTCCCAACAGCCCCACCCTCTGTCCCAACAGCCCCACCCTCTGTCCCAACAGCCCCACCATCTGTCAGACTGCCCCACCCTCTGTCCCAACAGCCCCACCCTCTGTCCCAACAGCCCCACCCTCTGTCCAACAGCCCCACCCTCTGTCCCAACAGCCCCACCCTATGTCCCAACAGCCCCACCCTCTGTCCCAAAAGCCCCACCCTCTGTCCCAACAGCCCCACCCTCTGTCCAACAGCCCCACCCTCTGTCCCAACAGCCCCACCCTCTGTCCCAACAGCCCCACCATCTGTCAGACAGCCCCACCCTCTGTCCCAACAGCACCACCCTCTGTCAGACAGCCCCACCCTCTGTCCAACAGCCCCACCCTCTGTCCCAACAGCCCCACCCTCTGTCCCAACAGCCCCACCCTCTGTCTCAACAGCCCCACCGTCTGTCCCAACAGCCCCACCCTCTGTCAGACAGCCCCACCCTCTGTCCAACAGCCCCACCCTCTGTCCCAACAGCCCCACCCTCTGTCCAACAGCCCCACCCTCTGTCCCAACAGCCCCACTCTCTGTCCCAACAGCCCCACCCTCTGTCCCAACAGCCCCACCCTCTGTCAGATAGCCCCACCCTCTCTCCAACAGCCCCACCCTCTGTCACAACAGCCCCACCCTCTGTCCAACAGCCCCACCCTCTGTCCCAACAGCCCCACCCTCTGTCCCAACAGCCCCACCCTCTGTCCCAACAGCCCCACCCTCTGTCCAACAGCCCCACCCTCTGTCCCAACAGCCCCACCCTCTGTCCCAACAGCCCCACCCTCTGTCCCAACAGCCCCACCCTCTGTCCCAACAGCCCCACCCTCTGTCCCAACAGCCCCACCCTCTGTCAGACAGCCCCGCCCTCTGTCCCAACAGCCCCACCCTCTGTCCAACAGCCCCACCCTCTGTCCCAACAGCCCCACCCTCTGTCAGACAGCCCCACTCTCTGTCCCAACAGCCCCACCCTCTGTCCCAACAGCCCCACCCTCTGTCCCAACAGCCCCACCCTCTGTCAGACAGCCCCACCCTCTGTCCAACAGCCCCACCCTCTGTCCCAACAGCCCCACCCTCTGTCCAACAGCCCCACCCTCTGTCCCAACAGCCCCACTCTCTGTCCCAACAGCCCCACCCTCTGTCCCAACAGCCCCACCCTCTGTCAGATAGCCCCACCCTCTCTCCAACAGCCCCACCCTCTGTCCCAACAGCCCCACCCTCTGTCCCAACAGCCCCACCCTCTGTCTCAACAGCCCCACCGTCTGTCCCAACAGCCCCACCCTCTGTCAGACAGCCCCACCCTCTGTCCAACAGCCCCACCCTCTGTCCCAACAGCCCCACCCTCTGTCCAACAGCCCCACCCTCTGTCCCAACAGCCCCACTCTCTGTCCCAACAGCCCCACCCTCTGTCCCAACAGCCCCACCCTCTGTCAGATAGCCCCACCCTCTCTCCAACAGCCCCACCCTCTGTCACAACAGCCCCACCCTCTGTCCAACAGCCCCACCCTCTGTCCCAACAGCCCCACCCTCTGTCCCAACAGCCCCACCCTCTGTCCCAACAGCCCCACCCTCTGTCCAACAGCCCCACCCTCTGTCCCAACAGCCCCACCCTCTGTCCCAACAGCCCCACCCTCTGTCTCAACAGCCCCACCGTCTGTCCCAACAGCCCCACCCTCTGTCAGACAGCCCCACCCTCTGTCCAACAGCCCCACCCTCTGTCCCAACAGCCCCACCCTCTGTCCAACAGCCCCACCCTCTGTCCCAACAGCCCCACTCTCTGTCCCAACAGCCCCACCCTCTGTCCCAACAGCCCCACCCTCTGTCAGATAGCCCCACCCTCTCTCCAACAGCCCCACCCTCTGTCACAACAGCCCCACCCTCTGTCCAACAGCCCCACCCTCTGTCCCAACAGCCCCACCCTCTGTCCCAACAGCCCCACCCTCTGTCCCAACAGCCCCACCCTCTGTCCAACAGCCCCACCCTCTGTCCCAACAGCCCCACCCTCTGTCCCAACAGCCCCACCCTCTGTCCCAACAGCCCCACCCTCTGTCAGACAGCCCCGCCCTCTGTCCCAACAGCCCCACCCTCTGTCCAACAGCCCCACCCTCTGTCCCAACAGCCCCACCCTCTGTCAGACAGCCCCACCCTCTGTCCAACAGCCCCACCCTCTGTCCCAACAGCCCCACCCTCTGTCCCAACAGCCCCACCCTCTGTCTCAACAGCCCCACCCTCTGTCCCAACAGCCCCACCCTCTGTCAGACAGCCCCACCCTCTGTCCAACAGCCCCACCCTCTGTCCCAACAGCCCCACCCTCTGTCCAACAGCCCCACCCTCTGTCCCAACAGCCCCACTCTCTGTCCCAACAGCCCCACCCTCTGTCCCAACAGCCCCACCCTCTGTCAGACAGCCCCACCCTCTCTCCAACAGCCCCACCCTCTGTCACAACAGCCCCACCCTCTGTCCAACAGCCCCACCCTCTGTCCCAACAGCCCCACCCTCTGTCCCAACAGCCCCACCATCTGTCAGACTGCCCCACCCTCTGTCCCAACAGCCCCACCCTCTGTCCCAACAGCCCCACCCTCTGTCCAACAGCCCCACCCTCTGTCCCAACAGCCCCACCCTATGTCCCAACAGCCCCACCCTCTGTCCCAAAAGCCCCACCCTCTGTCCCAACAGCCCCACCCTCTGTCCAACAGCCCCACCCTCTGTCCCAACAGCCCCACCCTCTGTCCCAACAGCCCCACCATCTGTCAGACAGCCCCACCCTCTGTCCCAACAGCACCACCCTCTGTCAGACAGCCCCACCCTCTGTCCAACAGCCCCACCCTCTGTCCCAACAGCCCCACCCTCTGTCCCAACAGCCCCACCCTCTGTCTCAACAGCCCCACCGTCTGTCCCAACAGCCCCACCCTCTGTCAGACAGCCCCACCCTCTGTCCAACAGCCCCACCCTCTGTCCCAACAGCCCCACCCTCTGTCCAACAGCCCCACCCTCTGTCCCAACAGCCCCACTCTCTGTCCCAACAGCCCCACCCTCTGTCCCAACAGCCCCACCCTCTGTCAGATAGCCCCACCCTCTCTCCAACAGCCCCACCCTCTGTCACAACAGCCCCACCCTCTGTCCAACAGCCCCACCCTCTGTCCCAACAGCCCCACCCTCTGTCCCAACAGCCCCACCCTCTGTCCCAACAGCCCCACCCTCTGTCCAACAGCCCCACCCTCTGTCCCAACAGCCCCACCCTCTGTCCCAACAGCCCCACCCTCTGTCCCAACAGCCCCACCCTCTGTCCCAACAGCCCCACCCTCTGTCCCAACAGCCCCACCCTCTGTCAGACAGCCCCGCCCTCTGTCCCAACAGCCCCACCCTCTGTCCAACAGCCCCACCCTCTGTCCCAACAGCCCCACCCTCTGTCAGACAGCCCCACTCTCTGTCCCAACAGCCCCACCCTCTGTCCCAACAGCCCCACCCTCTGTCCCAACAGCCCCACCCTCTGTCAGACAGCCCCACCCTCTGTCCAACAGCCCCACCCTCTGTCCCAACAGCCCCACCCTCTGTCCAACAGCCCCACCCTCTGTCCCAACAGCCCCACCCTCTGTCCCAACAGCCCCACCCTCTGTCTCAACAGCCCCACCCTCTGTCCCAACAGCCCCACCCTCTGTCAGACAGCCCCACCCTCTGTCCAACAGCCCCACCCTCTGTCCCAACAGCCCCACCCTCTGTCCAACAGCCCCACCCTCTGTCCCAACAGCCCCACTCTCTGTCCCAACAGCCCCACCCTCTGTCCCAACAGCCCCACCCTCTGTCAGACAGCCCCACCCTCTCTCCAACAGCCCCACCCTCTGTCACAACAGCCCCACCCTCTGTCCAACAGCCCCACCCTCTGTCCCAACAGCCCCACCCTCTGTCCCAACAGCCCCACCATCTGTCAGACTGCCCCACCCTCTGTCCCAACAGCCCCACCCTCTGTCCCAACAGCCCCACCCTCTGTCCCAACAGCCCCACCCTCTGTCCAACAGCCCCACCCTCTGTCCCAACAGCCCCACCCTATGTCCCAACAGCCCCACCCTCTGTCCCAAAAGCCCCACCCTCTGTCCCAACAGCCCCACCCTCTGTCCAACAGCCCCACCCTCTGTCCCAACAGCCCCACCCTCTGTCCCAACAGCCCCACCCTCTGTCCCAACAGCCCCACCCTCTGTCCCAACAGCCCCACCCTCTGTCCCAACAGCCCCACCCTCTCTCCCAACACCCTTTGTCCCAACAGCCCCACCCTCTGTCCCAACAGCCCCACCCTCTGTCTCAACAGCCCCACTGTAACTGAGGGGTACAATTCCCTGACTGTATTGTTAGATATGGTATTTAATACCACTACCTCTTGTACTTTAACTTCTGGCCATCCAGTACATGATATAAATATGATGAACACTTTCCCACCTGATGAAACGAAGTCCACACAAATGTACAAATCGAATATTTAATATAGCAAAAGGTATATACAACGTTCACTTGTTTACACTTATGATTTGAAATATGCACTTGTATGGCAAATGAGTATTCGTAGGTAAATCAACATTGAATGTCCAATCTCTGGTTACGCAGGGAGTAAGTATACAACCTGGATATTTAGGAACTATAGCGATGGTACTTAAATGATTATAGCTGGATACACTAAGGGGGGGGGGGGGGTCCCGCTGGTTGTAAGACAGTAGGAGGGGGGGGTTAGAGAAGCCGCTGGCGGTATCCCATCTGGCCGACGATTTCTTGGGAGAATTCAAAGTCTTGAACACGGTGCCCACAGAACCTCGGTCCGCAGACGAATACAGCTGGACCCTCTGGTGGACGGTAGCTGCCGGTCCACAACGGAGAGACGTGAGGCGACCTCACTGGTGTAGAGCGCCGTCTCACCTGGAGTCCTCTCCGGGGGGTAGTTCCAACACTCCGCAGTGTTGGCCGTTATCCATGGAATAATCAAAGCACCCAAAGCATAATCCAAGCCGTGGAAGGCTCGCCGTCGTCCGGGTAGAGTAATCCAATATACAGGTCCAGTCGCCCTGGCCCGGAGCTCCTCGGATGCAAGCACCACTAGGGGTCTGCCCAGCCTGGTTAAGCGTCCAGATAACGTCAGGAACGATGGGGGTACTGATAACTTTATAACTCTAACCGAACGATGCACCATACATAAATAGACTATTATTAGCTTAATAGAATACGTCCAACTCGACGGTATAGTGCCAAACTATGACTATTCAACTATTAATCCACACGATATCTCAATGCCTATTCTGAGGCCAAGTAGGCCTTACTACACCACACGTGCGCCGTGGGTGAGGCTTCGCGTCTGTCACTCTGTTGGAGGGTAAAGAACTGGACTAAAAGTTCTACTTTACTTGCGCCATATATATATGCGCTATGAACAAATAGTACCATTCGTATTTCGCCAGACGTATTCCTACGCGGAACCGGGGCTTGCCACGACATGTTGGGCGGCACGATTGAACTTGAACCTAGGGGTATGGCAACCTGGCGCCAGGTTCTCGTCCAATTGTAGAATGAAACTATTATGGGCTGTTTAGTAGACTAAAGGGATATTCAGTGCATATTGTACAAGGAATATAGAGGGGATATCAAACGATATACAAACACTATTTAAATATATATATATATAAATAAATATATATATTCGGTTTAATCTGATCCTTCACAACAGCCGCCCCCTAATTAGTCCCACCTAATTAGCTAAGCAGAGACAGATTAACCGCACTGTCTACCACTCAAGGTCCGCTGTAAGGGTCAGTCAACTCACAAAGTCATGGGGTCATGGTCATCATCGATAGTATCTGGGAGTCGGGGCAGTTCTATGAGCCTCGCTACGGGTCGTGTGTAAGTGCGCCCTTGGACGAGTACTTCAGCTGCTCGGACCTTGCCATCGGCACCGGTGATCACTTTGCTTACGCGGCCAGCCGGCCACATAGCTCTGGGTAGTGACTGGTCGATAGTCATGACGACTGTTCCTTCTGTCAAATTGTCTCTCTCTTTTACCCACTTCTGGCGGGTCTGTAGAGACGGTAGGTAGTGGAGTATTATAATAATATAATGCAGGACCTGTTGCAGAGGTCTTTATTCGGCATGCAACGACACTCAATGTTTTAGCGGTACACACTACACACAGTAGGAAGCTGCTCCAAAACTTGTCAGCTAGTACTTGACTGTACCTCCACATTCTTCGGCCGTTCGCTTCTTCAGGCCTGTACATTGTCTGGGGTAGCGCGGGGTCCAGCCGCACCATTAGGAGTGTGTTGGGGGTGACTGGGTCGACATCTGCTACATCACTGGAGACGTAACCGAGGGGCTTTGAGTTCAATACTCCCTCGATCTCCGCGAAGACTCTCTCTGCTCCTGCGTGGTGTACATCCTCGTCGTATTTCTTTATGATCAGCTCTGTGACCTTGTGTCGGCTGTTCAAGACGATCGGGTACTTAATATCATCCGGTAGATCGGGGGCTCTCCGCAGGTGACCACCCACTCTGATGAGATTATGGGCGTCACTCTCTGGTGCCAGGTGGAGCAGTCTGCTGTCTGATGGGACAGGGTTTCCTCCCTGTAGACAGTCTAGCTCATCGGGGAACGAGTCTCTCTGGGCTCGTTGTAGTAGAAGAAGTTCTGCTTCTTCGTAGTCAGCTGCTGACATGTCAGTGGTGGACTGAATCTCTGGGTGGTGCCGCAGGAATGTTCTTTGCTGCGCACTCTCTAGGGTAATGCAGTCATCTATGTTGGGGTCGGTGGAGGCGACTGTGCTCAGTCCACAGAACATAGGTTTCTTGTTTTCAGCCTCCTCGTTACTTGCTTCCCATGGGGTGGGCGTAGGCCACTCTCCTTCCGGGAGCTTGAGGAATTCTGGTCCGTCACTGTAGATGTTGCGACGGGTTAGGTCATCCAGAGACATTCCCCGGGTGATGACGTCAGCTGGGTTGTGTTTGGTGTCCACATACCGCCAGCTCGCTACTTCTGTTAACTCTTGAATCTCGGTGACTCTGACTCCCACGAAGACTTTGTATCTGCATGAATCAGACTTGATCCATGTGAGTACTGTCGTGGAATCTGACCACAAGATTGTTCTGTGCACCGGAATGGTGAGTTCACGTTGGATTAACGTGGCTAGATGCGCTCCTGCTAGGGCTGCGCAGAGCTCTAGACGTGGGATAGATTGTTGCTTACGCGGGGCTATTCTTGAGCGGGCCAGGATGAAAGCAGTGTGTATCTTTCCTCCCTTCTCTTGCGCACGCAAGTAGGCCACCGATCCATAGGCTACTTCGGAGGCGTCGCTGAAGACGTGTAGATCAATCTCGCATGTCTCTGGCCTCACTGTGGATGGGAAGTAGCTGCGGCGTATATTGACGCCTGGGAGTGAGCGGAGTTCCGTCTCCCACTCTCTCCATGTTGAGGCAAGGTGTGCGGGTATTGGGTCGTCCCAGCCCTGGTCCTTGTCCCATAGTGCTCGTACAATCATCTTTGCCCTGGTGGTGTAAGGTAGAATACATCCCAACGGGTCATATTGTCTGGCGAGTGTTCTGTACACACTCCGTCTGGTGGTCGGTATTGCCGTCGACCTTCCCTGCTCTGGAGCCAAGGGTTTGTGTCTATAGTGGAGCGAGTCTGTTTTGAAGCGCCAGACTAGTCCTAGTGTCATTTCTTGGGCTTCTCCTGGGATGGTCGCCATCCAGGTCTCGCTGCTGGCAGCCTTGTCCGCGGGGGAGAGGCTGCGCAATACGTGCGGGTCACTGCTGGCCCACTGCCTGAGATCAAAGCCGCCTTTGATCATGGAGGCGCGTAGCTTGATTAGGAGAGCCTCGGCTTCTTCTTGAGTCGAAACGCTTTGTAAACAGTTGTCCACGTAGAAACTGTTCTTCACACTGTGTTGGACCTCTTCATCTGCTGTTGGGTCCTCTGCGACGTGTTTCTGTAGTGCAAATGTAGCACAGCACGGGCTGCATGTGGTTCCGAAGGGGAGTACTTCCCACTGGTAGAACCGCAGCAGGGGCTTGTCCTCCTTCACTAGTCTCACCTGCAGGAACATCCCTTTGATATCCCCGCTGATAGCCACCTTGTCCTGGCGGAAGCGCAGTAGCACGCCTAGTAGGGAGGGGCCGAGTGTAGGGCCGGGCAAGAGCTCTTTATTCAGATTTTGGGATCCGATCTGGTAGCTGCAGTTAAACACAATGCGATCCTTGCCGTTGTGGTGGACCTTGTGATGCGGCACGTACCATGATTCGGTCGTCTGATCGGCCTCTTTAATGTCAATCTTTGTTACGTGTCCCGCTGTGATTAGCTTCTCAATCTCAGCGCGGTACACACGCTCTTGAGCGGTGTCTTTGGCTAGGCGCCGCTCTGTGTTCAATAGATAGCGCTCCGTGGCGTCTTTCTTTGCGTGAAAGGTGGGCATTCCCTCTCGCCTCAGGAGTGGAGTTGCGTATCTCATCACTCCGCCGACTGTGACTCTCTTTGTCCCCTGCTCGAGTAGGTTGATGGCGTAAATGTCTTCTTTAGAACGAATATCTTTCCTTTCGTTCTTAAAGGGCATTGTCTCTAGTGTCCATAGCCTCTCGACATGCTGCAGGAGAGCGGTGTCTTCTTCTGTCGTTCTGGAGTGGAGGCAGCTAGTGGCTGCTGTTCGGTTGAGAGATTTAGCGAGGGGGCCTTGTAGGGTCCACCCTAGGCGGGTCTCGACTGCTGCAGGACAGCCTCGGGGTCCTGTATGGACCCGGTCAATCGGGACTATGAGTTCTGCATGGTCGGAGCCTATCAGCAGGGTCGGGGTAGCGCCGTCCATGAGCGGGATAGGTAGTTGTCGCAGGTGCACATATTTATCCATCAACTTGGCGATAGGGTAGGTGTACTGCGATAGTCCTATTTCTTGGCTGGTGAAAGCATTTGTAATCTTATACCGTCGCTCTGGCTGCCCGTCTGCTGCGATAGTGAAGGAGACATTCTCGCCCTTTATCGTCTTTAAATCTCTTCTTATTGTCCGAATCGTCATTTCGTTCTTGCTCCCCCGCAGTCCCAGCTGGGCCGCAGCGGACGCGAGCAGAAGGGTCTTCTCTGACCCGTCATCAAGGACGGCGTAAGTGTCCATGACTTTATCTTGGTAGCTCAATGTCACACGGACTACCTTTAAGAGCACATGGGCGCCGCTGCTGCTGGCGGGGTCAATGTACATGACACTTGCCTTGGTGCCGCTCGATGGTGCAGGTGGAGGCCGTCTTCTGTTACTTTCATGTAGTATATCTAGATGGGCTCCGTCGCACCGGCTGCACCTTTTCTTTAGGCGGCATTCGGCTGCCATGTGTGGCCGCGCACATCGGTAACAGCGCCTGTTGGACTTTATCCATTGACTCACTTCTTCTGCATTCATCTTTGTGAATAGGTCACATTGTGACAGCCAGTGTTCTTTCTCACAGTAGGGACACGCTATCTTCCACTTCTCTTTTCTCGAGGGGGTGCTGTGACTCTTACTGCTCGTTACTGACTCTGATTGGTGCATGACAGTCACCGATCTTCTTCCATCATTTATTCTCCTGGGTCCCTCTCTGGAGCTTGGCGTGCTCCGCCCGAATGTATCCAGTCGTAAGCTGCTGACTTCTCTCGCCAGGAAGTCGGCTAGATCAAGGAGGGATGGTTCGGGGCCGTTGGGATCCCGGTAGTCTCTCTGCCGCCTATAACGCTCCTGTCTTGCGGGTGGCAGCTTCTCCAAAATCCTCTCGACGTTAGAGTTGGCGTATAGCTCATCCATGCCCTTTTCCCGTTGCGCTCCCAGCATCCCTACCAGGGACTGCACTTTGATTGACAGGTCGTCTAATGAGCGATTGTCTGTGGCTGGGGGTAGGCGATCAATATGCCTTATCTCTTGGATTACGTAATCCCATATACGTCCATATCTCTGGTCCAGCGCCGCTAGGGCCGCTGTGTATGGTGTCGAAGAGGTGGCATAGGCTAGCGCTATATTGTGCGCTCGCGGTACTTTCAGGTGCTTCAGTAATATTGCATACTTGTGGCGTTCATCAGCGACATCCACCATCATTGTCTCTAAGCACATCCGGAGCTCCGTGTACTGTGCTCGACTCTCATAGGCGAAGTCTGGAAATGACGGCGTGGCAATGTATGACGCCGTGGATGGCTGATACATCGGCGAGCGTTGGGGGAGAGACCTCCTGGGCGAGTCCCCTCTTGCGCCTCGCTGTGGGCTGGTACTGACAGGGTACCATGGCCCGCTGGTCCAGGTGCTATTCCTCGGGGCTGGTCGTGCGTCGTGCTCACCCGTGAATAGAGTCGGGGGTCTGTAGCGCAGCGCCGCGGGGGTATAGCCTGGGCTGTACTGGACCTCCTGGTCCGGTGGAGTACTGTGCTGTCGTCGGGCTTGGTTCTCCTCCTCTCCCTCTTCTTCCTCTATCAGATCTTCCGGATCCTGTAATCGTTTATTTAGCTTCTCCGCAGTGTATGCCGCTCCTTCCTTGTAGCTGGGTCTCGCTTGGACCGGTCTGGGAAGGGGGTCTGCGGGGGGTATAGGCTCGGTCTGTTGGTCAAGTTCAGGGTCGCTTGCTCGTTGAGGAGACGCTGCCCTTGACTGTTGTCTCGACGAGTTCCTTGAACCCCTGGCGGAGGGAGAGGGTGTTGCCTTGCGGATCAGCTGCTCCATTAGCTGCGCTTGTAACTTGTCGCGCTCGACTTCGCGCTTGGTGAGATCTGCTTCTCTTTGGGCACCGGCAGCGGCGCGCTGGGCGTCGGCCCGGTCTCTTGCCATATTATCTTCCGTCTGAAGGCGTCTCATCTCCAGGCGTGTGCGCTCTTCTTCGCTCCGTTGTTGCGCTTGGAGTTGTTCGCGCTCGCTGAGCGCCTGTGCTTGGAGTTGTTCGCGCTCGCTGAGCGCCTGTGCTTGGAGACGGTCGCGTTCACCCTGAAGTCGATCGCGTTCGGTAGAGGCTGTCAGGCTGACGAGGAACGCCTGTTGTAGCATCCTCTCCGCTTCGCTGGGGGAAGGCGGTTGTGGAGGTGAGCCGCTCCTGCGTGAGCCGCTCCTGGGGGTACTCGTTGGGGAGTCCTGGAGCTCTATTTCCTCTGCGCTCTCCTCCTCTTCTTCCGTGCAGAGTTCTCTCTCTGTAGGGTTGTCTTCCTCCCGGGGCTGGTCGGGGACTACTTCTTGGGTAGTGGCGGGGGGTAAAGGCATGTCAGCTCCCTCCTGGTCCCCACCGTGAGCTTGGTCAGTTACATTAGGACCTACTAGGGCCTCTGTGGTCGGGGAAACCTGGTCGTTAAGGTCAGACATAATTTTACTTTCTACTTTTACCGCGTTTACCGTTTGTCGAAGGCTAGGTAGTTGACTGACAGTGTAATCCTCTAAGTACTGAGGTGGCTGTCGTCTGCGCCGCGGGCGTTCTAGGTTAGGAGGACCGTTTCGTGGAGTGTTCATCATAGGCCATTTTAATATTAATAACACTATATTAATATTACACTAGTTACCCTCCGGCTCGAAGGACCAATTGTAACTGAGGGGTACAATTCCCTGACTGTATTGTTAGATATGGTATTTAATACCACTACCTCTTGTACTTTAACTTCTGGCCATCCAGTACATGATATAAATATGATGAACACTTTCCCACCTGATGAAACGAAGTCCACACAAATGTACAAATCGAATATTTAATATAGCAAAAGGTATATACAACGTTCACTTGTTTACACTTATGATTTGAAATATGCACTTGTATGGCAAATGAGTATTCGTAGGTAAATCAACATTGAATGTCCAATCTCTGGTTACGCAGGGAGTAAGTATACAAACTGGATATTTAGGAACTATAGCGATGGTACTTAAATGATTATAGCTGGATACACTAAGGGGGGGGGGGGGGTCCCGCTGGTTGTAAGACAGTAGGAGGGGGGGGTTAGAGAAGCCGCTGGCGGTATCCCATCTGGCCGACGATTTCTTGGGAGAATTCAAAGTCTTGAACACGGTGCCCACAGAACCTCGGTCCGCAGACGAATACAGCTGGACCCTCTGGTGGACGGTAGCTGCCGGTCCACAACGGAGAGACGTGAGGCGACCTCACTGGTGTAGAGCGCCGTCTCACCTGGAGTCCTCTCCGGGGGGTAGTTCCAACACTCCGCAGTGTTGGCCGTTATCCATGGAATAATCAAAGCACCCAAAGCATAATCCAAGCCGTGGAAGGCTCGCCGTCGTCCGGGTAGAGTAATCCAATATACAGGTCCAGTCGCCCTGGCCCGGAGCTCCTCGGATGCAAGCACCACTAGGGGTCTGCCCTGCCTGGTTAAGCGTCCAGATAACGTCAGGAACGATGGGGGTACTGATAACTTTATAACTCTAACCGAACGATGCACCATACATAAATAGACTATTATTAGCTTAATAGAATACGTCCAACTATGACTATTCAACTATTAATCCACACGATATCTCAATGCCTATTCTGAGGCCAAGTAGGCCTTACTACACCACACGTGCGTCGTGGGTGAGGCTTCGCGTCTGTCACTCTGTTGGAGGGTAAAGAACTGGACTAAAAGGAAGTTCTACTTTACTTGCGCCATATATATATGCGCTATGAACAAATAGTACCATTCGTATTTCGCCAGACGTATTCCTACGCGGAACCGGGGCTTGCCACGACATGTTGGGCGGCACGATTGAACTTGAACCTAGGGGTATGGCAACCTGGCGCCAGGTTCTCGTCCAATGGTAGAATGAAACTATTATGGGCTGTTTAGTAGACTAAAGGGATATTCAGTGCATATTGTACAAGGAATATACAGGGGATATCAAACGATATACAAACACTATTTAAATATATATATATAAATAAATATATATATTCGGTTTAATCTGATCCTTCACAACACCCACCATCTGTCCCAAAAGCCCCACCCTCTGTCCCAACAGCCCCACCCTCTGTCCCAACAGCCCCACCCTCTGTCCCAACAGCCCCACCCTCTCTCCCAATACCCTCTGTCCCAACAGCCCCACCCTCTGTCCCAACAGCCTCACCCTCTGTCCCAACAGACCCACCCTATGTCTCAACAGCCCCATCCTCTGTCCCAACAGCCCCACCCTCAGTCCCAACAGCCCCACCCTCTTTCCCAACACCCTCTGTCCCAACAGCCCCACCCTCTGTCCCAACAGCCCCACCCTCTCTCCCAACAGCCCCACCCTCTGTCCCAACAGCCCCACCCTCTGTCCCAACAGCCACACCCTCTGTCTCAACAGCCCCACCCTCTGTCCCAACAGCCCCACCCTCTGTCCCAACAGCCCCACCCTCTGTCCAACAGCCCCACTGTAACTGAGGGGTACAATTCCCTGACTGTATTGAGAGTATGGTATTATTAAACCACTACTTAGTTATGTACTTTAATTACTGGCCATACAGTACACGGTATATCTGGTGAACACCCACACAAGAATACAACAATGACACCTAAAGTTCTATTTGGAGGGATTTATTATTATAGCAGCAACGGTAGGTTACAGAATGAGAAGTATACTTGCGCTTGTAGGGCGAAGAACACTTAACTAGAGAGACACTAGGGGGTTCCCTCCGGTTGTAAGCCAGCAGGGTAGAGGAATGTTCGGGAGTAAAGTCTGGGTCAACGAGGAATAAATAAGCTCCAGCTACGGGAGGCGGTACATTACTCCCTTGATCGGCAGACAAAAGCAACAGCTATAATCCAGTATGCGCGACAGCATGGATGAAAGCTAGCCAGCCTCTGTGGTCCTAGAGGCGGGCTCGATGGTGCTCCTCACAGGGTAGATCCCACACAGCAGTGGGGTAGACGGTTCTCTGCTCCAGCAGCCACAGTACCAAAGCAATATAATCCAGCCGGAAAAGGCTCTGCATTCGCCGGTGTAGATTCTCCTGTGCACTATACTTCACATTAACTAGGTCGAACTTGACGTTATTTCACCAAACTCTGACACTTTTACTATCCTATTCGCACATGTTATAAGTGCTCTATTTAGACGCAAAGTTGCTCACTTCACTTGGTCGTTGACTCGTGGTGAAGGCTTTACTAGTAATGAACGAACTGCTGCTGTTTCCACCTGCGCCATATTTATACGTAAGGTGAATTATCTAGTGCCAACCTCAGTTCTGTCTCGTATTACTGCGCAAACCTGGACATGTTGAGACATGCCTTGGCGGTGGCTTTGAACTCGCCATTGGGGGTATGGCCGTTGGCGCCTAGGGGTCGCTGTCCAATAGGAGAACGAGTATTATGGTCTGGTTTGTACCTAGGTAAAGGGATATTCCGTGTATGTATACAAAGAATATACAAGGGATATCAAACGATATACAAATATTATACAAGGGATATCAAGCAGTAAATATATATATTCGGTTTAATCTGACCCTTTGTAACAGCCGCCTCCTAATTAGTCCGCACCTAATTAGATAAGCAGAGACAGATTAACCGTCTTGTCCACTACTCAATGTCCGTTGTGGGGAGTAGGGCAATTCACAAAGTCAGTGGGTCCTGGTCGTCATCAAGGGAGTCAGGGAGCCTTGGCAACTCTATCAGCCTCGCCACGGGTCGGGTGTATGTCCGTCCCTGGATAAGAACTTCTGCCGCTCTGACCTTTCCGTCGGCACCAGTGATCACTTTGCTTACGCGGCCGGCCGGCCACGCAGCTCGGGGTAGTGACTGGTCTATGATCATGACGATTGTGTCCACTTTTAAGTTGTCCCTGTCCTTGACCCGCTTCTGACGGGCTGGACGGGATGGAGGGGGGCTTAGGAGGAAGCGGGCCTGAGACTGGTTGATCTGTGCTTGGCTGTGCCTCCACATCCTACGTCTGTTCCTCTTGTTTGGTCTGTACCCCGTCTGAGGAGGGGCCAGTTCCGGCCGCACCATCAAGGAGTCGCTTGGGGTGCTGGGTTCGAGGTCAGCTACGTCGCTTGGAGCGCAGCTGAGGGGGGTGGAGTTCGGAACTCCCTCTTCTTGGGCCCACGGTTCTCTCACAGGCCTCTCGTCTAATGTCAGTAGCCTCTCAACGGGCTGTACAAGAGAGTGGCCTGTGTCGCTCACCTTTGTGTGCAGGCAGCGTGTAGACGTGGGTTGACTGTCAAGTCCGTAGAGGGGGCCCTGGAGCGTCCACCCCAGTCGGGTCTGAACCGCGACTGGGCATCCTTTGGGTCCGATGTGGGCCGCCTCAATTGGGAGAATGAGGTCCGCGTGGTCGGAGCCTATGAGCAGGGTCGGTGTGGCGCCGTCGATAAGCGGTATAGGTAGTCTGCGTAGGTGCACGTACTTCGCCATCAGCTGTGGGATGGGGTAGGTGTACTGTGACAGGCCTATGTCGTGGCTGGTGAATACGTTAGTAATCCTATACTGCTTCTCGGGCTGGTCCACCGCTGCTATCTTGAAGGAGACATTTTCACCCTTTATGGTCTTCTGGTCTCTTCTGATGGTACGGATTGTCATTGTTCCTTTGGCACCCCGCAGGCCCAACTGGGCTGCGGCGGAAGCGAGGAGGAGAGTCTTTTCAGACCCATCGTCTAGGACGGCGTAAGTGTCCAGGACCTTGTCCTCGTAGCTCAGGAGCACTCTGACCACTTTGATGAGCACTCGGGGGGTCCCGCTATGCTGGTCTATATGGAGCACTCCTGTTGGTGGGTTGCCTTGGGTCTTCTGGAGTGGTGCCGACTCGCGGTCGTCCGAGTAGCACCGTGACTCCCAGTGTCTGCTGTAGCAGTCGGTACACCAGGGGGCGGTCTGGTGGATCTGCGGTACTGGTGCCACCGCCTCGGCCTGATACATCACCGTGACGGGCCCACTTTGTTGTCCTGGCGGACGCTTGTTGATGTCATGCAGGACCTCCAAGTGGGCGCCGTCACACTTGCTACATCTCTTCTTTAAGCGGCACTCAGCTGCCATATGGCTGCGCGCGCAGCGGAAACAGCGGCGGTTGGCCTTGATCCACTGACTCACCTCGTCCGTGGTCAGCTTCTTGAAATTGTCACATTGATACAGCCGATGTTCCCCTTCACAGTACTGGCATTCAATCTTCCACTCCTCTTTCGTCGAGGGGGTGTTGTGGTTCTTGTGCTGCGGTACTGATTCGGCTTGGTGCATAACGGTCACCGACCGGCGGTTATCATTAGATCCCCGAGGTCCATCTCTTGGGCTTGGTCCACTCCACACGAACGTGTCCAGTCGTAGGCTGCTGACCTCCCTGGCGAGGAAATCAGATAGGTCTAGGAGGGATGCCTCTGGGCCGTTGGGGTCGCGGTGGTCTCTCTGCCGCCGAAAACGCTCTTGGCGGGCTGGAGGGAGCTTCTCTAGTATTCGTTCTACATTAGAGTTAGCATATATTTCATGTCTCCCTTTTTCCCTTTGGGATCCCAGCATCCCTACCAGGGATTGTACCTTGATAGAGAGGTCATCCAATGCTCTATTGTCTTTGGCTGGGGGGAGGCGGTCGATGTCTCTTATTTCCTGTATCACGTAGTCCCATATGCGTCCATAGCGCTGGTCGAGGGCCACTAGAGCCGCGGAGTATGGGGTGCTTGAGTTGTAATATGCCAGCGCTATATTATGCGCTCTGGGCACCTTGAGATGCTTGAGGAGGATGGCATATTTGTACGACTCATCGGGGACGTCGGACATCATAGTCTCCAAGCACATCCGTAATTCCGTGTACTGTGCTCTGTCCTCGCGCGTAAAGTCTGGGAACGTCGGTGTGCCAAGGTACGATGCCATGGATGGCTGGCACATCGGTGAGCGTTGGGGAAGAGGCCTCCTGGGCGAGTCTCCCCTTACGTGTTGTCGTGGGTTGGTACTTGGTTGGTACCAGGGGCCGGGTACCCAGGTGCTGTTCCTCGGTGCTGACTGTACGTCAAACTCACCCGTGAGTTGGGTCGGGGGTTTGTAGTGCAGTGGCTCGGGGCTGACGTCGGGGCTGTACTGGGCCTCCTGGTCCAGAGTACGTTGCTGCTGGTCGGGGCTGTACTGGGCCTCCTGGTCCAGAGTACGTTGCTGCTGGTCGGGGCTGTACTGGGCCTCCTCTTCCTCTTCCTCTTCCTCTGCTAGGTCCTGGAGTCTTCTAGTCAGTCTCTCAGCGACGTAGGCCGGTTCTTCCCGGTTGCTGGGTCTCGTATGGACCGGTCGGGGAGGGGGTTCGGAGACGTGGACAGGATCCTCCTGTTGGCGGGGTCCCGGGTCGCTTGGTTGGGTAGGGGAATGTGCCCTAGACCCTTGTCGTGATGATCTCCGGGAGCTCCGTGCGGAGAGAGGGGGTGTCGCCATGGCAATCAATTGTTCTACCATCTGCGCCTGCAGCCGGTCGCGCTCTGCTTCGCGCTGGGCTTGGGCGCCATCGCGCTGTGCATTGGCGGCGTCGCGCTGTGCATCGGCGCGGCTTCTTTCAATGTTCTCTTCCGTCTGAAGGCGTCTGGTCTCCAGTCTTATGCGGTCGTCTTCACTCCTTTGTTGCGCCTGGAAGCGCTCTCGCTCGGTTGCAGCGTGTTCGCGCTCGCTCGTCTGTTGAGCCTGGAGGCGTTCTCTTTCCATGGTAGAATGTTCGCGCTCACTTAGTTGTTGCGCTTGAAGTCGATCGCGTTCACCCTGAAGTCGATCGCGTTCGGCGGAGGCTGCCAGGGTGGCGATGAATGCCTGCGCCAGCATCTTGTCCGCTTCGCTGGGGGAAGACACTGACGGAGGTGATCGGCTTCTGGCAGTGCTCGTTGGAGATCTGTTCTCTGGGCGCGCCTCGAGGTCCGTCTCCTGGGCGCGCTTCTCTTCTGGTAGTGGGTCGGGTTCTGTCCCTGGAGCGCTTTCTTTATCCTGGAGCTCTCCGGGGACCGTCCCGTTGACGTTGTCTGGGGGTATAGTCATGTCATGTCCCCCCTGGTCCCCCCCGTGGGCTTGGTCAGTTTCGTTAGAACCCACTGGGGTCTCTACTGGCAGGGTCGTCTGGTCGGTAGGATTTGACATGCTTTGACTATCCGCTTTATTTATTTTATCCGCATTTAACGTCTTTATAAAGCTAGGTATTATACTGACAGCGTATGCCTCTAGATAGGGAGGTGGCTGACGTCTGCGCTGCGGGCGTTCTAGCTCGGGAGAGCTGCTTGGGGAGTGTTCACCGCTGGCCATGGTTAATATCAATATTATATTAGATATTACACTGATACCCTCCGGCTCGAAGGACCAATTGTAACTGAGGGGTACAATTCCCTGACTGTATTGAGAGTATGGTATTATTAAACCACTACTTAGTTATGTACTTTAATTACTGGCCATACAGTACACGGTATATCTGGTGAACACCCACACAAGAATACAACAATGACACCTAAAGTTCTATTTGGAGGGATTTATTATTATAGCAGCAACGGTAGGTTACAGAATGAGAATTATACTTGCGCTTGTAAGGCGAAGAACACTTAAGTAGGTCAAGAGCGTAAGTCCATGAGCATAGTAAGATGGGTATAACTAACGCCACCTGTAGCATAAGAATTACATAAGGCACACTCGTAGTCAGCTGGAGACACTAGGGGGTTCCCTCCGGTTGTAAGCCAGCAGGGTAGAGGAATGTTCGGGAGTAAAGTCTGGGTCAACGAGGAATAAATAAGCTCCAGCTACGGGAGGCGGTACATTACTCCCTTGATCGGCAGACAAAAGCAACAGCTATAATCCAGTATGCGCGACAGCATGGATGAAAGCTAGCCAGCCTCTGTGGTCCTAGAGGCGGGCTCGATGGTGCTCCTCACAGGGTAGATCCCACACAGCAGTGGGGTAGACGGTTCTCTGCTCCAGCAGCCACAGTACCAAAGCAATATAATCCAGCCGGAAAAGGTTCTGCATTCGCCGGTGTAGATTCTCCTGTGCACTATACTTCACATTAACTAGGTCGAACTTGACGTTATTTCACCAAACTCTGACACTTTTACTATCCTATTCGCACATGTTATAAGTGCTCTATTTAGACGCAAAGTTGCTCACTTCACTTGGTCGTTGACTCGTGGTGAAGGCTTTACTAGTAATGAACGAACTGCTGCTGTTTCCACCTGCGCCATATTTATACGTAAGGTGAATTATCTAGTGCCAACCTCAGTTCTGTCTCGTATTACTGCGCAAACCTGGACATGTTGAGACATGCCTTGGCGGTGGCTTTGAACTCGCCATTGGGGGTATGGCCGTTGGCGCCTAGGGGTCGCTGTCCAATAGGAGAACGAGTATTATGGTCTGGTTTGTACCTAGGTAAAGGGATATTCAGTGTATGTATACAAAGAATATACAAGGGATATCAAACGATATACAAATATTATACAAGGGATATCAAGCAGTAAATATATATATTCGGTTTAATCTGACCCTTTGTAACAGCCGCCTCCTAATTAGTCCGCACCTAATTAGATAAGCAGAGACAGATTAACCGTCTTGTCCACTACTCAATGTCCGTTGTGGGGAGTAGGGCAATTCACAAAGTCAGTGGGTCCTGGTCGTCATCAAGGGAGTCAGGGAGCCTTGGCAACTCTATCAGCCTCGCCACGGGTCGGGTGTATGTCCGTCCCTGGATAAGAACTTCTGCCGCTCTGACCTTTCCGTCGGCACCAGTGATCACTTTGCTTACGCGGCCGGCCGGCCACGCAGCTCGGGGTAGTGACTGGTCTATGATCATGACGATTGTGTCCACTTTTAAGTTGTCCCTGTCCTTGACCCGCTTCTGACGGGCTGGACGGGATGGAGGGGGGCTTAGGAGGAAGCGGGCCTGAGACTGGTTGATCTGTGCTTGGCTGTGCCTCCACATCCTACGTCTGTTCCTCTTGTTTGGTCTGTACCCCGTCTGAGGAGGGGCCAGTTCCGGCCGCACCATCAAGGAGTCGCTTGGGGTGCTGGGTTCGAGGTCAGCTACGTCGCTTGGAGCGCAGCTGAGGGGGGTGGAGTTCGGAACTCCCTCTTCTTGGGCCCACGGTTCTCTCACAGGCCTCTCGTCTAATGTCAGTAGCCTCTCAACGGGCTGTACAAGAGAGTGGCCTGTGTCGCTCACCTTTGTGTGCAGGCAGCGTGTAGACGTGGGTTGACTGTCAAGTCCGTAGAGGGGGCCCTGGAGCGTCCACCCCAGTCGGGTCTGAACCGCGACTGGGCATCCTTTGGGTCCGATGTGGGCCGCCTCAATTGGGAGAATGAGGTCCGCGTGGTCGGAGCCTATGAGCAGGGTCGGTGTGGCGCCGTCGATAAGCGGTATAGGTAGTCTGCGTAGGTGCACGTACTTCGCCATCAGCTGTGGGATGGGGTAGGTGTACTGTGACAGGCCTATGTCGTGGCTGGTGAATACGTTAGTAATCCTATACTGCTTCTCGGGCTGGTCCACCGCTGCTATCTTGAAGGAGACATTTTCACCCTTTATGGTCTTCTGGTCTCTTCTGATGGTACGGATTGTCATTGTTCCTTTGGCACCCCGCAGGCCCAACTGGGCTGCGGCGGAAGCGAGGAGGAGAGTCTTTTCAGACCCATCGTCTAGGACGGCGTAAGTGTCCAGGACCTTGTCCTCGTAGCTCAGGAGCACTCTGACCACTTTGATGAGCACTCGGGGGGTCCCGCTATGCTGGTCTATATGGAGCACTCCTGTTGGTGGGTTGCCTTGGGTCTTCTGGAGTGGTGCCGACTCGCGGTCGTCCGAGTAGCACCGTGACTCCCAGTGTCTGCTGTAGCAGTCGGTACACCAGGGGGCGGTCTGGTGGATCTGCGGTACTGGTGCCACCGCCTCGGCCTGATACATCACCGTGACGGGCCCACTTTGTTGTCCTGGCGGACGCTTGTTGATGTCATGCAGGACCTCCAAGTGGGCGCCGTCACACTTGCTACATCTCTTCTTTAAGCGGCACTCAGCTGCCATATGGCTGCGCGCGCAGCGGAAACAGCGGCGGTTGGCCTTGATCCACTGACTCACCTCGTCCGTGGTCAGCTTCTTGAAATTGTCACATTGATACAGCCGATGTTCCCCTTCACAGTACTGGCATTCAATCTTCCACTCCTCTTTCGTCGAGGGGGTGTTGTGGTTCTTGTGCTGCGGTACTGATTCGGCTTGGTGCATAACGGTCACCGACCGGCGGTTATCATTAGATCCCCGAGGTCCATCTCTTGGGCTTGGTCCACTCCACACGAACGTGTCCAGTCGTAGGCTGCTGACCTCCCTGGCGAGGAAATCAGATAGGTCTAGGAGGGATGCCTCTGGGCCGTTGGGGTCGCGGTGGTCTCTCTGCCGCCGAAAACGCTCTTGGCGGGCTGGAGGGAGCTTCTCTAGTATTCGTTCTACATTAGAGTTAGCATATATTTCATGTCTCCCTTTTTCCCTTTGGGATCCCAGCATCCCTACCAGGGATTGTACCTTGATAGAGAGGTCATCCAATGCTCTATTGTCTTTGGCTGGGGGGAGGCGGTCGATGTCTCTTATTTCCTGTATCACGTAGTCCCATATGCGTCCATAGCGCTGGTCGAGGGCCACTAGAGCCGCGGAGTATGGGGTGCTTGAGTTGGAATATGCCAGCGCTATATTATGCGCTCTGGGCACCTTGAGATGCTTGAGGAGGATGGCATATTTGTACGACTCATCGGGGACGTCGGACATCATAGTCTCCAAGCACATCCGTAATTCCGTGTACTGTGCTCTGTCCTCGCGCGTAAAGTCTGGGAACGTCGGTGTGCCAAGGTACGATGCCATGGATGGCTGGCACATCGGTGAGCGTTGGGGAAGAGGCCTCCTGGGCGAGTCTCCCCTTACGTGTTGTCGTGGGTCTTATGCGGTCGTCTTCACTCCTTTGTTGCGCCTGGAAGCGCTCTCGCTCGGTTGCAGCGTGTTCGCGCTCGCTCGTCTGTTGAGCCTGGAGGCGTTCTCTTTCCATGGTAGAATGTTCGCGCTCACTTAGTTGTTGCGCTTGAAGTCGATCGCGTTCACCCTGAAGTCGATCGCGTTCGGCGGAGGCTGCCAGGGTGGCGATGAATGCCTGCGCCAGCATCTTGTCCGCTTCGCTGGGGGAAGACACTGACGGAGGTGATCGGCTTCTGGCAGTGCTCGTTGGAGATCTGTTCTCTGGGCGCGCCTCGAGGTCCGTCTCCTGGGCGCGCTTCTCTTCTGGTAGTGGGTCGGGTTCTGTCCCTGGAGCGCTTTCTTTATCCTGGAGCTCTCCGGGGACCGTCCCGTTGACTTTGTCTGGGGGTATAGTCATGTCATGTCCCCCCTGGTCCCCCCCGTGGGCTTGGTCAGTTTCGTTAGAACCCACTGGGGTCTCTACTGGCAGGGTCGTCTGGTCGGTAGGATTTGACATGCTTTGACTATCCGCTTTATTTATTTTATCCGCATTTAACGTCTTTATAAAGCTAGGTATTAGACTGACAGCGTATGCCTCTAGATAGGGAGGTGGCTGACGTCTGCGCTGCGGGCGTTCTAGCTCGGGAGAGCTGCTTGGGGAGTGTTCACCGCTGGCCATGGTTAATATCAATATTATATTAGATATTACACTGATACCCTCCGGCTCGAAGGACCAATTGTAACTGAGGGGTACAATTCCCTGACTGTATTGAGAGTATGGTATTATTAAACCACTACTTAGTTATGTACTTTAATTACTGGCCATACAGTACACGGTATATCTGGTGAACACCCACACAAGAATACAACAATGAATGAATGAATGAATGAATGAATGAATGAATGAATGAATGAATGAAAACTTTATTTAACAGATTGCAGAATGGGTACAATACAGTACGGCTCAATACATACAATTGTTAAGGGGATGCAGACCTGAGAAAGACGTTTGTCTTGTTTCCATCAGGGTCCCCCATTTTCAATTCATATAGACATATATGACATACGTGACATACAGATAGTCAGTACTGCTACATCTATACATTTATGACATACCAGATTTGCAAATACAGTACTGTTTGTGATACAGAAGGAGTCAAGAAAAGGGAGTATATACATTTGACGTAGAAACTGTACATTGGAGGTTGGGTGGGGGGGGTTGGGTACATTGGGATATTGACAACCATACTGGGTAATTTACATTGGAGGTGGTTGGGGGGGGGGGGGCGGGGGGCACACTGTATAAACAAGTAACACTGTACATTGAGGGGGGGGGGGGAGGAGACACTGTACAAACAAACACAATTGTACATTGAACTATTGACAAAACCATACTAGGTAAATGACTGTACATTGGAGGGGGTTGGAATGATTGGGTTAGGATATTTACAGGGGCCAGTGTTGAATTGCAGTCTCCCGTAGGTGTCCCTTGAGAGAGGTTTTGAAAGTGGGTAGTGATCCACATTCCTTTACAGCTTTGGGTAGGGCGTTCCACATTGATGTGGCATAATTGCGAAACGTGTTTAGTCCCTTATTTGAGCCGAATCTGGGTTTGACATGATTTGTGGAGCTCCCTCTGGTGTTGTGATCGTGGTATTCACTGACCTTTGGGAAGTATTTTGACATGTACATGGGTACCTTGGTCGTGTAGTGTATCTTGTAGACCAGGCCCATTGCAAGTTGTTGTACTCTGTCGTCTACTCTAAGCCATCCTAGGTTGTCGAAGTGGGCAGGGGTGAGGTGGGTTCTAGGAGTAAGGTCAAGCAGTAGTCTGACCAGTTTGTTTTGAGATGTTTGTAATTTTGTTTTTAGCGCCTTTGAGGTGCTTTGGTACCATGAGGTGCAAGCATAGTCGTAGTACCCCTGAATGAGTGCTCCTGCCAGAGTCTTCAGGGTGTTCTTGTTTACCAGAGAGGAGATCCGGTACAAGAATCGAGTTCGTTGGTTGACTTTTTTTATTACATTGGATGCCATTTTGTCACAGGAGAGATTAGCCTCTAGGATGGACCCCAGGTAGGTAATTTCATCTTTCCTTGTGACAATATTGTCACCCACTGTAACTGAGAAGCCGTCGGTCTTGCTGAGTTTGTTATTTGAACCGAAGAGAATGGACTCTGTTTTGCCCATGTGTAATGATAGTTTGTTATCAGCGAGCCATATGCAGATTCTGCCTAGTTCCGAGCTGAGGGTTTTTTCAACCTGTAACTTGTTCTTGTCAGAGACCAGCAGGGCTGAGTCGTCCGCAAACAGGAACAAGTTGCAGTCACAAGCTGACGACATGTCATTTGCATAAATTAGGAACAGTAGCGGTCCTAGTATGCTTCCTTGTGGAACACCACAGCTCACTGTGAGGGGGGGGGATAGGGTACCGTTTACCTCCACCATCTGTTCCCTCCCCTCAAGGTAGGATTGCATCCAGCTCACTGATAGACTATCAAAACCAATTGCTTTTAGCTTGTCAATCAGAATGGAGTGATTGACCGTGTCAAAGGCCTTTTGTAGGTCCAGCATGACCATGCCGCAGTATTTGCCTGCGTCCACCTCTTGTTTGATGTGGTCATTCAAATAGAGAAGGCATGTGTCAGTGGAGTGGGATGTTCTGAAGCCAGATTGGAATTCGTAGATTAGATTTTTTTCCGCTAGGTACTTTTCGACCTGTTCGTAGACTATTTTTTCCATGACTTTCGAGATGGAGGTGAGAATAGAAACAGGGCGGTAGTTGCCTGGGTCTAATTTGCTGCCCTTTTTGTGCAGAGGGGTCACCCTCGCAATTTTGAAGTCCTTGGGGACGTGTCCCTGTTTTATGGAGAGGTTTATTATGTGTGTGATGATTGGTGTGATGGCGGCTGCTGAGTCTCTGAGGAATTTGGAGGGGATGTTGTCATGGCCAGTGGCCTTGTTAGGTTGGAGGGCGCTCAGTTTATTGAGTACCTCATCTGTTGTTACCATTTCCAGCTTGAAGTCGTCCTTGCGGACCCCTAGGTTTTTGTAGAAAGCTACTATGTGTTCTACCCCATAAAGCCCTGAGTGGGAGGGTAGTTTGTTTACCAGTGTTGTGGCTATGTTTGTGAAGAAAATGTTTAAGTAATTGGCTACATCCAGCTTGTCTGTGATGAGCGTGTTGTCAGTTTTTATGTTTATGTTTGAGAATCTGGTTTTAAGTTTTTTACTGCATCCTAGTTGATTATTGAGTAATTTCCAAAGTTCACGTGGTTTGTTTTTGTTTTCCTCAGTTTTGTCATTGATGAAATTCTTTTTTGCAGTTTTGATCATGGAGTTTACGTCGTTTCTTAGTCTGTTTCTTTCTAGTTTGAGTTCAGTCACGTGGGCTTGGAGTTCACTGCTCGTGCTTTTAGTAAGCTTTGACTGACTTTTACGAAACTCAGAGCATTTTTTGTCTCTGGTTTTCATAGCGGCCAGTATTTCGGAGTGCATCCACGGCTCAGCGCGATTTTTTACCCTGGTGGTTCTTAGGGGGGCCATGTCGTTTAGTATTGCTGAGAATTTGGTTTTGAAACCAAGCCATGTTTCGTCAACCAGTGTACCATTGAGTTCATCTGACCAGTCCAGACTCTCCAGTTCAAGGTTGAAGGCCTCGCTAGAGTAGGTTTTGAGGTCTCTAGATGTGACTGTTTTGTGGCAGCCAGCCTTTTGTTTTAGTTTTTTTCGGGTACAGAATATCATATAATGATCACTTAACCCACATGCTATAACCCCTTTATTTGAGATCTTGGACTTGTCGGAGGTCAGAATGAGGTCAATGGTAGTCTGAGTTGATTCACATACACGTGTGGGTTGGGTGATTAGCTGGCTGAGGCCATGCAGATCACAAAACCTACTGAAGGCCTTGAAGACGGGTGCATCTTTTCGTTGCATATCCGTGTTCCAGTCTCCAATAAGAATTTTGTCTACATCCTCAACTCCAGCTAAACACCCATCCATTGTATCATAAAAATCAATGACACCTAAAGTTCTATTTGGAGGGATTTATTATTATAGCAGCAACGGTAGGTTACAGAATGAGAATTATACTTGCGCTTGTAAGGCGAAGAACACTTAAGTAGGTCAAGAGCGTAAGTCCATGAGCATAGTAAGATGGGTATAACTAACGCCACCTGTAGCATAAGAATTACATAAGGCACACTCGTAGTCAGCTGGAGACACTAGGGGGTTCCCTCCGGTTGTAAGCCAGCAGGGTAGAGGAATGTTCGGGAGTAAAGTCTGGGTCAACGAGGAATAAATAAGCTCCAGCTACGGGAGGCGGTACATTACTCCCTTGATCGGCAGACAAAAGCAACAGCTATAATCCAGTATGCGCGACAGCATGGATGAAAGCTAGCCAGCCTCTGTGGTCCTAGAGGCGGGCTCGATGGTGCTCCTCACAGGGTAGATCCCACACAGCAGTGGGGTAGACGGTTCTCTGCTCCAGCAGCCACAGTACCAAAGCAATATAATCCAGCCGGAAAAGGCTCTGCATTCGCCGGTGTAGATTCTCCTGTGCACTATACTTCACATTAACTAGGTCGAACTTGACGTTATTTCACCAAACTCTGACACTTTTACTATCCTATTCGCACATGTTATAAGTGCTCTATTTAGACGCAAAGTTGCTCACTTCACTTGGTCGTTGACTCGTGGTGAAGGCTTTACTAGTAATGAACGAACTGCTGCTGTTTCCACCTGCGCCGTATTTATACGTAAGGTGAATTATCTAGTGCCAACCTCAGTTCTGTCTCGTATTACTGCGCAAACCTGGACATGTTGAGACATCCCTTGGCGGTGGCTTTGAACTCGCCATTGGGGGTATGGCCGTTGGCGCCTAGGGGTCGCTGTCCAATAGGAGAACGAGTATTATGGTCTGGTTTGTACGTAGGTAAAGGGATATTCCGTGTATGTATACAAAGAATATACAAGGGATATCAAACGATATACAAATATTATACAAGGGATATCAAGCAGTAAATATATATATTCGGTTTAATCTGACCCTTTGTAACACCCACCCTCTGTCCCAACAGCCCCACCCTCTGTCCCAACAGCCCCACCCTATGTCCCAACAGCCCCACCCTCTGTCCCAAAAGTCCCACCCTCTGTCCCAACAGCCCCACCCTCTGTCAGACAGCCCCACCCTCTGTCCCAACAGCCCCACCCTCTGTCCCAACAGCCCCACCCTCTGTCCCAACAGCCCCACCCTCTGTCCAACAGCCCCACCCTCTGTCCCAACAGCCCCACCCTCTGTCCCAACAGCCCCACCCTATGTCCCAACAGCCCCACCCTCTGTCCCAACAGCCCCACCCTCTGTCCCAACAGCCCCACCCTCTGTCAGACAGCCCCGCCCTCTGTCCCAACAGCCCCACCCTCTGTCCAACAGCCCCACCCTCTGTCCCAACAGCCCCACCCTCTGTCAGACAGCCCCACCCTCTGTCCAACAGCCCCACCCTCTGTCCCAACAGCCCCACCCTCTGTCCCAACAGCCCCACCCTCTGTCCCAACAGCCCCACCCTCTGTCCCAACAGCCCCACCCTCTCTCCCAACGGCCCAACCCTCTGTCCCAACAGCCCCACCCTCTGTCCCAACAGCCCCACCTTCTGTCCAACAGCCCCACTCTCTGTCCCAACAGCCCCACACTCTCTCCCAACAGCAACACCCTCTGTCCCAACAGCCCCACCCTCTGTCCCAACAGCCCCACCCTCTCTCCCAATACCCTCTGTCCTAACAGCCCCACCCTATGTCCCAACAGCCCCATCCTCTGTCCCAACAGCCCCACCCTCAGTCCCAACAGCCCCACCCTCTCTCCCAACACACTCTGTCCCAACAGCCCCACCCTCTGTCCAACAGCCCCACCCTCTGTCCCAACAGCCCCACCCTCTGTCCCAACAGCCCCACCCTATGTCCCAACAGCCCCACCCTCTGTCCCAACAGCCCCACCCTCTCTCCCAACACCCTCTGTCCCATCAGCCCCACCCTCTGTCCCAACAGCCCCACCCTCTGTCCCAACAGCCCGACCCTCTGTCCCAACAGCCCCACCCTCTGTCACAACAGCCCCACCCTCTGTCCAACAGCCCCACCCTCTGTCCCAACAGCCCCACCCTCTGTCCCAACAGCCCCACCCTCTGTCCCAATAGCCCCACCCTCTGTCCCAACTGCCCCACCCTCTGTCCAACAGCCCCACCCTCTGTCCCAACAGCCCCACCCTCTGTCCCAACAGCCCCACCCTCTGTCAGACAGCCCCTCCCTCTGTCCAACAGCCCCACCCTCTGTCCCAACAGCCCCACCCTCTGTCCCAACAGCCCCACCCTATGTCCCAACAGCCCCACCCTCTGTCCCAACAGCCCCACCCTCTGTCAGACAGCCCCACCCTCTGTCCCAACAGCCCCACCCTCTGTCAGACAGCCCCACCCTCTGTCCAACAGCCCCACCCTCTGTCCCAACAGCCCCACCCTCTGTCCCAACAGCCCCACCGTATGTCCCAACAGCCCCACCCTCTGTCCCATCAGCCCCACCCTCTGTCCCAACAGCCCCACACTCTGTCCCAACAGCCCCACCCTCTCTCCCAACACCCTTTGTCCCAACAGCCCCACCCTCTGTCCCAACAGCCCCACCCTCTGTCTCAACAGCCCCACCATCTGTCCCAAAAGCCCCACCCTCTGTCCCAACAGCCCCACCCTCTGTCCCAACAGCCCCACCCTATGTCCCAACAGCCCCACCCTCTGTCCCAACAGCCCCACCCTCTGTCCCAACAGCCCCACCCTCTCTCCCAATACCCTCTGTCCCAACAACCCCACCCTCTGTCCCAACAGCCTCACCCTCTGTCCCAACAGACCCACCCTATGTCTCAACAGCCCCATCCTCTGTCCCAACAGCCCCACCCTCAGTCCCAACAGCCCCACCCTCTATCCCAACACCCTCTGTCCCAACAGCCCCACCCTCTGTCCCAACAGCCCCACCCTCTCTCCCAACAGCCCCACCCTCTGTCCCAACAGCCCCACCCTCTGTCCCAACAGCCCCACCCTCTGTCTCAACAGCCCCACCCTCTGTCCCAACAGCCCCACCCTCTGTCCCAACAGCCCCACCCTCTGTCCAACAGCCCCACTGTAACTGAGGGGTACAATTCCCTGACTGTATTGAGAGTATGGTATTATTAAACCACTACTTAGTTATGTACTTTAATTACTGGCCATACAGTACACGGTATATCTGGTGAACACCCACACAAGAATACAACAATGACACCTAAAGTTCTATTTGGAGGGATTTATTATTATAGCAGCAACGGTAGGTTACAGAATGAGAAGTATACTTGCGCTTGTAGGGCGAAGAACACTTAAGTAGGTCAAGAGCGTAAGTCCATGAGCATAGTAAGATGGGTATAACTGACGCCACCTGTAGCATAAGAATTACATAAGGCACACTCGTAGTCAGCTGGAGACACTAGGGGGTTCCCTCCGGTTGTAAGCCAGCAGGGTAGAGGAATGTTCGGGAGTAAAGTCTGGGTCAACGAGGAATAAATAAGCTCCAGCTACGGGAGGCGGTACATTACTCCCTTGATCGGCAGACAAAAGCAACAGCTATAATCCAGTATGCGCGACAGCATGGATGAAAGCTAGCCAGCCTCTGTGGTCCTAGAGGCGGGCTCGATGGTGCTCCTCACAGGGTAGATCCCACACAGCAGTGGGGTAGACGGTTCTCTGCTCCAGCAGCCACAGTACCAAAGCAATATAATCCAGCCGGAAAAGGCTCTGCATTCGCCGGTGTAGATTCTCCTGTGCACTATACTTCACATTAACTAGGTCGAACTTGACGTTATTTCACCAAACTCTGACACTTTTACTATCCTATTCGCACATGTTATAAGTGCTCTATTTAGACGCAAAGTTGCTCACTTCACTTGGTCGTTGACTCGTGGTGAAGGCTTTACTAGTAATGAACGAACTGCTGCTGTTTCCACCTGCGCCGTATTTATACGTAAGGTGAATTATCTAGTGCCAACCTCAGTTCTGTCTCGTATTACTGCGCAAACCTGGACATGTTGAGACATGCCTTGGCGGTGGCTTTGAACTCGCCATTGGGGGTATGGCCGTTGGCGCCTAGGGGTCGCTGTCCAATAGGAGAACGAGTATTATGGTCTGGTTTGTACCTAGGTAAAGGGATATTCCGTGTATGTATACAAAGAATATACAAGGGATATCAAACGATATACAAATATTATACAAGGGATATCAAGCAGTAAATATATATATTCGGTTTAATCTGACCCTTTGTAACGCCGCCTCCTAATTAGTCCGCACCTAATTAGATAAGCAGAGACAGATTAACCGTCTTGTCCACTACTCAATGTCCGTTGTGGGGAGTAGGGCAATTCACAAAGTCAGTGGGTCCTGGTCGTCATCAAGGGAGTCAGGGAGCCTTGGCAACTCTATCAGCCTCGCCACGGGTCGGGTGTATGTCCGTCCCTGGATAAGAACTTCTGCCGCTCTGACCTTTCCGTCGGCACCAGTGATCACTTTGCTTACGTGGCCGGCCGGCCACGCAGCTCGGGGTAGTGACTGGTCTATGATCATGACGATTGTGTCCACTTTTAAGTTGTCCCTGTCCTTGACCCGCTTCTGACGGGCTGGACGGGATGGAGGGTGGCTTAGGAAGAAGCGGGCCTGAGACTGGTTGATCTGTGCTTGGCTGTGCCTCCACATCCTACGTCTGTTCCTCTTGTTTGGTCTGTACCCCGTCTGAGGAGGGGCCGGTTCCGGCCGCACCATCAAGGAGTCGCTTGGGGTGCTGGGTTCGAGGTCAGCTACGTCGCTTGGAGCGCAGCTGAGGGGGGTGGAGTTCGGAACTCCCTCTTCTTGGGCCCACGGTTCTCTCACAGGCCTCTCGTCTAATGTCAGTAGCCTCTCAACGGGCTGTACAAGAGAGTGGCCTGTGTCGCTCACCTTTGTGTGCAGGCAGCGTGTAGACGTGGGTTGACTGTCAAGTCCGTAGAGGGGGCCCTGGAGCGTCCACCCCAGTCGGGTCTGAACCGTGACTGGGCATCCTTTGGGTCCGATGTGGGCCGCCTCAATTGGGAGAATGAGGTCCGCGTGGTCGGAGCCTATGAGCAGGGTCGGTGTGGCGCCGTCGATAAGCGGTATAGGTAGTCTGCGTAGGTGCACGTACTTCGCCATCAGCTGTGGGATGGGGTAGGTGTACTGTGACAGGCCTATGTCGTGACTGGTGAATACGTTAGTAATCCTATACTGCTTCTCGGGCTGGTCCACCGCTGCTATCTTGAAGGAGACATTTTTACCCTTTATGGTCTTCTGGTCTCTTCTGATGGTACGGATTGTCATTGTTCCTTTGGCACCCCGCAGGCCCAACTGGGCTGCGGCGGAAGCGAGGAGGAGAGTCTTTTCAGACCCATCGTCTAGGACGGCGTAAGTGTCCAGGACCTTGTCCTCGTAGCTCAGGAGCACTCTGACCACTTTGATGAGCACTCGGGGGGTCCCGCTATGCTGGTCTATATGGAGCACTCCTGTTGGTGGGTTGCCTTGGGTCTTCTGGAGTGGTGCCGACTCGCGGTCGTCCGAGTAGCACCGTGACTCCCAGTGTCTGCTGTAGCAGTCGGTACACCAGGGGGCGGTCTGGTGGATCTGCGGTACTGGTGCCACCGCCTCGGCCTGATACATCACCGTGACGGGCCCACTTTGTTGTCCTGGCGGACGCTTGTTGATGTCATGCAGGACCTCCAAGTGGGCGCCGTCACACTTGCTACATCTCTTCTTTAAGCGGCACTCAGCTGCCATATGGCTGCGCGCGCAGCGGAAGCAGCGGCGGTTGGCCTTGATCCACTGACTCACCTCGTCCGTGGTCAGCTTCTTGAAATTGTCACATTGATACAGCCGATGTTCCCCTTCACAGTACTGGCATTCAATCTTCCACTCCTCTTTCGTCGAGGGGGTGTTGTGGTTCTTGTGCTGCGGTACTGATTCGGCTTGGTGCATAACGGTCACCGACCGGCGGTTATCATTAGATCCCCGAGGTCCATCTCTTGGGCTTGGTCCACTCCACACGAACGTGTCCAGTCGTAGGCTGCTGACCTCCCTGGCGAGGAAATCAGATAGGTCTAGGAGGGATGCCTCTGGGCCGTTGGGGTCGCGGTGGTCTCTCTGCCGCCGAAAACGCTCTTGGCGGGCTGGAGGGAGCTTCTCTAGTATTCGTTCTACATTAGAGTTAGCATATATTTCATGTCTCCCTTTTTCCCTTTGGGATCCCAGCATCCCTACCAGAGATTGCACCTTGATAGAGAGGTCATCCAATGCTCTATTGTCTTTGGCTGGGGGGAGGCGGTCGATGTCTCTTATTTCCTGTATCACGTAGTCCCATATGCGTCCATAACGCTGGTCGAGGGCCACTAGAGCCGCGGAGTATGGGGTGCTTGAGTTGGAATATGCCAGCGCTATATTATGCGCTCTGGGCACCTTGAGATGCTTGAGGAGGATGGCATATTTGTACGACTCATCGGGGACGTCGGACATCATAGTCTCCAAGCACATCCGTAATTCCGTGTACTGTGCTCTGTCCTCGCGTGTAAAGTCTGGGAACGTCGGTGTGCCAAGGTACGATGCCATGGATGGCTGGCACATCGGTGAGCGTTGGGGAAGAGGCCTCCTGGGCGAGTCTCCCCTTACGTGTTGTCGTGGGTTGGTACTTGGTTGGTACCAGGGGCCGGGTACCCAGGTGCTGTTCCTCGGTGCTGACTGTACGTCAAACTCACCCGTGAGTTGGGTCGGGGGTTTGTAGTGCAGTGGCTCGGGGCTGACGTCGGGGCTGTACTGGGCCTCCTGGTCCAGAGTACGTTGCTGCTGGTCGGGGCTGTACTGGGCCTCCTGGTCCAGAGTACGTTGCTGCTGGTCGGGGCTGTACTGGGCCTCCTCTTCCTCTTCCTCTTCCTCTGCTAGGTCCTGGAGTTTTCTAGTCAGTCTCTCAGCGACGTAGGCCGGTTCTTCCCGGTTGCTGGGTCTCGTATGGACCGGTCGGGGAGGGGGTTCGGAGACGTGGACAGGATCCTCCTGTTGGCGGGGTCCCGGGTCGCTTGGTTGGGTAGGGGAATGTGCCCTAGACCCTTGTCATGATGATCTCCGGGAGCTCCGTGCGGAGAGAGGGGGTGTCGCCATGGCAATCAATTGTTCTACCATCTGCGCCTGCAGCCGGTCGCGCTCTGCTTCGCGCTGGGCTTGGGCGCCATCGCGCTGTGCATTGGCGGCGTCGCGCTGTGCATCGGCGCGGCTTCTTTCAATGTTCTCTTCCGTCTGAAGGCGTCTGGTCTCCAGTCTTATGCGGTCGTCTTCACTCCTTTGTTGCGCCTGGAAGCGCTCTCGCTCGGTTGCAGCGTGTTCGTGCTCGCTCGTCTGTTGAGCCTGGAGGCGTTCTCTTTCCATGGTAGAATGTTCGCGCTCACTTAGTTGTTGCGCTTGAAGTCGATCGCGTTCACCCTGAAGTCGATCGCGTTCGGCGGAGGCTGCCAGGGTGGCAATGAATGCCTGTGCCAGCATCTTGTCCGCTTCGCTGGGGGAAGACACTGACGGAGGTGATCGGCTTCTGGCAGTGCTCGTTGGAGATCTGTTCTCTGGGCGCGCCTCGAGGTCCGTCTCCTGGGCGCGCTTCTCTTCTGGTAGTGGGTCGGGTTCTGTCCCTGGAGCGCTTTCTTTATCCTGGAGCTCTCCGGGGACCGTCCCGTTGACGTTGTCTGGGGGTATAGTCATGTCATGTCCCCCCTGGTCCCCCCCGTGGGCTTGGTCAGTTTCGTTAGAACCCACTGGGGTCTCTACTGGCAGGGTCGTCTGGTCGGTAGGATTTGACATGCTTTGACTATCCGCTTTATTTATTTTATCCGCATTTAACGTCTTTATAAAGCTAGGTATTAGACTGACAGCGTATGCCTCTAGATAGGGAGGTGGCTGACGTCTGCGCTGCGGGCGTTCTAGCTCGGGAGAGCTGCTTGGGGAGTGTTCACCGCTGGCCATGGTTAATATCAATATTATATTAGATATTACACTGATACCCTCTGGCTCGAAGGACCAATTGTAACTGAGGGATACAATTCCCTGACTGTATTGAGAGTATGGTATTATTAAACCACTACTTAGTTATGTACTTTAATTACTGGCCATACAGTACACGGTATATCTGGTGAACACCCACACAAGAATACAACAATGACACCTAAAGTTCTATTTGGAGGGATTTATTATTATAGCAGCAACGGTAGGTTACAGAATGAGAATTATACTTGCGCTTGTAAGGCGAAGAACACTTAAGTAGGTCAAGAGCGTAAGTCCATGAGCATAGTAAGATGGGTATAACTGACGCCACCTGTAGCATAAGAATTACATAAGGCACACTCGTAGTCAGCTGGAGACACTAGGGGGTTCCCTCCGGTTGTAAGCCAGCAGGGTAGAGGAATGTTCGGGAGTAAAGTCTGGGTCAACGAGGAATAAATAAGCTCCAGCTACGGGAGGCGGTACATTACTCCCTTGATCGGCAGACAAAAGCAACAGCTATAATCCAGTATGCGCGACAGCATGGATGAAAGCTAGCCAGCCTCTGTGGTCCTAGAGGCGGGCTCGATGGTGCTCCTCACAGGGTAGATCCCACACAGCAGTGGGGTAGACGGTTCTCTGCTCCAGCAGCCACAGTACCAAAGCAATATAATCCAGCCGGAAAAGGCTCTGCATTCGCCGGTGTAGATTCTCCTGTGCACTATACTTCACATTAACTAGGTCGAACTTGACGTTATTTCACCAAACTCTGACACTTTTACTATCCTATTCGCACATGTTATAAGTGCTCTATTTAGACGCAAAGTTGCTCACTTCACTTGGTCGTTGACTCGTGGTGAAGGCTTTACTAGTAATGAACGAACTGCTGCTGTTTCCACCTGCGCCGTATTTATACGTAAGGTGAATTATCTAGTGCCAACCTCAGTTCTGTCTCGTATTACTGCGCAAACCTGGACATGTTGAGACATGCCTTGGCGGTGGCTTTGAACTCGCCATTGGGGGTATGGCCGTTGGCGCCTAGGGGTCGCTGTCCAATAGGAGAACGAGTATTATGGTCTGGTTTGTACCTAGGTAAAGGGATATTCCGTGTATGTATACAAAGAATATACAAGGGATATCAAACGATATACAAATATTATTCAAGGGATATCAAGCAGTAAATATATATATTCGGTTTAATCTGACCCTTTGTAACACCCACCCTCTGTCCCAACAGCCCCACCCTCTGTCCCAACAGCCCCACCCTATGTCCCAACAGCCCCACCCTCTGTCCCAAAAGCCCCACCCTCAGTCCCAACAGCCCCACCCTCTGTCAGACAGCCCCACCCTCTGTCCCAACAGCCCCACCCTCTGTCCCAACAGCCCCACCCTCTGTCCCAACAGCCCCACCCTCTGTCCAACAGCCCCACCCTCTGTCCCATCAGCCCCACCCTCTGTCCCAACAGCCCCACCCTATGTCCCAACAGCCCCACCCTCTGTCCCAACAGCCCCACCCTCTGTCCCAACAGCCCCACCCTCTGTCAGACAGCCCCGCCCTCTGTCCCAACAGCCCCACCCTCTGTCCAACAGCCCCACCCTCTGTCCCAACAGCCCCACCCTCTGTCAGACAGCCCCACCCTCTGTCCAACAGCCCCACCCTCTGTCCCAACAGCCCCACCTTCTGTCCCAACAGCCCCACCCTCTGTCTCACCAGCCCCACCCTCTGTCCCAACAGCCCCACCCTCTGTCAGACAGCCCCACCCTCTGTCCAACAGCCCCACCCTCTGTCCCAACAGCCCCACCCTCTGTCCAACAGCCCCACCCTCTGTCCCAACAGCCCCACTCTCTGTCCCAACAGCCCCACCCTCTGTCCCAACAGCCCCACCCTCTGTCAGACAGCCCCACCCTCTCTCCAACAGCCCCACCCTCTGTCACAACAGCCCCACCCTCTGTCCAACAGCCCCACCCTCTGTCCCAACAGCCCCACCCTCTGTCCCAACAGCCCCACCATCTGTCAGACTGCCCCACCCTCTGTCCCAACAGCCCCACCCTCTGTCCCAACAGCCCCACCATCTGTCAGACTGCCCCACCCTCTGTCCCAACAGCCCCACCCTATGTCCCAACAGCCCCACCCTCTGTCCCAACAGCCCCACCCTCTGTCCAACAGCCCCACCCTCTGTCCCAACAGCCCCACCCTATGTCCCAACAGCCCCACCCTCTGTCCCAAAAGCCCCACCCTCTGTCCCAACAGCCCCACCCTCTGTCCAACAGCCCCACCCTCTGTCCCAACAGCCCCACCCTCTGTCCCAACAGCCCCACCCTCTGTCCCAACAGCCCCACCCTCTGTCCCAACAGCCCCACCCTCTCTCCCAACACCCTCTGTCCCAACAGCCCCACCCTCTGTCCCAACAGCCCCACCCTCTGTCCCAACAGCCCGACCCTCTGTCCCAACAGCCCCACCCTCTGTCAGACAGCCCCACCCTCTGTCCCAACAACCCCACCCTCTGTCAGACAGCCCCACCATCTGTCCCAACAGCCCCACCCTCTGTCCCAACAGCCCCACCCTCTGTCAGACAGCCCCGCCCTCTGTCCCAACAGCCCCACCCTCTGTCCAACAGCCCCACCCTCTGTCCCAACAGCCCCACCCTCTGTCAGACAGCCCCACCCTCTGTCCAACAGCCCCACCCTCTGTCCCAACAGCCCCACCCTCTGTCCCAACAGCCCCACCCTCTGTCTCAACAGCCCCACCGTCTGTCCCAACAGCCCCACCCTCTGTCAGACAGCCCCACCCTCTGTCCAACAGCCCCACCCTATGTCCCAACAGCCCCACCCTCTGTCCAACAGCCCCACCCTCTGTCCCAACAGCCCCACTCTCTGTCCCAACAGCCCCACCCTCTGTCCCAACAGCCCCACCCTCTGTCAGATAGCCCCACCCTCTCTCCAACAGCCCCACCCTCTGTCACAACAGCCCCACCCTCTGTCCAACAGCCCCACCCTCTGTCCCAACAGCCCCACCCTCTGTCCCAACAGCCCCACCCTCTGTCCCAACAGCCCCACCCTCTGTCCAACAGCCCCACCCTCTGTCCAACAGCCCCACCCTCTGTCCCAACAGCCCCACCCTCTGTCCCAACAGCCCCACCCTCTGTCAGACAGCCCCACCCTCTGTCCAATAGCCCCAACCTCTGTCCCAACAGCCCCACCCTCTGTCCCAACAGCCCCACCCTCTGTCCAACAGCCCCACCCTATGTCCCAACAGCCCCACCCTCTGTCCCAACAGCCCCACCCTCTGTCAGACAGCCCCACCCTCTGTCCAATAGCCCCAACCTCTGTCCCAACAGCCCCACCCTCTGTCCCAACAGCCCCACCCTCTGTCCAACAGCCCCACCCTATGTCCCAACAGCCCCACCCTCTGTCCCAACAGCCCCACCCTCTGTCCAACAGCCCCACCCTCTGTCCCAACAGCCCCACCCTCTGTCCCAACAGCCCCACCCTCTGTCCCAACAGCCCCACCCTCTCTCCCAACACCCTCTGTCCCAACAGCCCCACCCTCTGTCCCAACAGCCCCACCATCTGTCCCAACAGCCCGACCCTCTGTCCCAACAGCCCCACCCTCTGTCAGACAGCCCCACCCTCTGTCCCAACAACCCCACCCTCTGTCAGACAGCCCCACCCTCTGTCCCAACAGCCCCACCCTCTGTCCCAACAGCCCCACCCTCTGTCAGACAGCCCCGCCCTCTGTCCCAACAGCCCCACCCTCTGTCCAACAGCCCCACCCTCTGTCCCAACAGCCCCACCCTCTGTCTCAACAGCCCCACTGTCTGTCCCAACAGCCCCACCCTCTGTCCCAACAGCCCCACCCTCTGTCAGATAGCCCCACCCTCTCTCCAACAGCCCCACCCTCTGTCACAACAGCCCCACCCTCTGTCCAACAGCCCCACCCTCTGTCCCAACAGCCCCACCCTCTGTCCCAACAGCCCCACCCTCTGTCCCAACAGCCCCACCCTCTGTCCAACAGCCCCACCCTCTGTCCAACAGCCCCACCCTCTGTCCCAACAGCCCCACCCTCTGTCCCAACAGCCCCACCCTCTGTCAGACAGCCCCACCCTCTGTCCAATAGCCCCAACCTCTGTCCCAACAGCCCCACCCTCTGTCCCAACAGCCCCACCCTCTGTCCAACAGCCCCACCCTATGTCCCAACAGCCCCACCCTCTGTCCCAACAGCCCCACCCTCTGTCAGACAGCCCCACCCTCTGTCCAATAGCCCCAACCTCTGTCCCAACAGCCCCACCCTCTGTCCCAACAGCCCCACCCTCTGTCCAACAGCCCCACCCTATGTCCCAACAGCCCCACCCTCTGTCCCAACAGCCCCACCCTCTGTCCAACAGCCCCACCCTCTGTCCCAACAGCCCCACCCTCTGTCCCAACAGCCCCACCCTCTGTCCCAACAGCCCCACCCTCTCTCCCAACACCCTCTGTCCCAACAGCCCCACCCTCTGTCCCAACAGCCCCACCATCTGTCCCAACAGCCCGACCCTCTGTCCCAACAGCCCCACCCTCTGTCAGACAGCCCCACCCTCTGTCCCAACAACCCCACCCTCTGTCAGACAGCCCCACCCTCTGTCCCAACAGCCCCACCCTCTGTCCCAACAGCCCCACCCTCTGTCAGACAGCCCCGCCCTCTGTCCCAACAGCCCCACCCTCTGTCCAACAGCCCCACCCTCTGTCCCAACAGCCCCACCCTCTGTCTCAACAGCCCCACTGTCTGTCCCAACAGCCCCACCCTCTGTCAGACAGCCCCACCCTCTGTCCCAACAGCCCCACCCTCTGTCCAACAGCCCCACCCTCTGTCCCAACAGCCCCACTCTCTGTCCCAACAGCCCCACCCTCTGTCCCAACAGCCCTACCCTCTGTCAGATAGCCCCACCCTCTCTCCAACAGCCCCACCCTCTGTCACAACAGCCCCACCCTCTGTCCAACAGCCCCACCCTCTGTCCCAACAGCCCCACCCTCTGTCCCAACAGCCCCACCCTCTCTCCCAACGGCCCAACCCTCTGTCCCAACAGCCCCACCCTCTGTCCCAACAGCCCCACCTTCTGTCCAACAGCCCCACCCTCTGTCCCAACAGCCCCACACTCTCTCCCAACAGCAACACCCTCTGTCCCAACAGCCCCACCCTCTGTCCCAACAGCCCCACCCTCTCTCCCAATACCCTCTGTCCCAACAGCCCCACCCTATGTCCCAACAGCCCCATCCTCTGTCCCAACAGCCCCACCCTCAGTCCCAACAGCCCCACCCTCTCTCCCAACACCCTCTGTCCCAACAGCCCCATCCTCTGTCCAACAGCCCCACCCTCTGTCCCAACAGCCCCACCCTCTGTCCCAACAGCCCCACCCTATGTCCCAACAGCCCCACCCTCTGTCCCAACAGCCCCACCCTCTCTCCCAACACCCTCTGTCCCACCAGCCCCACCCTCTGTCCAACAGCCCCACCCTCTGTCCCAACAGCCCCACCCTCTGTCCCAACAGCCCCACCCTCTGTCCCAACAGCCCCACCCTCTGTCCCAAAAGCCCCACCCTCTGTCCCAACAGCCCCACCCTCTGTCCAACAGCCCCACCCTCTGTCCCAACAGCCCCACCCTCTGTCCCAACAGCCCCACCATCTGTCCCAACAGCCCCACCCTCTGTCCCAACAGCCCCACCCTCTGTCCCAACAGCCCCACCCTCTCTCCCAATACCCTCTGTCCCAACAGCCCCACCCTCTGTCCTAACAGCCCCACCCTCTGTCCCAACAGCCCCACCCTATGTCCCAACAGCCCCATCCTCTGTCCCAACAGCCCCACCCGCAGTCCCAACAGCCCCACCCTCTCTCCCAACACCTTCTGTCCCAACAGCCCCACCCTCTGTCCAACAGCCCCACCCTCTGTCCCAACAGCCCCACCCTCTGTCCCAACAGCCCCACCCTCTGTCCCAACAGCCCCACCCTCTGTCCCAACAGCCCCACCATCTGTCCCAACAGCCCCACCCTCTGTCCCAACAGCCCCACCCTCTCTCCCAATACCCTCTGTCCCAACAGCCCCACCCTCTGTCCTAACAGCCCCACCCTCTGTCCCAACAGCCCCACCCTATGTCCCAACATCCCCATCCTCTGTCCCAACAGCCCCACCCGCAGTCCCAACAGCCCCACCCTCTCTCCCAACACCTTCTGTCCCAACAGCCCCACCCTCTGTCCAACAGCCCCACCCTCTGTCCCAACAGCCCCACCCTCTGTCCCAACAGCCCCACCCTATGTCCCAACAGCCCCACCCTCTGTCCCAAAAGCCCCACCCTCTGTCCCAACAGCCCCACCCTCTGTCCCAACAGCCCCACCCTCTCTCCCAACACCCTCTGTCCCAACAGCCCCACCCTCTGTCATAACAGCCCCACCCTCTGTCATAACAGCCCCACCCTCTGTCCCATCAACCCCACCCTCTGTCAGACAGCCCCACCCTCTGTCCCAACAGCCCCACCCTCTGTCAGACAGCCCCACCCTCTGTCCAACAGCCCCACCCTCTGTCCCAACAGCCCCACCCTCTGTCCCAACAGCCCCACCCTCTGTCAGACAGCCCCGCCCTTTGTCCCAACAGCCCCACCCTCTGTCCAACAGCCCCACCCCCTGTCCCAACAGCCCCACCCTCTGTCAGACAGCCCCACCCTCTGCCCAACAGCCCCACCCTCTGTCCCAACAGCCCCACCCTCTGTCCAACAGCCCCACCCTCTGTCCCAACAGCCCCACTCTCTGTCCCAACAGCCCCACCCTCTGTCCCAACAGCCTCACCCTCTGTCTCAACAGCCCCACCCTCTGTCACAACAGCCCCACCCTCTGTCCAACAGCCCCACCCTCTGTCCCAACAGCCCCACCCTCTGTCCCAACAGCCCCACCCTCTGTCAGACAGCCCCGCCCTCTGTCCCAACAGCCCCACCCTCTGTCCAACAGCCCCACCCTCTGTCCCAACAGCCCCACCCTCTGTCTCAACAGCCCCACTGTCTGTCCCAACAGCCCCACCCTCTGTCAGACAGCCCCACCCTCTGTCCCAACAGCCCCACCCTCTGTCCAACAGCCCCACCCTCTGTCCCAACAGCCCCACTCTCTGTCCCAACAGCCCCACCCTCTGTCCCAACAGCCCTACCCTCTGTCAGATAGCCCCACCCTCTCTCCAACAGCCCCACCCTCTGTCACAACAGCCCCACCCTCTGTCCAACAGCCCCACCCTCTGTCCCAACAGCCCCACCCTCTGTCCCAACAGCCCCACCCTCTCTCCCAACGGCCCAACCCTCTGTCCCAACAGCCCCACCCTCTGTCCCAACAGCCCCACCTTCTGTCCAACAGCCCCACCCTCTGTCCCAACAGCCCCACACTCTACCAACAGCAACACCCTCTGTCCCAACAGCCCCACCCTCTGTCCCAACAGCCCCACCCTCTCTCCCAATACCCTCTGTCCCAACAGCCCCACCCTATGTCCCAACAGCCCCATCCTCTGTCCCAACAGCCCCACCCTCAGTCCCAACAGCCCCACCCTCTCTCCCAACACCCTCTGTCCCAACAGCCCCACCCTCTGTCCAACAGCCCCACCCTCTGTCCCAACAGCCCCACCCTCTGTCCCAACAGCCCCACCCTATGTCCCAACAGCCCCACCCTCTGTCCCAACAGCCCCACCCTCTCTCCCAACACCCTCTGTCCCACCAGCCCCACCCTCTGTCCCAAAAGCCCCACCCTCTGTCCCAACAGCCCCACCCTCTGTCCAACAGCCCCACCCTCTGTCCCAACAGCCCCACCCTCTGTCCCAACAGCCCCACCCTCTGTCCCAACAGCCCCACCCTCTGTCCCAACAGCCCCACCCTCTCTCCCAACACCCTCTGTCCCAACAGCCCCACCCTCTGTCCCAACAGCCCCACCCTCTGTCCCAACAGCCCGACCCTCTGTCCCAACAGCCCCACCCTCTGTCAGACAGCCCCACCCTCTGTCCCAACAACCCCACCCTCTGTCAGACAGCCCCACCATCTGTCCCAACAGCCCCACCCTCTGTCCCAACAGCCCCACCCTCTGTCAGACAGCCCCGCCCTCTGTCCCAACAGCCCCACCCTCTGTCCAACAGCCCCACCCTCTGTCCCAACAGCCCCACCCTCTGTCAGACAGCCCCACCCTCTGTCCAACAGCCCCACCCTCTGTCCCAACAGCCCCACCCTCTGTCCCAACAGCCCCACCCTCTGTCTCAACAGCCCCACCGTCTGTCCCAACAGCCCCACCCTCTGTCAGACAGCCCCACCCTCTGTCCAACAGCCCCACCCTCTGTCCCAACAGCCCCACCCTCTGTCCAACAGCCCCACCCTCTGTCCCAACAGCCCCACTCTCTGTCCCAACAGCCCCACCCTCTGTCCCAACAGCCCCACCCTCTGTCAGATAGCCCCACCCTCTCTCCAACAGCCCCACCCTCTGTCACAACAGCCCCACCCTCTCTCCCAACAGCCCCACCCTCTGTCCCAACAGCCCCACCCTCTGTCCCAACAGCCCCACCCTCTGTCCAACAGCCCCACCCTCTGTCCCAACAGCCCCACCCTCTGTCCCAACAGCCCCACCCTCTGTCCCAACAGCCCCACCCTCTGTCCCAAAAGCCCCACCCTCTGTCCCAACAGCCCCACCCTCTGTCCAACAGCCCCACCCTCTGTCCCAACAGCCCCACCCTCTGTCCCAACAGCCCCACCATCTGTCCCAACAGCCCCACCCTCTGTCCCAACAGCCCCACCCTCTGTCCCAACAGCCCCACCCTCTCTCCCAATACCCTCTGTCCCAACAGCCCCACCCTCTGTCCTAACAGCCCCACCCTCTGTCCCAACAGCCCCACCCTATGTCCCAACAGCCCCATCCTCTGTCCCAACAGCCCCACCCGCAGTCCCAACAGCCCCACTCTCTCTCCCAACACCTTCTGTCCCAACAGCCCCACCCTCTGTCCAACAGCCCCACCCTCTGTCCCAACAGCCCCACCCTCTGTCCCAACAGCCCCACCCTCTGTCCCAACAGCCCCACCCTCTGTCCCAACAGCCCCACCATCTGTCCCAACAGCCCCACCCTCTGTCCCAACAGCCCCACCCTCTCTCCCAATACCCTCTGTCCCAACAGCCCCACCCTCTGTCCTAACAGCCCCACCCTCTGTCCCAACAGCCCCACCCTATGTCCCAACATCCCCATCCTCTGTCCCAACAGCCCCACCCGCAGTCCCAACAGCCCCACCCTCTCTCCCAACACCTTCTGTCCCAACAGCCCCACCCTCTGTCCAACAGCCCCACCCTCTGTCCCAACAGCCCCACCCTCTGTCCCAACAGCCCCACCCTATGTCCCAACAGCCCCACCCTCTGTCCAATAGCCCCAACCTCTGTCCCAACAGCCCCACCCTCTGTCCCAACAGCCCCACCCTCTGTCCAACAGCCCCACCCTATGTCCCAACAGCCCCACCCTCTGTCCAACAGCCCCACCCTCTGTCCCAACAGCCCCACTCTCTGTCCCAACAGCCCCACCCTCTGTCCAACAGCCCCACCCTCTGTCCCAACAGCCCCACCCTCTGTCCCAACAGCCCCACCCTCTGTCCCAACAGCCCCACCCTCTGTCCCAAAAGCCCCACCCTCTGTCCCAACAGCCCCACCCTCTGTCCAACAGCCCCACCCTCTGTCCCAACAGCCCCACCCTCTGTCCCAACAGCCCCACCATCTGTCCCAACAGCCCCACCCTCTGTCCCAACAGCCCCACCCTCCTGTCCACTCCCCACCCCTCTGTCCCAACAGCCCCACCTCTGTCCCAACAGCCCCACCCTCTGTCCCAATACCCTGGTCCACAGCCCCACCCTCTGTCCCAACAGCCCCACCCTCTGTCCAAGCCCCACCCTCTCTCCCAACACCTTCTGTCCCAACAGCCCCACCCTCTGTCCAACAGCCCCACCCTCTGTCCCAACAGCCCCACCCTCTGTCCCAACAGCCCCACCCTCTGTCCCAACAGCCCCACCCTCTGTCCCAACAGCCCCACCCTCTGTCCCAACAGCCCCACCCTCTGTCCCAACAGCCCCACCCTCTGTCCCAACAGCCCCACCCTCTGTCCAACAGCCCCACCCTCTGTCCAACAGCCCCACCCTCTGTCCCAACCGCCCCACCCTCTGTCCCAACAGCCCCACCCTCTCTCCCAACGGCCCAACCCTCTGTCCCAACAGCCCCACCCTCTGTCCCAACAGCCCCACCTTCTGTCCAACAGCCCCACCCTCTGTCCCAACAGCCCCACCCTCTCTCCCAACAGCCCCACCCTCTGTCCCAACAGCCCCACCCTCTGTCCCAACAGCCCCACCCTCTGTCCAACAGCCCCACCCTCTGTCCCAACAGCCCCACCCTCTGTCCCAACAGCCCCACCCTCTGTCCCAACAGCCCCACCCTCTGTCCCAAAAGCCCCACCCTCTGTCCCAACAGCCCCACCCTCTGTCCAACAGCCCCACCCTCTGTCCCAACAGCCCCACCCTCTGTCCCAACAGCCCCACCATCTGTCCCAACAGCCCCACCCTCTGTCCCAACAGCCCCACCCTCTGTCCCAACAGCCCCACCCTCTCTCCCAATACCCTCTGTCCCAACAGCCCCACCCTCTGTCCTAACAGCCCCACCCTCTGTCCCAACAGCCCCACCCTATGTCCCAACAGCCCCATCCTCTGTCCCAACAGCCCCACCCGCAGTCCCAACAGCCCCACTCTCTCTCCCAACACCTTCTGTCCCAACAGCCCCACCCTCTGTCCAACAGCCCCACCCTCTGTCCCAACAGCCCCACCCTCTGTCCCAACAGCCCCACCCTCTGTCCCAACAGCCCCACCCTCTGTCCCAACAGCCCCACCATCTGTCCCAACAGCCCCACCCTCTGTCCCAACAGCCCCACCCTCTCTCCCAATACCCTCTGTCCCAACAGCCCCACCCTCTGTCCTAACAGCCCCACCCTCTGTCCCAACAGCCCCACCCTATGTCCCAACATCCCCATCCTCTGTCCCAACAGCCCCACCCGCAGTCCCAACAGCCCCACCCTCTCTCCCAACACCTTCTGTCCCAACAGCCCCACCCTCTGTCCAACAGCCCCACCCTCTGTCCCAACAGCCCCACCCTCTGTCCCAACAGCCCCACCCTATGTCCCAACAGCCCCACCCTCTGTCCCAAAAGCCCCACCCTCTGTCCCAACAGCCCCACCCTCTGTCCCAACAGCCCCACCCTCTCTCCCAACACCCTCTGTCCCAACAGCCCCACCCTCTGTCATAACAGCCCCACCCTCTGTCATAACAGCCCCACCCTCTGTCCCATCAACCCCACCCTCTGTCAGACAGCCCCACCCTCTGTCCCAACAGCCCCACCCTCTGTCAGACAGCCCCACCCTCTGTCCAACAGCCCCACCCTCTGTCCCAACAGCCCCACCCTCTGTCCCAACAGCCCCACCCTCTGTCAGACAGCCCCGCCCTTTGTCCCAACAGCCCCACCCTCTGTCCAACAGCCCCACCCCCTGTCCCAACAGCCCCACCCTCTGTCAGACAGCCCCACCCTCTGCCCAACAGCCCCACCCTCTGTCCCAACAGCCCCACCCTCTGTCCAACAGCCCCACCCTCTGTCCCAACAGCCCCACTCTCTGTCCCAACAGCCCCACCCTCTGTCCCAACAGCCTCACCCTCTGTCTCAACAGCCCCACCCTCTGTCACAACAGCCCCACCCTCTGTCCAACAGCCCCACCCTCTGTCCCAACAGCCCCACCCTCTGTCCCAACAGCCCCACCCTCTGTCAGACAGCCCCGCCCTCTGTCCCAACAGCCCCACCCTCTGTCCAACAGCCCCACCCTCTGTCCCAACAGCCCCACCCTCTGTCTCAACAGCCCCACTGTCTGTCCCAACAGCCCCACCCTCTGTCAGACAGCCCCACCCTCTGTCCCAACAGCCCCACCCTCTGTCCAACAGCCCCACCCTCTGTCCCAACAGCCCCACTCTCTGTCCCAACAGCCCCACCCTCTGTCCCAACAGCCCTACCCTCTGTCAGATAGCCCCACCCTCTCTCCAACAGCCCCACCCTCTGTCACAACAGCCCCACCCTCTGTCCAACAGCCCCACCCTCTGTCCCAACAGCCCCACCCTCTGTCCCAACAGCCCCACCCTCTCTCCCAACGGCCCAACCCTCTGTCCCAACAGCCCCACCCTCTGTCCCAACAGCCCCACCTTCTGTCCAACAGCCCCACCCTCTGTCCCAACAGCCCCACACTCTACCAACAGCAACACCCTCTGTCCCAACAGCCCCACCCTCTGTCCCAACAGCCCCACCCTCTCTCCCAATACCCTCTGTCCCAACAGCCCCACCCTATGTCCCAACAGCCCCATCCTCTGTCCCAACAGCCCCACCCTCAGTCCCAACAGCCCCACCCTCTCTCCCAACACCCTCTGTCCCAACAGCCCCACCCTCTGTCCAACAGCCCCACCCTCTGTCCCAACAGCCCCACCCTCTGTCCCAACAGCCCCACCCTATGTCCCAACAGCCCCACCCTCTGTCCCAACAGCCCCACCCTCTCTCCCAACACCCTCTGTCCCACCAGCCCCACCCTCTGTCCCAACAGCCCCACCCTCTGTCCCAACAGCCCGACCCTCTGTCCCAACAGCCCCACCCTCTGTCAGACAGCCCCACCCTCTGTCCCAACAACCCCACCCTCTGTCAGACAGCCCCACCCTCTGTCCCAACAGCACCACCCTCTGTCCCAACAGCCCCACCCTCTGTCAGACAGCCCCACCCTCTGTCCCAACAGCCCCACCCTCTGTCCCAACAGCCCGACCCTCTGTCCCAACAGCCCCACCCTCTGTCAGACAGCCCCACCATCTGTCCCAACAACCCCACCCTCTGTCAGACAGCCCCACCCTCTGTCCCAACAGCCCCACCCTCTGTCCCAACAGCCCCACCCTCTGTCAGACAGCCCCGCCTTCTGTCCCAACAGCCCCACCCTCTGTCCAACAGCCCCACCCTCTGTCCCAACAGCCCCACCCTCTGTCAGACAGCCCCACCCTCTGTCCAACAGCCCCACCCTCTGTCCCAACAGCCCCACCCTCTGTCCCAACAGCCCCACCCTCTGTCTCAACAGCCCCACCGTCTGTCCCAACAGCCCCACCCTCTGTCAGACAGCCCCACCCTCTGTCCAACAGCCCCACCCTCTGTCCCAACCACCCTCTGTCCAACAGCCCCACCCTCTGTCCCAACAGCCCCACCCTCTGTCAGATAGCCCCACCCTCTCTCCAACAGCCCCACCCTCTGTCACAACAGCCCCACCCTCTGTCCAACAGCCCCACCCTCTGTCCCAACAGCCCCACCCTCTGTCCCAACAGCCCCACCCTCTGTCCAACAGCCCCACCCTCTGTCCAACAGCCCCACCCTCTGTCCCAACAGCCCCACCCTCTGTCCCAACAGCCCCACCCTCTGTCAGACAGCCCCACCCTCTGTCCAATAGCCCCAACCTCTGTCCCAACAGCCCCACCCTCTGTCCCAACAGCCCCACCCTCTCTCCCAACGGCCCAACCCTCTGTCCCAACAGCCCCACCCTCTGTCCCAACAGCCCCACCTTCTGTCCAACAGCCCCACCCTCTGTCCCAACAGCCCCACCCTCTCTCCCAACAGCCCCACCCTCTGTCCCAACAGCCCCACCCTCTGTCCCAACAGCCCCACCCTCTGTCCAACAGCCCCACCCTCTGTCCCAACAGCCCCACCCTCTGTCCCAACAGCCCCACCCTCTGTCCCAACAGCCCCACCCTCTGTCCCAAAAGCCCCACCCTCTGTCCCAACAGCCCCACCCTCTGTCCAACAGCCCCACCCTCTGTCCCAACAGCCCCACCCTCTGTCCCAACAGCCCCACCATCTGTCCCAACAGCCCCACCCTCTGTCCCAACAGCCCCACCCTCTGTCCCAACAGCCCCACCCTCTCTCCCAATACCCTCTGTCCCAACAGCCCCACCCTCTGTCCTAACAGCCCCACCCTCTGTCCCAACAGCCCCACCCTATGTCCCAACAGCCCCATCCTCTGTCCCAACAGCCCCACCCGCAGTCCCAACAGCCCCACCCTCTCTCCCAACACCTTCTGTCCCAACAGCCCCACCCTCTGTCCAACAGCCCCACCCTCTGTCCCAACAGCCCCACCCTCTGTCCCAACAGCCCCACCCTCTGTCCCAACAGCCCCACCCTCTGTCCCAACAGCCCCACCATCTGTCCCAACAGCCCCACCCTCTGTCCCAACAGCCCCACCCTCTCTCCCAATACCCTCTGTCCCAACAGCCCCACCCTCTGTCCTAACAGCCCCACCCTCTGTCCCAACAGCCCCACCCTATGTCCCAACATCCCCATCCTCTGTCCCAACAGCCCCACCCGCAGTCCCAACAGCCCCACCCTCTCTCCCAACACCTTCTGTCCCAACAGCCCCACCCTCTGTCCAACAGCCCCACCCTCTGTCCCAACAGCCCCACCCTCTGTCCCAACAGCCCCACCCTATGTCCCAACAGCCCCACCCTCTGTCCCAAAAGCCCCACCCTCTGTCCCAACAGCCCCACCCTCTGTCCCAACAGCCCCACCCTCTCTCCCAACACCCTCTGTCCCAACAGCCCCACCCTCTGTCATAACAGCCCCACCCTCTGTCATAACAGCCCCACCCTCTGTCCCATCAACCCCACCCTCTGTCAGACAGCCCCACCCTCTGTCCCAACAGCCCCACCCTCTGTCAGACAGCCCCACCCTCTGTCCAACAGCCCCACCCTCTGTCCCAACAGCCCCACCCTCTGTCCCAACAGCCCCACCCTCTGTCAGACAGCCCCGCCCTTTGTCCCAACAGCCCCACCCTCTGTCCAACAGCCCCACCCCCTGTCCCAACAGCCCCACCCTCTGTCAGACAGCCCCACCCTCTGCCCAACAGCCCCACCCTCTGTCCCAACAGCCCCACCCTCTGTCCAACAGCCCCACCCTCTGTCCCAACAGCCCCACCCTCTGTCCAACAGCCCCACCCTCTGTCCCAACAGCCCCACCCTCTGTCCCAACAGCCCCACCCTCTGTCCAACAGCCCCACCCTCTGTCCAACAGCCCCACCCTCTGTCCCAACAGCCCCACCCTCTGTCCCAACAGCCCCACCCTCTGTCAGACAGCCCCACCCTCTGTCCAATAGCCCCAACCTCTGTCCCAACAGCCCCACCCTCTGTCCCAACAGCCCCACCCTCTCTCCCAACGGCCCAACCCTCTGTCCCAACAGCCCCACCCTCTGTCCCAACAGCCCCACCTTCTGTCCAACAGCCCCACCCTCTGTCCCAACAGCCCCACCCTCTCTCCCAACAGCCCCACCCTCTGTCCCAACAGCCCCACCCTCTGTCCCAACAGCCCCACCCTCTGTCCAACAGCCCCACCCTCTGTCCCAACAGCCCCACCCTCTGTCCCAACAGCCCCACCCTCTGTCCCAACAGCCCCACCCTCTGTCCCAAAAGCCCCACCCTCTGTCCCAACAGCCCCACCCTCTGTCCAACAGCCCCACCCTCTGTCCCAACAGCCCCACCCTCTGTCCCAACAGCCCCACCATCTGTCCCAACAGCCCCACCCTCTGTCCCAACAGCCCCACCCTCTGTCCCAACAGCCCCACCCTCTCTCCCAATACCCTCTGTCCCAACAGCCCCACCCTCTGTCCTAACAGCCCCACCCTCTGTCCCAACAGCCCCACCCTATGTCCCAACAGCCCCATCCTCTGTCCCAACAGCCCCACCCGCAGTCCCAACAGCCCCACCCTCTCTCCCAACACCTTCTGTCCCAACAGCCCCACCCTCTGTCCAACAGCCCCACCCTCTGTCCCAACAGCCCCACCCTCTGTCCCAACAGCCCCACCCTCTGTCCCAACAGCCCCACCCTCTGTCCCAACAGCCCCACCATCTGTCCCAACAGCCCCACCCTCTGTCCCAACAGCCCCACCCTCTCTCCCAATACCCTCTGTCCCAACAGCCCCACCCTCTGTCCTAACAGCCCCACCCTCTGTCCCAACAGCCCCACCCTATGTCCCAACATCCCCATCCTCTGTCCCAACAGCCCCACCCGCAGTCCCAACAGCCCCACCCTCTCTCCCAACACCTTCTGTCCCAACAGCCCCACCCTCTGTCCAACAGCCCCACCCTCTGTCCCAACAGCCCCACCCTCTGTCCCAACAGCCCCACCCTATGTCCCAACAGCCCCACCCTCTGTCCCAAAAGCCCCACCCTCTGTCCCAACAGCCCCACCCTCTGTCCCAACAGCCCCACCCTCTCTCCCAACACCCTCTGTCCCAACAGCCCCACCCTCTGTCATAACAGCCCCACCCTCTGTCATAACAGCCCCACCCTCTGTCCCATCAACCCCACCCTCTGTCAGACAGCCCCACCCTCTGTCCCAACAGCCCCACCCTCTGTCAGACAGCCCCACCCTCTGTCCAACAGCCCCACCCTCTGTCCCAACAGCCCCACCCTCTGTCCCAACAGCCCCACCCTCTGTCAGACAGCCCCGCCCTTTGTCCCAACAGCCCCACCCTCTGTCCAACAGCCCCACCCCCTGTCCCAACAGCCCCACCCTCTGTCAGACAGCCCCACCCTCTGCCCAACAGCCCCACCCTCTGTCCCAACAGCCCCACCCTCTGTCCAACAGCCCCACCCTCTGTCCCAACAGCCCCACTCTCTGTCCCAACAGCCCCACCCTCTGTCCCAACAGCCTCACCCTCTGTCTCAACAGCCCCACCCTCTGTCACAACAGCCCCACCCTCTGTCCAACAGCCCCACCCTCTGTCCCAACAGCCCCACCCTCTGTCCCAACAGCCCCACCCTCTGTCCCAACTGCCCCACCCTCTGTCCAACAGCCACACCCTCTGTCCCAACAGCCCCACCCTCTGTCCCAACAGCCCCACCCTCTGTCAGACAGCCCCACCCTCTGTCCAACAGCCCCACCCTCTGTCCCAACAGCCCCACCCTCTGTCCCAACAGCCCCACCCTCTGTCCCAACAGCCCCACCCTCTGTCCCAACAGCCCCACCCTCTGTCAGACAGCCCCACCCTCTGTCCCAACAGCCCCACCCTCTGTCAGACAGCCCCGCCCTCTGTCCCAACAGCCCCACCCTCTGTCCAACAGCCCCACCCTCTGTCCCAACAGCCCCACCCTCTGTCCAACAGCCCCACCCTCTGTCCCAACAGCCCCACCCTCTGTCCCAACAGCCCCACCCTCTGTCTCAACAGCCCCACCGTCTGTCCCAACAGCCCCACCCTCTGTCAGACAGCCCCACCCTCTGTCCAACAGCCCCACCCTCTGTCCCAACAGCCCCACCCTCTGTCCAACAGCCCCACCCTCTGTCCCAACAGCCCCACTCTCGTCCCAACAGCCCCACCCTCTGTCCCAACAGCCCTACCCTCTGTCAGATAGCCCCACCCTCTCTCCAACAGCCCCACCCTCTGTCACAACAGCCCCACCCTCTGTCCAACAGCCCCACCCTCTGTCCCAACAGCCCCACCCTCTGTCCCAACAGCCCCACCCTCTGTCCCAACAGCCCCACCCTCTGTCCAACAGCCCCACCCTCTGTCCAACAGCCCCACCCTCTGTCCCAACAGCCCCACCCTCTGTCAGACAGCCCCACCCTCTGTCCAATAGCCCCAACCTCTGTCCCAACAGCCCCACCCTCTGTCCCAACAGCCCCACCCTCTGTCCAACAGCCCCACCCTCTGTCCCAACAGCCCCACCCTCTGTCCCAACAGCCCCACCCTCTCTCCCAATGGCCCAACCCTCTGTCCCAACAGCCCCACCCTCTGTCCCAACAGCCCCACCTTCTGTCCAACAGCCACACCCTCTGTCCCAACAGCCCCACCCTCTCTCCCAACAGCCCCACCCTCTGTCCCAACAGCCCCACCCTCTGTCCCAACAGCCCCACCCTCTGTCCAACAGCCCCACCCTCTGTCCCAACAGCCCCACCCTCTGTCCCAACAGCCCCACCCTCTGTCCCAAAAGCCCCACACTCTGTCCCAACAGCCCCACCCTCTGTCCAACAGCCCCACCCTCTGTCCCAACAGCCCCACCCTCTGTCCCAACAGCCCCACCCTCTGTCCCAACAGCCCCACCCTCTGTCCCAACAGCCCCACCCTCTCTCCCAATACCCTCTGTCCCAACAGCCCCACCCTCTGTCCCAACAGCCCCACCCTATGTCCCAACAGCCCCATCCTCTGTCCCAACAGCCCCACCCTCTCTCCCAACACCCTCTGTCCCAACAGCCCCACCCTCTGTCCAACAGCCCCACCCTCTGTCCCAACAGCCCCACCCTCTGTCCCAACAGCCCCACCCTATGTCCCAACAGCCCCACCCTCTGTCCCAAAAGCCCCACCCTCTCTCCCAACACCCTCTGTCCCATCAGCCCCACCCTCTGTCCCAACAGCCCCACCCTCTGTCCCAACAGCCCGACCCTCTGTCCCAACAGCCCCACCGTCTGTCCCAACAGCCCCACCCTCTGTCAGACAGCCCCACCCTCTGTCCAACAGCCCCACCCTCTGTCCCAACAGCCCCACCCTCTGTCCAACAGCCCCACCCTCTGTCCCAACAGCCCCACTCTCTGTCCCAACAGCCGCACCCTCTGTCCCAACAGCCCTACCCTCTGTCAGATAGCCCCACCCTCTCTCCAACAGCCCCACCCTCTGTCACAACAGCCCCACCCTCTGTCCAACAGCCCCACCCTCTGTCCCAACAGCCCCACCCTCTGTCCCAACAGCCCCACCCTCTGTCCCAACAGCCCCACCCTCTGTCCAACAGCCCCACCCTCTGTCCAACAGCCCCACCCTCTGTCCCAACAGCCCCACCCTCTGTCAGACAGCCCCACCCTCTGTCCCAACAGCCCCACCCTCTCTCCCAACAGCCCCACCCTCTGTCCCAAAAGCCCCACCCTCTGTCCCAACAGCCCCACCCTCTGTCCAACAGCCCCACCCTCTGTCCCAACAGCCCCACCCTCTGTCCCAACAGCCCCACCCTCTGTCCCAAAAGCCCCACCCTCTGTCCCAACAGCCCCACCCTCTGTCCAACAGCCCCACCCTCTGTCCCAACAGCCCCACCCTCTGTCCCAACAGCCCCACCCTCTGTCCCAACAGCCCCACCCTCTGTCCCAACAGCCCCACCCTCTCTCCCAATACCCTCTGTCCCAACAGCCCCACCCTCTGTCCCAACAGCCCCACCCTATGTCCCAACAGCCCCATCCTCTGTCCCAACAGCCCCACCCTCAGTCCCAACAGCCCCACCCTCTCTCCCAACACCCTCTGTCCCAACAGCCCCACCCTCTGTCCAACAGCCCCACCCTCTGTCCCAACAGCCCCACCCTCTGTCCCAACAGCCCCACCCTATGTCCCAACAGCCCCACCCTCTGTCCCAAAAGCCCCACCCTCTCTCCCAACACCCTCTGTCCCATCAGCCCAACCCTCTGTCCCAACAGCCCCACCCTCTGTCCCAACAGCCCGACCCTCTGTCCCAACAGCCCCACCCTCTGTCAGACAGCCCCACCCTCTGTCCCAACAACCCCACCCTCTGTCAGACAGCCCCACCCTCTGTCCCAACAGCCCCACCCTCTGTCCCAACAGCCCCACCCTCTGTCAGACAGCCCCACCCTCTGTCCCAACAGCCCCACCCTCTGTCCCAACAGCCCGACCCTCTGTCCCAACAGCCCCACCCTCTGTCAGACAGCCCCACCATCTGTCCCAACAACCCCACCCTCTGTCAGACAGCCCCACCCTCTGTCCCAACAGCCCCACCCTCTGTCCCAACAGCCCCACCCTCTGTCAGACAGCCCCGCCCTCTGTCCCAACAGCCCCACCCTCTGTCCAACAGCCCCACCCTCTGTCCCAACAGCCCCACCCTCTGTCAGACAGCCCCACCCTCTGTCCAACAGCCCCACCCTCTGTCCCAACAGCCCCACCCTCTGTCCCAACAGCCCCACCCTCTGTCTCAACAGCCCCACCGTCTGTCCCAACAGCCCCACCCTCTGTCAGACAGCCCCACCCTCTGTCCAACAGCCCCACCCTCTGTCCCAACCACCCTCTGTCCAACAGCCCCACCCTCTGTCCCAACAGCCCCACCCTCTGTCAGACAGCCCCACCCTCTGTCCAATAGCCCCAACCTCTGTCCCAACAGCCCCACCCTCTGTCCCAACAGCCCCACCCTCTGTCCAACAGCCCCACCTTCTGTCCAACAGCCCCACCCTCTGTCCCAACAGCCCCACCCTCTCTCCCAACAGCCCCACCCTCTGTCCCAACAGCCCCACCCTCTGTCCCAACAGCCCCACCCTCTGTCCAACAGCCCCACCCTCTGTCCCAACAGCCCCACCCTCTGTCCCAACAGCCCCACCCTCTGTCCCAACAGCCCCACCCTCTGTCCCAAAAGCCCCACCCTCTGTCCCAACAGCCCCACCCTCTGTCCAACAGCCCCACCCTCTGTCCCAACAGCCCCAGCCTCTCTCCCAACAGCCCCACCCTCTGTCCCAACAGCCCCACCCTCTGTCCCAACAGCCCCACCCTCTGTCCAACAGCCCCACCCTATGTCCTAACAGCCCCACCCTCTGTCCCAACAGCCCCACCCTCTGTCCCAACAGCCCCACCCTCTGTCCCAAAAGCCCCACCCTCTGTCCCAACAGCCCCACCCTCTGTCCAACAGCCCCACCCTCTGTCCCAACAGCCCCACCCTCTGTCCCAACAGCCCCACCCTCTGTCCCAACAGCCCCACCCTCTGTCCCAACAGCCCCACCCTCTCTCCCAATACCCTCTGTCCCAACAGCCCCACCCTCTGTCCAACAGCCCCACCCTCTGTCCCAACAGCCCCACCCTCTGTCCCAACAGCCCCACCCTCTGTCCCAACAGCCCCACCCTCTGTCCCAACTGCCCCACCCTCTGTCCAACAGCCACACCCTCTGTCCCAACAGCCCCACCCTCTGTCCCAACAGCCCCACCCTCTGTCAGACAGCCCCACCCTCTGTCCAACAGCCCCACCCTCTGTCCCAACAGCCCCACCCTCTGTCCCAACAGCCCCACCCTATGTCCCAACAGCCCCACCCTCTGTCCCAACAGCCCCACCCTCTCTCCCAACAGCCCAACCCTCTGTCCCAACAGCCCAACCCTCTGTCCCAACAGCCCCACCCTCTGTCCCAACAGCCCCACCCTCTGTCAGACAGCCCCACCCTCTGTCCAACAGCCCCACCCTCTGTCGAACAGCCCCACCCTCTGTCAGACAGCCGCACCCTCTGTCCCAACAGCCCCACCCTCTGTCAGACAGCCCCACCCTCTGTCCAACAGCCCCACCCTCTGTCCCAACAGCCCCACCCTCTGTCCCAACAGCCCCACCCTCTGTCAGACAGCCCCACCCTCTGTCCAACAGCCCCACTCTCTGTCCCAACAGCCCCACCCTCTGTCCCAACAGCCCCACCCTCTGTCCCAACAGCCCGACCCTCTGTCCCAACAGCCCCACCCTCTCTCCAACAGCCCCATCCTCTGTCACAACAGCCCCACCCTCTGTCCCAACAGCCCCACCCTATGTCCCAACAGCCCCACCCTCTGTCCCAACAGCCCCACCCTCTGTCCCAACAGCCCCACCCTATGTCCCAACAGCCCCACCCTCTCTCCCAACAGCCCCACCCTCTGTCAGACAGCCCCACCCTCTGTCCAACAGCCCCACCCTCTGTCCCATCAGCCCCACCCTCTGTCTCAACAGCCCCACCCTCTGTCCCAACAGCCCCACCCTCTGTCAGACAGCCCCACCCTCTGTCCAACAGCCCCAACCTCTGTCCCAACAGCCCCAACCTCTGTCCAACAGCCCCACCCTCTGTCCCAACAGCCCCACCCTCTGTCGAAACAGCCCCACCCTCTGTCAGACAGCCGCACCCTCTGTCCCAACAGCCCCACCCTCTGTGAGAGAGCCCCACCCTCTGTCCAACAGCCCCACCCTCTGTCCCAACAGCCCCACCCTCTGTCCCAACAGCCCCACCCTCTGTCAGACAGCCCCACCCTCTGTCCAACAGCCCCACTCTCTGTCCCAACAGCCCCACCCTCTGTCCCAACAGCCCCACCCTCTGTCCAAACAGCCCCACCCTCTGTCCAACAGCCCCACCCTCTGTCCCAACAGCCCCACCCTCTGTCCCAACAGCCCCACCCTCTGTCCCAACAGCCCCACCCTCTCTCCCAACGGCCCAACCCTCTGTCCCAACAGCCCCACCCTCTGTCCCAACAGCCCCACCTTCTGTCCAACAGCCCCACCCTCTGTCCCAACAGCCCCACCCTCTCTCCCAACAGCCCCACCCTCTGTCCCAACAGCCCCACCCTCTGTCCCAACAGCCCCACCCTCTGTCCAACAGCCCCACCCTCTGTCCCAACAGCCCCACCCTCTGTCCCAACAGCCCCACCCTCTGTCCCAACAGCCCCACCCTCTGTCCCAAAAGCCCCACCCTCTGTCCCAACAGCCCCACCCTCTGTCCAACAGCCCCACCCTCTGTCCCAACAGCCCCAGCCTCTCTCCCAACAGCCCCACCCTCTGTCCCAACAGCCCCACCCTCTGTCCCAACAGCCCCACCCTCTGTCCAACAGCCCCACCCTATGTCCTAACAGCCCCACCCTCTGTCCCAACAGCCCCACCCTCTGTCCCAACAGCCCCACCCTCTGTCTCAAAAGCCCCACCCTCTGTCCCAACAGCCCCACCCTCTGTCCAACAGCCCCACCCTCTGTCCCAACAGCCCCACCCTCTGTCCCAACAGCCCCACCCTCTGTCCCAACAGCCCCACCCTCTGTCCCAACAGCCCCACCCTCTCTCCCAATACCCTCTGTCCCAACAGCCCCACCCTCTGTCCAACAGCCCCACCCTCTGTCCCAACAGCCCCACCCTCTGTCCCAACAGCCCCACCCTCTGTCCCAACAGCCCCACCCTCTGTCCCAACTGCCCCACCCTCTGTCCAACAGCCACACCCTCTGTCCCAACAGCCCCACCCTCTGTCCCAACAGCCCCACCCTCTGTCAGACAGCCCCACCCTCTGTCCAACAGCCCCACCCTCTGTCCCAACAGCCCCACCCTCTGTCCCAACAGCCCCACCCTATGTCCCAACAGCCCCACCCTCTGTCCCAACAGCCCCACCCTCTCTCCCAACAGCCCAACCCTCTGTCCCAACAGCCCAACCCTCTGTCCCAACAGCCCCACCCTCTGTCCCAACAGCCCCACCCTCTGTCAGACAGCCCCACCCTCTGTCCAACAGCCCCACCCTCTGTCGAACAGCCCCACCCTCTGTCAGACAGCCGCACCCTCTGTCCCAACAGCCCCACCCTCTGTCAGACAGCCCCACCCTCTGTCCAACAGCCCCACCCTCTGTCCCAACAGCCCCACCCTCTGTCCCAACAGCCCCACCCTCTGTCAGACAGCCCCACCCTCTGTCCAACAGCCCCACTCTCTGTCCCAACAGCCCCACCCTCTGTCCCAACAGCCCCACCCTCTGTCCCAACAGCCCGACCCTCTGTCCCAACAGCCCCACCCTCTCTCCAACAGCCCCATCCTCTGTCACAACAGCCCCACCCTCTGTCCCAACAGCCCCACCCTATGTCCCAACAGCCCCACCCTCTGTCCCAACAGCCCCACCCTCTGTCCCAACAGCCCCACCCTATGTCCCAACAGCCCCACCCTCTCTCCCAACAGCCCCACCCTCTGTCAGACAGCCCCACCCTCTGTCCAACAGCCCCACCCTCTGTCCCATCAGCCCCACCCTCTGTCTCAACAGCCCCACCCTCTGTCCCAACAGCCCCACCCTCTGTCAGACAGCCCCACCCTCTGTCCAACAGCCCCAACCTCTGTCCCAACAGCCCCAACCTCTGTCCAACAGCCCCACCCTCTGTCCCAACAGCCCCACCCTCTGTCGAAACAGCCCCACCCTCTGTCAGACAGCCGCACCCTCTGTCCCAACAGCCCCACCCTCTGTGAGAGAGCCCCACCCTCTGTCCAACAGCCCCACCCTCTGTCCCAACAGCCCCACCCTCTGTCCCAACAGCCCCACCCTCTGTCAGACAGCCCCACCCTCTGTCCAACAGCCCCACTCTCTGTCCCAACAGCCCCACCCTCTGTCCCAACAGCCCCACCCTCTGTCCAAACAGCCCCACCCTCTGTCCAACAGCCCCACCCTCTGTCCCAACAGCCCCACCCTCTGTCGAAACAGCCCCACCCTCTGTCAGACAGCCGCACCCTCTGTCCCAACAGCCCCACCCTCTGTGAGAGAGCCCCACCCTCTGTCCAACAGCCCCACCCTCTGTCCCAACAGCCCCACCCTCTGTCCCAACAGCCCCACCCTCTGTCCCAACAGCCCCACCCTCTCTCCAACAGCCCCATCCTCTGTCACAACAGCCCCACCCTCTGTCCCAACAGCCCCACCCTCTCTCCCAACAGCCCAACCCTCTGTCCCAACAGCCCAACCCTCTGTCCCAACAGCCCCACCCTCTGTCCCAACAGCCCCACCCTCTGTCAGACAGCCCCACCCTCTGTCCAACAGCCCCACCCTCTGTCGAAACAGCCCCACCCTCTGTCCCAACAGCCCCACCCTCTGTCCCAACAGCCCCACCCTCTGTCAGACAGCCCCACCCTCTGTCCAACAGCCCCACCCTCTGTCGAACAGCCCCACCCTCTGTCAGACAGCCGCACCCTCTGTCCCAACAGCCCCACCCTCTGTCAGACAGCCCCACCCTCTGTCCAACAGCCCCACCCTCTGTCCCAACAGCCCCACCCTCTGTCCCAACAGCCCCACCCTCTGTCAGACAGCCCCACCCTCTGTCCAACAGCCCCACTCTCTGTCCCAACAGCCCCACCCTCTGTCCCAACAGCCCCACCCTCTGTCCCAACAGCCCCACCCTCTCTCCAACAGCCCCATCCTCTGTCACAACAGCCCCACCCTCTGTCCCAACAGCCCCACCCTATGTCCCAACAGCCCCACCCTCTGTCCCAACAGCCCCACCCTCTGTCCCAACAGCCCCACCCTATGTCCCAACAGCCCCACCCTCTCTCCCAACAGCCCCACCCTCTGTCAGACAGCCCCACCCTCTGTCCAACAGCCCCACCCTCTGTCCCATCAGCCCCACCCTCTGTCTCAACAGCCCCACCCTCTGTCCCAACAGCCCCACCCTCTGTCAGACAGCCCCACCCTCTGTCCAACAGCCCCAACCTCTGTCCCAACAGCCCCAACCTCTGTCCAACAGCCCCACCCTCTGTCCCAACAGCCCCACCCTCTGTCGAAACAGCCCCACCCTCTGTCAGACAGCCGCACCCTCTGTCCAACAGCCCCACCCTCTGTCCCAACAGCCCCACCCTCTGTCCCAACAGCCCCACCCTCTGCAAGACAGCCCCACCCTCTGTCCAACAGCCCCACTCTCTGTCCCAACAGCCCCACCCTCTGTCCCAACAGCCCCACCCTCTGTCCAACAGCCCCACCCTCTGTCACAACAGCCCCACCCTCTGTCGAAACAGCCCCACCCTCTGTCAGACAGCCGCACCCTCTGTCCCAACAGCCCCACCCTCTGTGAGAGAGCCCCACCCTCTGTCCAACAGCCCCACCCTCTGTCCCAACAGCCCCACCCTCTGTCCCAACAGCCCCACCCTCTGTCCCAACCGCCCCACCCTCTGTCCCAACAGCCCCACCCTCTGTCCCAACAGCCCCACCCTATGTCCCAACAGCCCCATCCTCTGTCACAACAGCCCCACCCTCTGTCCCAACAGCCTCACCCTCTGTCCCAACAGCCCCACCCTCTCTCCCAACAGCCCAACCCTCTGTCCCAACAGCCCAACCCTCTGTCCCAACAGCCCCACCCTCTGTCCCAACAGCCCCACCCTCTGTCCAACAGCCCCACCCTATGTCCTAACAGCCCCACCCTCTGTCCCAACAGCCCCACCCTCTGTCCCAACAGCCCCACCCTCTGTCCCAACAGCCCCACCCTCTGTCCCAACAGCCCCACCCTCTGTCCAACAGCCCCACCCTCTGTCCCAACAGCCCCACCCTCTGTCCCAACAGCCCCACCCTCTGTCCCAACAGCCCCACCCTCTGTCCCAAAAGCCCCACCCTCTGTCCCAACAGCCCCACCCTCTGTCCAACAGCCCCACCCTCTGTCCCAACAGCCCCAGCCTCTCTCCCAACAGCCCCACCCTCTGTCCCAACAGCCCCACCCTCTGTCCCAACAGCCCCACCCTCTGTCCAACAGCCCCACCCTATGTCCTAACAGCCCCACCCTCTGTCCCAACAGCCCCACCCTCTGTCCCAACAGCCCCACCCTCTGTCCCAAAAGCCCCACCCTCTGTCCCAACAGCCCCACCCTCTGTCCAACAGCCCCACCCTCTGTCCCAACAGCCCCACCCTCTGTCCCAACAGCCCCACCCTCTGTCCCAACAGCCCCACCCTCTGTCCCAACAGCCCCACCCTCTCTCCCAATACCCTCTGTCCCAACAGCCCCACCCTCTGTCCAACAGCCCCACCCTCTGTCCCAACAGCCCCACCCTCTGTCCCAACAGCCCCACCCTCTGTCCCAACAGCCCCACCCTCTGTCCCAACTGCCCCACCCTCTGTCCAACAGCCACACCCTCTGTCCCAACAGCCCCACCCTCTGTCCCAACAGCCCCACCCTCTGTCAGACAGCCCCACCCTCTGTCCAACAGCCCCACCCTCTGTCCCAACAGCCCCACCCTCTGTCCCAACAGCCCCACCCTATGTCCCAACAGCCCCACCCTCTGTCCCAACAGCCCCACCCTCTCTCCCAACAGCCCAACCCTCTGTCCCAACAGCCCAACCCTCTGTCCCAACAGCCCCACCCTCTGTCCCAACAGCCCCACCCTCTGTCAGACAGCCCCACCCTCTGTCCAACAGCCCCACCCTCTGTCGAACAGCCCCACCCTCTGTCAGACAGCCGCACCCTCTGTCCCAACAGCCCCACCCTCTGTCAGACAGCCCCACCCTCTGTCCAACAGCCCCACCCTCTGTCCCAACAGCCCCACCCTCTGTCCCAACAGCCCCACCCTCTGTCAGACAGCCCCACCCTCTGTCCAACAGCCCCACTCTCTGTCCCAACAGCCCCACCCTCTGTCCCAACAGCCCCACCCTCTGTCCCAACAGCCCGACCCTCTGTCCCAACAGCCCCACCCTCTCTCCAACAGCCCCATCCTCTGTCACAACAGCCCCACCCTCTGTCCCAACAGCCCCACCCTATGTCCCAACAGCCCCACCCTCTGTCCCAACAGCCCCACCCTCTGTCCCAACAGCCCCACCCTATGTCCCAACAGCCCCACCCTCTCTCCCAACAGCCCCACCCTCTGTCAGACAGCCCCACCCTCTGTCCAACAGCCCCACCCTCTGTCCCATCAGCCCCACCCTCTGTCTCAACAGCCCCACCCTCTGTCCCAACAGCCCCACCCTCTGTCAGACAGCCCCACCCTCTGTCCAACAGCCCCAACCTCTGTCCCAACAGCCCCAACCTCTGTCCAACAGCCCCACCCTCTGTCCCAACAGCCCCACCCTCTGTCGAAACAGCCCCACCCTCTGTCAGACAGCCGCACCCTCTGTCCCAACAGCCCCACCCTCTGTGAGAGAGCCCCACCCTCTGTCCAACAGCCCCACCCTCTGTCCCAACAGCCCCACCCTCTGTCCCAACAGCCCCACCCTCTGTCAGACAGCCCCACCCTCTGTCCAACAGCCCCACTCTCTGTCCCAACAGCCCCACCCTCTGTCCCAACAGCCCCACCCTCTGTCCAAACAGCCCCACCCTCTGTCCAACAGCCCCACCCTCTGTCCCAACAGCCCCACCCTCTGTCCCAACAGCCCCACCCTCTGTCCCAACAGCCCCACCCTCTCTCCCAACGGCCCAACCCTCTGTCCCAACAGCCCCACCCTCTGTCCCAACAGCCCCACCTTCTGTCCAACAGCCCCACCCTCTGTCCCAACAGCCCCACCCTCTCTCCCAACAGCCCCACCCTCTGTCCCAACAGCCCCACCCTCTGTCCCAACAGCCCCACCCTCTGTCCAACAGCCCCACCCTCTGTCCCAACAGCCCCACCCTCTGTCCCAACAGCCCCACCCTCTGTCCCAACAGCCCCACCCTCTGTCCCAAAAGCCCCACCCTCTGTCCCAACAGCCCCACCCTCTGTCCAACAGCCCCACCCTCTGTCCCAACAGCCCCAGCCTCTCTCCCAACAGCCCCACCCTCTGTCCCAACAGCCCCACCCTCTGTCCCAACAGCCCCACCCTCTGTCCAACAGCCCCACCCTATGTCCTAACAGCCCCACCCTCTGTCCCAACAGCCCCACCCTCTGTCCCAACAGCCCCACCCTCTGTCTCAAAAGCCCCACCCTCTGTCCCAACAGCCCCACCCTCTGTCCAACAGCCCCACCCTCTGTCCCAACAGCCCCACCCTCTGTCCCAACAGCCCCACCCTCTGTCCCAACAGCCCCACCCTCTGTCCCAACAGCCCCACCCTCTCTCCCAATACCCTCTGTCCCAACAGCCCCACCCTCTGTCCAACAGCCCCACCCTCTGTCCCAACAGCCCCACCCTCTGTCCCAACAGCCCCACCCTCTGTCCCAACAGCCCCACCCTCTGTCCCAACTGCCCCACCCTCTGTCCAACAGCCACACCCTCTGTCCCAACAGCCCCACCCTCTGTCCCAACAGCCCCACCCTCTGTCAGACAGCCCCACCCTCTGTCCAACAGCCCCACCCTCTGTCCCAACAGCCCCACCCTCTGTCCCAACAGCCCCACCCTATGTCCCAACAGCCCCACCCTCTGTCCCAACAGCCCCACCCTCTCTCCCAACAGCCCAACCCTCTGTCCCAACAGCCCAACCCTCTGTCCCAACAGCCCCACCCTCTGTCCCAACAGCCCCACCCTCTGTCAGACAGCCCCACCCTCTGTCCAACAGCCCCACCCTCTGTCGAACAGCCCCACCCTCTGTCAGACAGCCGCACCCTCTGTCCCAACAGCCCCACCCTCTGTCAGACAGCCCCACCCTCTGTCCAACAGCCCCACCCTCTGTCCCAACAGCCCCACCCTCTGTCCCAACAGCCCCACCCTCTGTCAGACAGCCCCACCCTCTGTCCAACAGCCCCACTCTCTGTCCCAACAGCCCCACCCTCTGTCCCAACAGCCCCACCCTCTGTCCCAACAGCCCGACCCTCTGTCCCAACAGCCCCACCCTCTCTCCAACAGCCCCATCCTCTGTCACAACAGCCCCACCCTCTGTCCCAACAGCCCCACCCTATGTCCCAACAGCCCCACCCTCTGTCCCAACAGCCCCACCCTCTGTCCCAACAGCCCCACCCTATGTCCCAACAGCCCCACCCTCTCTCCCAACAGCCCCACCCTCTGTCAGACAGCCCCACCCTCTGTCCAACAGCCCCACCCTCTGTCCCATCAGCCCCACCCTCTGTCTCAACAGCCCCACCCTCTGTCCCAACAGCCCCACCCTCTGTCAGACAGCCCCACCCTCTGTCCAACAGCCCCAACCTCTGTCCCAACAGCCCCAACCTCTGTCCAACAGCCCCACCCTCTGTCCCAACAGCCCCACCCTCTGTCGAAACAGCCCCACCCTCTGTCAGACAGCCGCACCCTCTGTCCCAACAGCCCCACCCTCTGTGAGAGAGCCCCACCCTCTGTCCAACAGCCCCACCCTCTGTCCCAACAGCCCCACCCTCTGTCCCAACAGCCCCACCCTCTGTCAGACAGCCCCACCCTCTGTCCAACAGCCCCACTCTCTGTCCCAACAGCCCCACCCTCTGTCCCAACAGCCCCACCCTCTGTCCAAACAGCCCCACCCTCTGTCCAACAGCCCCACCCTCTGTCCCAACAGCCCCACCCTCTGTCGAAACAGCCCCACCCTCTGTCAGACAGCCGCACCCTCTGTCCCAACAGCCCCACCCTCTGTGAGAGAGCCCCACCCTCTGTCCAACAGCCCCACCCTCTGTCCCAACAGCCCCACCCTCTGTCCCAACAGCCCCACCCTCTGTCCCAACAGCCCCACCCTCTCTCCAACAGCCCCATCCTCTGTCACAACAGCCCCACCCTCTGTCCCAACAGCCCCACCCTCTCTCCCAACAGCCCAACCCTCTGTCCCAACAGCCCAACCCTCTGTCCCAACAGCCCCACCCTCTGTCCCAACAGCCCCACCCTCTGTCAGACAGCCCCACCCTCTGTCCAACAGCCCCACCCTCTGTCGAAACAGCCCCACCCTCTGTCCCAACAGCCCCACCCTCTGTCCCAACAGCCCCACCCTCTGTCAGACAGCCCCACCCTCTGTCCAACAGCCCCACCCTCTGTCGAACAGCCCCACCCTCTGTCAGACAGCCGCACCCTCTGTCCCAACAGCCCCACCCTCTGTCAGACAGCCCCACCCTCTGTCCAACAGCCCCACCCTCTGTCCCAACAGCCCCACCCTCTGTCCCAACAGCCCCACCCTCTGTCAGACAGCCCCACCCTCTGTCCAACAGCCCCACTCTCTGTCCCAACAGCCCCACCCTCTGTCCCAACAGCCCCACCCTCTGTCCCAACAGCCCCACCCTCTCTCCAACAGCCCCATCCTCTGTCACAACAGCCCCACCCTCTGTCCCAACAGCCCCACCCTATGTCCCAACAGCCCCACCCTCTGTCCCAACAGCCCCACCCTCTGTCCCAACAGCCCCACCCTATGTCCCAACAGCCCCACCCTCTCTCCCAACAGCCCCACCCTCTGTCAGACAGCCCCACCCTCTGTCCAACAGCCCCACCCTCTGTCCCATCAGCCCCACCCTCTGTCTCAACAGCCCCACCCTCTGTCCCAACAGCCCCACCCTCTGTCAGACAGCCCCACCATCTGTCCAACAGCCCCAACCTCTGTCCCAACAGCCCCAACCTCTGTCCAACAGCCCCACCCTCTGTCCCAACAGCCCCACCCTCTGTCGAAACAGCCCCACCCTCTGTCAGACAGCCGCACCCTCTGTCCAACAGCCCCACCCTCTGTCCCAACAGCCCCACCCTCTGTCCCAACAGCCCCACCCTCTGCAAGACAGCCCCACCCTCTGTCCAACAGCCCCACTCTCTGTCCCAACAGCCCCACCCTCTGTCCCAACAGCCCCACCCTCTGTCCAACAGCCCCACCCTCTGTCACAACAGCCCCACCCTCTGTCGAAACAGCCCCACCCTCTGTCAGACAGCCGCACCCTCTGTCCCAACAGCCCCACCCTCTGTGAGAGAGCCCCACCCTCTGTCCAACAGCCCCACCCTCTGTCCCAACAGCCCCACCCTCTGTCCCAACAGCCCCACCCTCTGTCCCAACCGCCCCACCCTCTGTCCCAACAGCCCCACCCTCTGTCCCAACAGCCCCACCCTATGTCCCAACAGCCCCATCCTCTGTCACAACAGCCCCACCCTCTGTCCCAACAGCCTCACCCTCTGTCCCAACAGCCCCACCCTCTCTCCCAACAGCCCAACCCTCTGTCCCAACAGCCCAACCCTCTGTCCCAACAGCCCCACCCTCTGTCCCAACAGCCCCACCCTCTGTCAGACAGCCCCACCCTCTGTCCAACAGCCCCACCCTCTGTCGAAACAGCCCCACCCTCTGTCAGACAGCCGCCCCCTCTGTCCCAACAGCCCCACCCTCTGTCAGACAGCCCCACCCTCTGTCCAACAGCCCCACCCTCTGTCCCAACAGCCCCACCCTCTGTCCCAACAGCCCCACCCTCTGTCAGACAGCCCCACCCTCTGTCCAACAGCCGCACTCTCTGTCCCAACAGCCCCACCCTCTGTCCCAACAGCCCCACCCTCTGTCCCAACAGCCCCACCCTTTCTCCAACAGCCCCATCCTCTGTCACAACAGCCCCACCCTCTGTCCCAACAGCCCCACCCTATGTCCCAACAGCCCCACCCTCTGTCCCAACAGCCCCACCCTCTGTCCCAACAGCCCCACCCTCTGTCCCAACAGCCCCACCCTCTGTCCAACAGCCCCACCCTCTGTCCCAACAGCCCCACCCTCTGTCCCAACAGCCCCACCCTCTGTCCCAACAGCCCCACCCTCTGTCCCAAAAGCCCCACCCTCTGTCCCAACAGCCCCACCCTCTGTCCAACAGCCCCACCCTCTGTCCCAACAGCCCCACCCTCTGTCCCAACAGCCCCACCATCTGTCCCAACAGCCCCACCCTCTGTCCCAACAGCCCCACCCTCTGTCCCAACAGCCCCACCCTCTCTCCCAATACCCTCTGTCCCAACAGCCCCACCCTCTGTCCTAACAGCCCCACCCTCTGTCCCAACAGCCCCACCCTATGTCCCAACAGCCCCATCCTCTGTCCCAACAGCCCCACCCGCAGTCCCAACAGCCCCACCCTCTCTCCCAACACCTTCTGTCCCAACAGCCCCACCCTCTGTCCAACAGCCCCACCCTCTGTCCCAACAGCCCCACCCTCTGTCCCAACAGCCCCACCCTCTGTCCCAACAGCCCCACCCTCTGTCCCAACAGCCCCACCATCTGTCCCAACAGCCCCACCCTCTGTCCCAACAGCCCCACCCTCTCTCCCAATACCCTCTGTCCCAACAGCCCCACCCTCTGTCCTAACAGCCCCACCCTCTGTCCCAACAGCCCCACCCTATGTCCCAACATCCCCATCCTCTGTCCCAACAGCCCCACCCGCAGTCCCAACAGCCCCACCCTCTCTCCCAACACCTTCTGTCCCAACAGCCCCACCCTCTGTCCAACAGCCCCACCCTCTGTCCCAACAGCCCCACCCTCTGTCCCAACAGCCCCACCCTATGTCCCAACAGCCCCACCCTCTGTCCCAAAAGCCCCACCCTCTGTCCCAACAGCCCCACCCTCTGTCCCAACAGCCCCACCCTCTCTCCCAACACCCTCTGTCCCAACAGCCCCACCCTCTGTCATAACAGCCCCACCCTCTGTCATAACAGCCCCACCCTCTGTCCCATCAACCCCACCCTCTGTCAGACAGCCCCACCCTCTGTCCCAACAGCCCCACCCTCTGTCAGACAGCCCCACCCTCTGTCCAACAGCCCCACCCTCTGTCCCAACAGCCCCACCCTCTGTCCCAACAGCCCCACCCTCTGTCAGACAGCCCCGCCCTTTGTCCCAACAGCCCCACCCTCTGTCCAACAGCCCCACCCCCTGTCCCAACAGCCCCACCCTCTGTCAGACAGCCCCACCCTCTGCCCAACAGCCCCACCCTCTGTCCCAACAGCCCCACCCTCTGTCCAACAGCCCCACCCTCTGTCCCAACAGCCCCACTCTCTGTCCCAACAGCCCCACCCTCTGTCCCAACAGCCTCACCCTCTGTCTCAACAGCCCCACCCTCTGTCACAACAGCCCCACCCTCTGTCCAACAGCCCCACCCTCTGTCCCAACAGCCCCACCCTCTGTCCCAACAGCCCCACCCTCTGTCAGACAGCCCCGCCCTCTGTCCCAACAGCCCCACCCTCTGTCCAACAGCCCCACCCTCTGTCCCAACAGCCCCACCCTCTGTCTCAACAGCCCCACTGTCTGTCCCAACAGCCCCACCCTCTGTCAGACAGCCCCACCCTCTGTCCCAACAGCCCCACCCTCTGTCCAACAGCCCCACCCTCTGTCCCAACAGCCCCACTCTCTGTCCCAACAGCCCCACCCTCTGTCCCAACAGCCCTACCCTCTGTCAGATAGCCCCACCCTCTCTCCAACAGCCCCACCCTCTGTCACAACAGCCCCACCCTCTGTCCAACAGCCCCACCCTCTGTCCCAACAGCCCCACCCTCTGTCCCAACAGCCCCACCCTCTCTCCCAACGGCCCAACCCTCTGTCCCAACAGCCCCACCCTCTGTCCCAACAGCCCCACCTTCTGTCCAACAGCCCCACCCTCTGTCCCAACAGCCCCACACTCTACCAACAGCAACACCCTCTGTCCCAACAGCCCCACCCTCTGTCCCAACAGCCCCACCCTCTCTCCCAATACCCTCTGTCCCAACAGCCCCACCCTATGTCCCAACAGCCCCATCCTCTGTCCCAACAGCCCCACCCTCAGTCCCAACAGCCCCACCCTCTCTCCCAACACCCTCTGTCCCAACAGCCCCACCCTCTGTCCAACAGCCCCACCCTCTGTCCCAACAGCCCCACCCTCTGTCCCAACAGCCCCACCCTATGTCCCAACAGCCCCACCCTCTGTCCCAACAGCCCCACCCTCTCTCCCAACACCCTCTGTCCCACCAGCCCCACCCTCTGTCCCAACAGCCCCACCCTCTGTCCCAACAGCCCGACCCTCTGTCCCAACAGCCCCACCCTCTGTCAGACAGCCCCACCCTCTGTCCCAACAACCCCACCCTCTGTCAGACAGCCCCACCCTCTGTCCCAACAGCACCACCCTCTGTCCCAACAGCCCCACCCTCTGTCAGACAGCCCCACCCTCTGTCCCAACAGCCCCACCCTCTGTCCCAACAGCCCGACCCTCTGTCCCAACAGCCCCACCCTCTGTCAGACAGCCCCACCATCTGTCCCAACAACCCCACCCTCTGTCAGACAGCCCCACCCTCTGTCCCAACAGCCCCACCCTCTGTCCCAACAGCCCCACCCTCTGTCAGACAGCCCCGCCTTCTGTCCCAACAGCCCCACCCTCTGTCCAACAGCCCCACCCTCTGTCCCAACAGCCCCACCCTCTGTCAGACAGCCCCACCCTCTGTCCAACAGCCCCACCCTCTGTCCCAACAGCCCCACCCTCTGTCCCAACAGCCCCACCCTCTGTCTCAACAGCCCCACCGTCTGTCCCAACAGCCCCACCCTCTGTCAGACAGCCCCACCCTCTGTCCAACAGCCCCACCCTCTGTCCCAACCACCCTCTGTCCAACAGCCCCACCCTCTGTCCCAACAGCCCCACCCTCTGTCAGATAGCCCCACCCTCTCTCCAACAGCCCCACCCTCTGTCACAACAGCCCCACCCTCTGTCCAACAGCCCCACCCTCTGTCCCAACAGCCCCACCCTCTGTCCCAACAGCCCCACCCTCTGTCCAACAGCCCCACCCTCTGTCCAACAGCCCCACCCTCTGTCCCAACAGCCCCACCCTCTGTCCCAACAGCCCCACCCTCTGTCAGACAGCCCCACCCTCTGTCCAATAGCCCCAACCTCTGTCCCAACAGCCCCACCCTCTGTCCCAACAGCCCCACCCTCTCTCCCAACGGCCCAACCCTCTGTCCCAACAGCCCCACCCTCTGTCCCAACAGCCCCACCTTCTGTCCAACAGCCCCACCCTCTGTCCCAACAGCCCCACCCTCTCTCCCAACAGCCCCACCCTCTGTCCCAACAGCCCCACCCTCTGTCCCAACAGCCCCACCCTCTGTCCAACAGCCCCACCCTCTGTCCCAACAGCCCCACCCTCTGTCCCAACAGCCCCACCCTCTGTCCCAACAGCCCCACCCTCTGTCCCAAAAGCCCCACCCTCTGTCCCAACAGCCCCACCCTCTGTCCAACAGCCCCACCCTCTGTCCCAACAGCCCCACCCTCTGTCCCAACAGCCCCACCATCTGTCCCAACAGCCCCACCCTCTGTCCCAACAGCCCCACCCTCTGTCCCAACAGCCCCACCCTCTCTCCCAATACCCTCTGTCCCAACAGCCCCACCCTCTGTCCTAACAGCCCCACCCTCTGTCCCAACAGCCCCACCCTATGTCCCAACAGCCCCATCCTCTGTCCCAACAGCCCCACCCGCAGTCCCAACAGCCCCACCCTCTCTCCCAACACCTTCTGTCCCAACAGCCCCACCCTCTGTCCAACAGCCCCACCCTCTGTCCCAACAGCCCCACCCTCTGTCCCAACAGCCCCACCCTCTGTCCCAACAGCCCCACCCTCTGTCCCAACAGCCCCACCATCTGTCCCAACAGCCCCACCCTCTGTCCCAACAGCCCCACCCTCTCTCCCAATACCCTCTGTCCCAACAGCCCCACCCTCTGTCCTAACAGCCCCACCCTCTGTCCCAACAGCCCCACCCTATGTCCCAACATCCCCATCCTCTGTCCCAACAGCCCCACCCGCAGTCCCAACAGCCCCACCCTCTCTCCCAACACCTTCTGTCCCAACAGCCCCACCCTCTGTCCAACAGCCCCACCCTCTGTCCCAACAGCCCCACCCTCTGTCCCAACAGCCCCACCCTATGTCCCAACAGCCCCACCCTCTGTCCCAAAAGCCCCACCCTCTGTCCCAACAGCCCCACCCTCTGTCCCAACAGCCCCACCCTCTCTCCCAACACCCTCTGTCCCAACAGCCCCACCCTCTGTCATAACAGCCCCACCCTCTGTCATAACAGCCCCACCCTCTGTCCCATCAACCCCACCCTCTGTCAGACAGCCCCACCCTCTGTCCCAACAGCCCCACCCTCTGTCAGACAGCCCCACCCTCTGTCCAACAGCCCCACCCTCTGTCCCAACAGCCCCACCCTCTGTCCCAACAGCCCCACCCTCTGTCAGACAGCCCCGCCCTTTGTCCCAACAGCCCCACCCTCGTCCCAACAGCCCCACCCTCTGTCCAACAGCCCCACCCCCTGTCCCAACAGCCCCACCCTCTGTCAGACAGCCCCACCCTCTGCCCAACAGCCCCACCCTCTGTCCCAACAGCCCCACCCTCTGTCCAACAGCCCCACCCTCTGTCCCAACAGCCCCACTCTCTGTCCCAACAGCCCCACCCTCTGTCCCAACAGCCTCACCCTCTGTCTCAACAGCCCCACCCTCTGTCACAACAGCCCCACCCTCTGTCCAACAGCCCCACCCTCTGTCCCAACAGCCCCACCCTCTGTCCCAACAGCCCCACCCTCTGTCCCAACTGCCCCACCCTCTGTCCAACAGCCACACCCTCTGTCCCAACAGCCCCACCCTCTGTCCCAACAGCCCCACCCTCTGTCAGACAGCCCCACCCTCTGTCCAACAGCCCCACCCTCTGTCCCAACAGCCCCACCCTCTGTCCCAACAGCCCCACCCTCTGTCCCAACAGCCCCACCCTCTGTCCCAACAGCCCCACCCTCTGTCAGACAGCCCCACCCTCTGTCCCAACAGCCCCACCCTCTGTCAGACAGCCCCGCCCTCTGTCCCAACAGCCCCACCCTCTGTCCAACAGCCCCACCCTCTGTCCCAACAGCCCCACCCTCTGTCCAACAGCCCCACCCTCTGTCCCAACAGCCCCACCCTCTGTCCCAACAGCCCCACCCTCTGTCTCAACAGCCCCACCGTCTGTCCCAACAGCCCCACCCTCTGTCAGACAGCCCCACCCTCTGTCCAACAGCCCCACCCTCTGTCCCAACAGCCCCACCCTCTGTCCAACAGCCCCACCCTCTGTCCCAACAGCCCCACTCTCGTCCCAACAGCCCCACCCTCTGTCCCAACAGCCCTACCCTCTGTCAGATAGCCCCACCCTCTCTCCAACAGCCCCACCCTCTGTCACAACAGCCCCACCCTCTGTCCAACAGCCCCACCCTCTGTCCCAACAGCCCCACCCTCTGTCCCAACAGCCCCACCCTCTGTCCCAACAGCCCCACCCTCTGTCCAACAGCCCCACCCTCTGTCCCAACAGCCCCACCCTCTGTCAGACAGCCCCACCCTCTGTCCAATAGCCCCAACCTCTGTCCCAACAGCCCCACCCTCTGTCCCAACAGCCCCACCCTCTGTCCAACAGCCCCACCCTCTGTCCCAACAGCCCCACCCTCTGTCCCAACAGCCCCACCCTATCTCCCAATGGCCCAACCCTCTGTCCCAACAGCCCCACCCTCTGTCCCAACAGCCCCACCTTCTGTCCAACAGCCACACCCTCTGTCCCAACAGCCCCACCCTCTCTCCCAACAGCCCCACCCTCTGTCCCAACAGCCCCACCCTCTGTCCCAACAGCCCCACCCTCTGTCCAACAGCCCCACCCTCTGTCCCAACAGCCCCACCCTCTGTCCCAACAGCCCCACCCTCTGTCCCAAAAGCCCCACCCTCTGTCCCAACAGCCCCACCCTCTGTCCAACAGCCCCACCCTCTGTCCCAACAGCCCCACCCTCTGTCCCAACAGCCCCACCCTCTGTCCCAACAGCCCCACCCTCTGTCCCAACAGCCCCACCCTCTCTCCCAATACCCTCTGTCCCAACAGCCCCACCCTCTGTCCCAACAGCCCCACCCTATGTCCCAACAGCCCCATCCTCTGTCCCAACAGCCCCACCCTCTCTCCCAACACCCTCTGTCCCAACAGCCCCACCCTCTGTCTAACAGCCCCACCCTCTGTCCCAACAGCCCCACCCTCTGTCCCAACAGCCCCACCCTATGTCCCAACAGCCCCACCCTCTGTCCCAAAAGCCCCACCCTCTCTCCCAACACCCTCTGTCCCATCAGCCCCACCCTCTGTCCCAACAGCCCCACCCTCTGTCCCAACAGCCCGACCCTCTGTCCCAACAGCCCCACCGTCTGTCCCAACAGCCCCACCCTCTGTCAGACAGCCCCACCCTCTGTCCAACAGCCCCACCCTCTGTCCCAACAGCCCCACCCTCTGTCCAACAGCCCCACCCTCTGTCCCAACAGCCCCACTCTCTGTCCCAACAGCCGCACCCTCTGTCCCAACAGCCCTACCCTCTGTCAGATAGCCCCACCCTCTCTCCAACAGCCCCACCCTCTGTCACAACAGCCCCACCCTCTGTCCAACAGCCCCACCCTCTGTCCCAACAGCCCCACCCTCTGTCCCAACAGCCCCACCCTCTGTCCCAACAGCCCCACCCTCTGTCCAACAGCCCCACCCTCTGTCCAACAGCCCCACCCTCTGTCCCAACAGCCCCACCCTCTGTCAGACAGCCCCACCCTCTGTCCAATAGCCCCAACCTCTGTCCCAACAGCCCTGCCCTCTGTCCCAACAGCCCCACCCTCTGTCCAACAGCCCCACCCTCTGTCCCAACAGCCCCACCCTCTGTCCCAACAGCCCCACCCTCTCTCCCAATGGCCCAACCCTCTGTCCCAACAGCCCCACCCTCTGTCCCAACAGCCCCACCTTCTGTCCAACAGCCCCACCCTCTGTCCCAACAGCCCCACCCTCTCTCCCAACAGCCCCACCCTCTGTCCCAAAAGCCCCACCCTCTGTCCCAACAGCCCCACCCTCTGTCCAACAGCCCCACCCTCTGTCCCAACAGCCCCACCCTCTGTCCCAACAGCCCCACCCTCTGTCCCAAAAGCCCCACCCTCTGTCCCAACAGCCCCACCCTCTGTCCAACAGCCCCACCCTCTGTCCCAACAGCCCCACCCTCTGTCCCAACAGCCCCACCCTCTGTCCCAACAGCCCCACCCTCTGTCCCAACAGCCCCACCCTCTCTCCCAATACCCTCTGTCCCAACAGCCCCACCCTCTGTCCCAACAGCCCCACCCTATGTCCCAACAGCCCCATCCTCTGTCCCAACAGCCCCACCCTCAGTCCCAACAGCCCCACCCTCTCTCCCAACACCCTCTGTCCCAACAGCCCCACCCTCTGTCCAACAGCCCCACCCTCTGTCCCAACAGCCCCACCCTCTGTCCCAACAGCCCCACCCTATGTCCCAACAGCCCCACCCTCTGTCCCAAAAGCCCCACCCTCTCTCCCAACACCCTCTGTCCCATCAGCCCAACCCTCTGTCCCAACAGCCCCACCCTCTGTCCCAACAGCCCGACCCTCTGTCCCAACAGCCCCACCCTCTGTCAGACAGCCCCACCCTCTGTCCCAACAACCCCACCCTCTGTCAGACAGCCCCACCCTCTGTCCCAACAGCCCCACCCTCTGTCCCAACAGCCCCACCCTCTGTCAGACAGCCCCACCCTCTGTCCCAACAGCCCCACCCTCTGTCCCAACAGCCCGACCCTCTGTCCCAACAGCCCCACCCTCTGTCAGACAGCCCCACCATCTGTCCCAACAACCCCACCCTCTGTCAGACAGCCCCACCCTCTGTCCCAACAGCCCCACCCTCTGTCCCAACAGCCCCACCCTCTGTCAGACAGCCCCGCCCTCTGTCCCAACAGCCCCACCCTCTGTCCAACAGCCCCACCCTCTGTCCCAACAGCCCCACCCTCTGTCAGACAGCCCCACCCTCTGTCCAACAGCCCCACCCTCTGTCCCAACAGCCCCACCCTCTGTCCCAACAGCCCCACCCTCTGTCTCAACAGCCCCACCGTCTGTCCCAACAGCCCCACCCTCTGTCAGACAGCCCCACCCTCTGTCCAACAGCCCCACCCTCTGTCCCAACCACCCTCTGTCCAACAGCCCCACCCTCTGTCCCAACAGCCCCACCCTCTGTCAGACAGCCCCACCCTCTGTCCAATAGCCCCAACCTCTGTCCCAACAGCCCCACCCTCTGTCCCAACAGCCCCACCCTCTGTCCAACAGCCCCACCCTCTGTCCCAACAGCCCCACCCTCTGTCCCAACAGCCCCACCCTCTGTCCAACAGCCCCACCCTCTGTCCCAACAGCCCCACCCTCTGTCCCAACAGCCCCACCCTCTCTCCCAACGGCCCAACCCTCTGTCCCAACAGCCCCACCCTCTGTCCCAACAGCCCCACCTTCTGTCCAACAGCCCCACCCTCTGTCCCAACAGCCCCACCCTCTCTCCCAACAGCCCCACCCTCTGTCCCAACAGCCCCACCCTCTGTCCCAACAGCCCCACCCTCTGTCCAACAGCCCCACCCTCTGTCCCAACAGCCCCACCCTCTGTCCCAACAGCCCCACCCTCTGTCCCAACAGCCCCACCCTCTGTCCCAAAAGCCCCACCCTCTGTCCCAACAGCCCCACCCTCTGTCCAACAGCCCCACCCTCTGTCCCAACAGCCCCAGCCTCTCTCCCAACAGCCCCACCCTCTGTCCCAACAGCCCCACCCTCTGTCCCAACAGCCCCACCCTCTGTCCAACAGCCCCACCCTATGTCCTAACAGCCCCACCCTCTGTCCCAACAGCCCCACCCTCTGTCCCAACAGCCCCACCCTCTGTCCCAAAAGCCCCACCATCTGTCCCAACAGCCCCACCCTCTGTCCAACAGCCCCACCCTCTGTCCCAACAGCCCCACCCTCTGTCCCAACAGCCCCACCCTCTGTCCCAACAGCCCCACCCTCTGTCCCAACAGCCCCACCCTCTCTCCCAATACCCTCTGTCCCAACAGCCCCACCCTCTGTCCAACAGCCCCACCCTCTGTCCCAACAGCCCCACCCTCTGTCCCAACAGCCCCACCCTCTGTCCCAACAGCCCCACCCTCTGTCCCAACTGCCCCACCCTCTGTCCAACAGCCACACCCTCTGTCCCAACAGCCCCACCCTCTGTCCCAACAGCCCCACCCTCTGTCAGACAGCCCCACCCTCTGTCCAACAGCCCCACCCTCTGTCCCAACAGCCCCACCCTCTGTCCCAACAGCCCCACCCTATGTCCCAACAGCCCCACCCTCTGTCCCAACAGCCCCACCCTCTCTCCCAACAGCCCAACCCTCTGTCCCAACAGCCCAACCCTCTGTCCCAACAGCCCCACCCTCTGTCCCAACAGCCCCACCCTCTGTCAGACAGCCCCACCCTCTGTCCAACAGCCCCACCCTCTGTCGAACAGCCCCACCCTCTGTCAGACAGCCGCACCCTCTGTCCCAACAGCCCCACCCTCTGTCAGACAGCCCCACCCTCTGTCCAACAGCCCCACCCTCTGTCCCAACAGCCCCACCCTCTGTCCCAACAGCCCCACCCTCTGTCAGACAGCCCCACCCTCTGTCCAACAGCCCCACTCTCTGTCCCAACAGCCCCACCCTCTGTCCCAACAGCCCCACCCTCTGTCCCAACAGCCCGACCCTCTGTCCCAACAGCCCCACCCTCTCTCCAACAGCCCCATCCTCTGTCACAACAGCCCCACCCTCTGTCCCAACAGCCCCACCCTATGTCCCAACAGCCCCACCCTCTGTCCCAACAGCCCCACCCTCTGTCCCAACAGCCCCACCCTATGTCCCAACAGCCCCACCCTCTCTCCCAACAGCCCCACCCTCTGTCAGACAGCCCCACCCTCTGTCCAACAGCCCCACCCTCTGTCCCATCAGCCCCACCCTCTGTCTCAACAGCCCCACCCTCTGTCCCAACAGCCCCACCCTCTGTCAGACAGCCCCACCCTCTGTCCAACAGCCCCAACCTCTGTCCCAACAGCCCCAACCTCTGTCCAACAGCCCCACCCTCTGTCCCAACAGCCCCACCCTCTGTCGAAACAGCCCCACCCTCTGTCAGACAGCCGCACCCTCTGTCCCAACAGCCCCACCCTCTGTGAGAGAGCCCCACCCTCTGTCCAACAGCCCCACCCTCTGTCCCAACAGCCCCACCCTCTGTCCCAACAGCCCCACCCTCTGTCAGACAGCCCCACCCTCTGTCCAACAGCCCCACTCTCTGTCCCAACAGCCCCACCCTCTGTCCCAACAGCCCCACCCTCTGTCCAAACAGCCCCACCCTCTGTCCAACAGCCCCACCCTCTGTCCCAACAGCCCCACCCTCTGTCCCAACAGCCCCACCCTCTGTCCCAACAGCCCCACCCTCTCTCCCAACGGCCCAACCCTCTGTCCCAACAGCCCCACCCTCTGTCCCAACAGCCCCACCTTCTGTCCAACAGCCCCACCCTCTGTCCCAACAGCCCCACCCTCTCTCCCAACAGCCCCACCCTCTGTCCCAACAGCCCCACCCTCTGTCCCAACAGCCCCACCCTCTGTCCAACAGCCCCACCCTCTGTCCCAACAGCCCCACCCTCTGTCCCAACAGCCCCACCCTCTGTCCCAACAGCCCCACCCTCTGTCCCAAAAGCCCCACCCTCTGTCCCAACAGCCCCACCCTCTGTCCAACAGCCCCACCCTCTGTCCCAACAGCCCCAGCCTCTCTCCCAACAGCCCCACCCTCTGTCCCAACAGCCCCACCCTCTGTCCCAACAGCCCCACCCTCTGTCCAACAGCCCCACCCTATGTCCTAACAGCCCCACCCTCTGTCCCAACAGCCCCACCCTCTGTCCCAACAGCCCCACCCTCTGTCCCAAAAGCCCCACCCTCTGTCCCAACAGCCCCACCCTCTGTCCAACAGCCCCACCCTCTGTCCCAACAGCCCCACCCTCTGTCCCAACAGCCCCACCCTCTGTCCCAACAGCCCCACCCTCTGTCCCAACAGCCCCACCCTCTCTCCCAATACCCTCTGTCCCAACAGCCCCACCCTCTGTCCAACAGCCCCACCCTCTGTCCCAACAGCCCCACCCTCTGTCCCAACAGCCCCACCCTCTGTCCCAACAGCCCCACCCTCTGTCCCAACTGCCCCACCCTCTGTCCAACAGCCACACCCTCTGTCCCAACAGCCCCACCCTCTGTCCCAACAGCCCCACCCTCTGTCAGACAGCCCCACCCTCTGTCCAACAGCCCCACCCTCTGTCCCAACAGCCCCACCCTCTGTCCCAACAGCCCCACCCTATGTCCCAACAGCCCCACCCTCTGTCCCAACAGCCCCACCCTCTCTCCCAACAGCCCAACCCTCTGTCCCAACAGCCCAACCCTCTGTCCCAACAGCCCCACCCTCTGTCCCAACAGCCCCACCCTCTGTCAGACAGCCCCACCCTCTGTCCAACAGCCCCACCCTCTGTCGAACAGCCCCACCCTCTGTCAGACAGCCGCACCCTCTGTCCCAACAGCCCCACCCTCTGTCAGACAGCCCCACCCTCTGTCCAACAGCCCCACCCTCTGTCCCAACAGCCCCACCCTCTGTCCCAACAGCCCCACCCTCTGTCAGACAGCCCCACCCTCTGTCCAACAGCCCCACTCTCTGTCCCAACAGCCCCACCCTCTGTCCCAACAGCCCCACACTCTGTCCCAACAGCCCGACCCTCTGTCCCAACAGCCCCACCCTCTCTCCAACAGCCCCATCCTCTGTCACAACAGCCCCACCCTCTGTCCCAACAGCCCCACCCTATGTCCCAACAGCCCCACCCTCTGTCCCAACAGCCCCACCCTCTGTCCCAACAGCCCCACCCTATGTCCCAACAGCCCCACCCTCTCTCCCAACAGCCCCACCCTCTGTCAGACAGCCCCACCCTCTGTCCAACAGCCCCACCCTCTGTCCCATCAGCCCCACCCTCTGTCTCAACAGCCCCACCCTCTGTCCCAACAGCCCCACCCTCTGTCAGACAGCCCCACCCTCTGTCCAACAGCCCCAACCTCTGTCCCAACAGCCCCAACCTCTGTCCAACAGCCCCACCCTCTGTCCCAACAGCCCCACCCTCTGTCGAAACAGCCCCACCCTCTGTCAGACAGCCGCACCCTCTGTCCCAACAGCCCCACCCTCTGTGAGAGAGCCCCACCCTCTGTCCAACAGCCCCACCCTCTGTCCCAACAGCCCCACCCTCTGTCCCAACAGCCCCACCCTCTGTCAGACAGCCCCACCCTCTGTCCAACAGCCCCACTCTCTGTCCCAACAGCCCCACCCTCTGTCCCAACAGCCCCACCCTCTGTCCAAACAGCCCCACCCTCTGTCCAACAGCCCCACCCTCTGTCCCAACAGCCCCACCCTCTGTCGAAACAGCCCCACCCTCTGTCAGACAGCCGCACCCTCTGTCCCAACAGCCCCACCCTCTGTGAGAGAGCCCCACCCTCTGTCCAACAGCCCCACCCTCTGTCCCAACAGCCCCACCCTCTGTCCCAACAGCCCCACCCTCTGTCCCAACAGCCCCACCCTCTCTCCAACAGCCCCATCCTCTGTCACAACAGCCCCACCCTCTGTCCCAACAGCCCCACCCTCTCTCCCAACAGCCCAACCCTCTGTCCCAACAGCCCAACCCTCTGTCCCAACAGCCCCACCCTCTGTCCCAACAGCCCCACCCTCTGTCAGACAGCCCCACCCTCTGTCCAACAGCCCCACCCTCTGTCGAAACAGCCCCACCCTCTGTCCCAACAGCCCCACCCTCTGTCCCAACAGCCCCACCCTCTGTCAGACAGCCCCACCCTCTGTCCAACAGCCCCACCCTCTGTCGAACAGCCCCACCCTCTGTCAGACAGCCGCACCCTCTGTCCCAACAGCCCCACCCTCTGTCAGACAGCCCCACCCTCTGTCCAACAGCCCCACCCTCTGTCCCAACAGCCCCACCCTCTGTCCCAACAGCCCCACCCTCTGTCAGACAGCCCCACCCTCTGTCCAACAGCCCCACTCTCTGTCCCAACAGCCCCACCCTCTGTCCCAACAGCCCCACCCTCTGTCCCAACAGCCCCACCCTCTCTCCAACAGCCCCATCCTCTGTCACAACAGCCCCACCCTCTGTCCCAACAGCCCCACCCTATGTCCCAACAGCCCCACCCTCTGTCCCAACAGCCCCACCCTCTGTCCCAACAGCCCCACCCTATGTCCCAACAGCCCCACCCTCTCTCCCAACAGCCCCACCCTCTGTCAGACAGCCCCACCCTCTGTCCAACAGCCCCACCCTCTGTCCCATCAGCCCCACCCTCTGTCTCAACAGCCCCACCCTCTGTCCCAACAGCCCCACCCTCTGTCAGACAGCCCCACCCTCTGTCCAACAGCCCCAACCTCTGTCCCAACAGCCCCAACCTCTGTCCAACAGCCCCACCCTCTGTCCCAACAGCCCCACCCTCTGTCGAAACAGCCCCACCCTCTGTCAGACAGCCGCACCCTCTGTCCAACAGCCCCACCCTCTGTCCCAACAGCCCCACCCTCTGTCCCAACAGCCCCACCCTCTGCAAGACAGCCCCACCCTCTGTCCAACAGCCCCACTCTCTGTCCCAACAGCCCCACCCTCTGTCCCAACAGCCCCACCCTCTGTCCAACAGCCCCACCCTCTGTCACAACAGCCCCACCCTCTGTCGAAACAGCCCCACCCTCTGTCAGACAGCCGCACCCTCTGTCCCAACAGCCCCACCCTCTGTGAGAGAGCCCCACCCTCTGTCCAACAGCCCCACCCTCTGTCCCAACAGCCCCACCCTCTGTCCCAACAGCCCCACCCTCTGTCCCAACCGCCCCACCCTCTGTCCCAACAGCCCCACCCTCTGTCCCAACAGCCCCACCCTATGTCCCAACAGCCCCATCCTCTGTCACAACAGCCCCACCCTCTGTCCCAACAGCCTCACCCTCTGTCCCAACAGCCCCACCCTCTCTCCCAACAGCCCAACCCTCTGTCCCAACAGCCCAACCCTCTGTCCCAACAGCCCCACCCTCTGTCCCAACAGCCCCACCCTCTGTCAGACAGCCCCACCCTCTGTCCAACAGCCCCACCCTCTGTCGAAACAGCCCCACCCTCTGTCAGACAGCCGCCCCCTCTGTCCCAACAGCCCCACCCTCTGTCAGACAGCCCCACCCTCTGTCCAACAGCCCCACCCTCTGTCCCAACAGCCCCACCCTCTGTCCCAACAGCCCCACCCTCTGTCAGACAGCCCCACCCTCTGTCCAACAGCCGCACTCTCTGTCCCAACAGCCCCACCCTCTGTCCCAACAGCCCCACCCTCTGTCCCAACAGCCCCACCCTTTCTCCAACAGCCCCATCCTCTGTCACAACAGCCCCACCCTCTGTCCCAACAGCCCCACCCTATGTCCCAACAGCCCCACCCTCTGTCCCAACAGCTCCACCCTATGTCCCAACAGCCCCACCCTCTGTCAGACAGCCCCACCATCTTTCCCAACAGCCCCACCCTTTGTCAGACAGCCCCACCCTCTGTCCAACAGCCCCACCATCTGTCCCAACAGCCCCACCCTCTGTCCCAACAGCCCCACCCTCTGTCAGACAGCCCCACCCTCTGTCCAACAGCCCCACCCTCTGTCCCAACAGCCCCACCCTCTGTCAGACAGCCGCACCCTCTGTCCCAACAGCCCCACCCTCTGTCAGACAGCCCCACCCTCTGTCCCAACAGCCCCACCCTCTCTCCAACAGCCCCATCCTCTGTCACAACAGCCCCACCCTCTGTCCCAACAGCCCCACCCTCTGTCCCAACAGCCCCACCCTCTGTCCAACAGCCCCACCCTCTGTCCCAACAGCCCCACCCTCTGTCCCAACAGCTCCACCCTATGTCCCAACAGCCCCACCCTCTGTCAGACAGCCCCACCCTCTTTCCCAACAGCCCCACCCTTTGTCAGACAGCCCCACCCTCTGTCCAACAGCCCCACCATCTGTCCAACAGCCCCACCCTCTGTCCCAACAGCCCCACCCTCTGTCAGACAGCCGCACCCTCTGTCCCAACAGCCCCACCCTCTGTCAGACAGCCCCACCCTCTGTCCAACAGCCCCACCCTCTGTCTCAACAGCCCCACCCTCTGTCCCAACAGCCCCACCCTCTGTCCCAACAGCCCCACCCTCTGTCCAACAGCCCCACCCTCTGTCCCAACAGCTCCACCCTCTGTCTCAACAGCCACACCCTCTGTCCCAACAGCCCCACCCTCTGTCCCAACAGCTCCACCCTCTGTCTCAACAGCCACACCCTCTGTCCCAACAGCCCCACCCTCCTTCCCAACAGCCCCACCCTCTGTCAGACAGCCCCGCCCTCTGTCCAACAGCCCCACCCTCTGTCCCAACAGCCCCACCCTCTGTCCCAACAGCCCCACACTTTGTCCCAACAGCCCCACCCTCTGTCCCAACAGCCCCACCCTCTGTTCCAACAGCACCACCCTCTGTCCCAACAGCCCCACCCTCTGTCAGACAGCCCCACCCTCTGTCCAACAGCCCCACCCTCTGTCCCACCAGCCCCACCCTCTGTCAGACAGCCGCACCCTCTGTCCCAACAGCCGCCCCCTCTGTGCCAACAGCCCCACCCTCTGTGCCAACAGCCTTACCAATACAGACGTCAACAAGTACCCAGCGACTCAAGTCATTCTGTCAAAACTAGCACCCAGATCAGCACTTCGTTCAGTTCCTCCTCCAGGGTTTACAGTTCGGTTTCAATCTAGGCCTCTTCACCTCATCACCTTCTCATCACCTCATCACCTTCCTACTGAACCATTCATTTGCAATAACCTGCAGTGCGCTTTCTCATGATCGTCCCGTTCTGTGCCCTAACCCCACCTTCCGCCTCAACTCCATCAGCATCACCACCTGGGAAAAGAGACTCATTATCGACCTCTCCGCCCCTCCACCCCACAGCATAAACAGCCTCATCCCATCTCCCGATGTATCACTCAACTACTCTTCAGTAGATGATGCCATCACTCTCATCAGGACCGCAGGCTCCCGCGTCTCAACAGCCCCACCCTCTGTCCCAACAGCCCCACCCTCTGTCAGACAGCCCCACCCTCTGTCCAACAGCCCCACCCTCTGTCCCAACAGCCCCACTCTCTGTCCCAACAGCCCCACCCTCTGTCCCAACAGCCCCACCCTCTGTCCCAACAGCCCCACCCTCTGTCCCAACAGCCCCACCCTATGTCCCAACAGCCCCATCCTCTGTCACAACAGCCCCACCCTCTGTCCCAACAGCCTCACCCTCTGTCCCAACAGCCCCACCCTCTCTCCCAACAGCCCAACCCTCTGTCCCAACAGCCCAACCCTCTGTCCCAACAGCCCCACCCTCTGTCAGACAGCCCCACCCTCTGTCGAAACAGCCCCACCCTCTGTCAGACAGCCGCCCCCTCTGTCCCAACAGCCCCACCCTCTGTCAGACAGCCCCACCCTCTGTCCAACAGCCCCACCCTCTGTCCCAACAGCCCTACCCTCTGTCCCAACAGCCCCACCCTCTGTCAGACAGCCCCACCCTCTGTCCAACAGCCGCACTCTCTGTCCCAACAGCCCCACCCTCTGTCCCAACAGCCCCACCCTCTGTCCCAACAGCCCCACCCTCTCTCCAACAGCCCCATCCTCTGTCCCAACAGCCCCACCCTCTGTCCCAACAGCCCCACCCTCTGTCCCAACAGCCCCACCCTCTGTCCAACAGCCTCACCCTCTGTCCCAACAGCCCCACCCTCTGTCCCAACAGCTCCACCCTATGTCCCAACAGCCCCACCCTCTGTCAGACAGCCCCACCATCTTTCCCAACAGCCCCACCCTTTGTCAGACAGCCCCACCCTCTGTCCAACAGCCCCACCATCTGTCCCAACAGCCCCACCCTCTGTCCCAACAGCCCCACCCTCTGTCAGACAGCCCCACCCTCTGTCCAACAGCCCCACCCTCTGTCCCAACAGCCCCACCCTCTGTCAGACAGCCGCACCCTCTGTCCCAACAGCCCCACCCTTTGTCCAACAGCCCCACCCTCTGTCCCAACAGCCCCACTCTCTGTCCCAACAGCCCCACCCTCTCTCCAACAGCCCCACCCTCTGTCCAACAGCCCCACCCTCTGTCCCAACAGCCCCACCCTCTGTCCCAACAGCCCCACCCTCTGTCCCAACAGCCCCACCCTCTGTCTCAACAGCCCCACCCTCTGTCTCAACAGCCCCACCCTCTGTCCAACAGCCCCACCCTCTGTCCCAACAGCCCCACCCTCTGTCCCAACAGCCCCACCCTCTGTCCCAACAGCCCCACCCTCTGTCCCAACAGCCCCACCCTCTGTCCAACAGCCCCACTCTCTGTCCAACAGCCCCACCCTCTGTCCCAACAGCCCCACGCTCTGTCCAACAGCCCCACCCTCTGTCCCAACAGCCCCACCCTATGTCCCAACAGCCCCACCCTCTGTCCCAACAGCCCCACCATCTGTCCCAACAGCCCCACCCTCTGTCCCAACAGCCCCACCCTCTGTCCCAACAGCCCCACCCTCTCTCCCAACAGCCCAACCCTCTGTCCCAACAGCCCAACCCTCTGTCCCAACAGCCCCACCCTCTGTCCCAACAGCCCCACCCTCTGTCAGACAGCCCCACCCTCTGTCCAACAGCCCCACCATCTGTCGAAACAGCCCCACCCTCTGTCAGACAGCCGCACCCTCTGTCCCAACAGCCCCACCCTCTGTCAGACAGCCCCACCCTCTGTCCAACAGCCCCACCCTCTGTCCCAACAGCCCCATCCTCTGTCCCAACAGCCCCACCCTCTGTCAGACAGCCCCACCCTCTGTCCAACAGCCCCACTCTCTGTCCCAACAGCCCCACCCTCTGTCCCAACAGCCCCACCCTCTGTCCCAACAGCCCCACCCTCTCTCCAACAGCCCCATCCTCTGTCACAACAGCCCCACCCTCTGTCCCAACAGCCCCACCCTCTGTCCCAACAGCCCCACCCTATGTCCCAACAGCCCCACCCTCTGTCCCAACAGCCCCACCATCTGTCCCAACAGCCCCACCCTATGTCCCAACAGCCCCACCCTCTGTCCCAACAGCCCCACCCTCTCTCCCAACAGCCCAACCCTCTGTCCCAACAGCCCAACCCTCTGTCCCAACAGCCCCACCCTCTGTCCCAACAGCCCCACCCTCTGTCAGACAGCCCCACCCTCTGTCCAACAGCCCCACCCTCTGTCGAACAGCCCCACCCTCTGTCAGACAGCCGCACCCTCTGTCCCAACAGCCCCACCCTCTGTCAGACAGCCCCACCCTCTGTCCAACAGCCCCACCCTCTGTCCCAACAGCCCCACCCTCTGTCCCAACAGCCCCACCCTCTGTCCCAACAGCCCCACCCTATGTCCCAACAGCCCCACCCTCTCTCCCAACAGCCCCACCCTCTGTCAGACAGCCCCACCCTCTGTCCAACAGCCCCACCCTCTGTCCCATCAGCCCCACCCTCTGTCTCAACAGCCCCACCCTCTGTCCCAACAGCCCCACCCTCTGTCAGACAGCCCCACCCTCTGTCCAACAGCCCCACCCTCTGTCCCAACAGCCCCACCCTCTGTCCCAACAGCCCCACCCTCTGTCCAACAGCCCCACCCTCTGTCCCAACAGCCCCACCCTCTGTCGAAACAGCCCCACCCTCTGTCAGACAGCCGCACCCTCTGTCCCAACAGCCCCACCCTCTGTGAGAGAGACCCACCCTCTGTCCAACAGCCCCACCCTCTGTCCCAACAGCCCCACCCTCTGTCCCAACAGCCCCACCCTCTGTCAGACAGCCCCACCCTCTGTCCAACAGCCCCACTCTCTGTCCCAACAGCCCCACCCTCTGTCCCAACAGCCCCACCCTCTGTCCAACAGCCCCACCCTCTGTCCCAACAGCTCCACCCTCTGTCTCAACAGCCACACCCTCTGTCCCAACAGCCCCACCCTCTGTCCCAACAGCCCCACCCTCTGTCAGACAGCCCCGCCCTCTGTCCAACAGCCCCACCCTCTGTCCCAACAGCCCCACCCTCTGTCCCAACAGCCCCACACTTTGTCCCAACAGCCCCACCCTCTGTCCCAACAGCCCCACCCTCTGTTCCAACAGCACCACCCTCTGTCCCAACAGCCCCACCCTCTGTCCCAACAGCCCCACCCTCTGTCCCAACAGCCCCACCCTCTGTCCCAACAACCCCACCCTCTGTCCCAACAGCCCCACCCTCTGTCCCAACAGCCGCACCCTCTGTGCCAACAGCCCCACCCTCTGTGCCAACAGCCTTACCAATACAGACGTCAACAAGTACCCAGCGACTCAAGTCATTCTGTCAAAACTAGCACCCAGATCAGCACTTCGTTCAGTTCCTCCTCCAGGGTTTACAGTTCGGTTTCAATCTAGGCCTCTTCACCTCATCACCTTCTCATCACCTCATCACCTTCCTACTGAACCATTCATTTGCAATAACCTGCAGTGCGCTTTCTCATGATCGTCCCGTTCTGTGCCCTAACCCCACCTTCCGCCTCAACTCCATCAGCATCACCACCTGGGAAAAGAGACTCATTATCGACCTCTCCGCCCCTCCACCCCACAGCATAAACAGCCTCATCACATCTCCCGATGTATCACTCAACTACTCTTCAGTAGATGATGCCATCACTCTCATCAGGACCGCAGGCTCCCGCGTCTCAACAGCCCCACCCTCTGTCCCAACAGCCCCACCCTCTGTCAGACAGCCCCACCCTCTGTCCAACAGCCCCACCCTCTGTCCCAACAGCCCCACTCTCTGTCCCAACAGCCCCACCCTCTGTCCCAACAGCCCCACCCTCTGTCCCAACAGCCCCACCCTCTGTCCCAACAGCCCCACCCTATGTCCCAACAGCCCCATCCTCTGTCACAACAGCCCCACCCTCTGTCCCAACAGCCCCACCCTCTGTCAGACAGCCCCACCCTCTGTCCCAACAGCCCCACCCTCTGTCAGACAGCCCCACCCTCTGTCCAACAGCCCCACCCTCTGTCCCAACAGCCCCACTCTCTGTCCCAACAGCCCCACCCTCTGTCCCAACAGCCCCACCCTCTGTCCCAACAGCCCCACCCTCTGTCCCAACAGCCCCACCCTATGTCCCAACAGCCCCATCCTCTGTCACAACAGCCCCACCCTCTGTCCCAACAGCCCCACCCTCTGTCCCAACAGCCCCACCCTCTCTCCCAACAGCCCAACCCTCTGTCCCAACAGCCCAACCCTCTGTCCCAACAGCCCCACCCTCTGTCCCAACAGCCCCACCCTCTGTCAGACAGCCCCACCCTCTGTCCAACAGCCCCACCCTCTGTCGAAACAGCCCCACCCTCTGTCAGACAGCCGCCCCCTCTGTCCCAACAGCCCCACCCTCTGTCAGACAGCCCCACCCTCTGTCCAACAGCCCCACCCTCTGTCCCAACAGCCCCACCCTCTGTCCCAACAGCCCCACCCTCTGTCCCAACAGCCCCACCCTCTCTCCAACAGCCCCATCCTCTGTCACAACAGCCCCACCCTCTGTCCCAACAGCCCCACCCTCTGTCCCAACAGCCCCACCCTCTGTCCAACAGCCCCACCCTCTGTCCCAACAGCCCCACCCTCTGTCCCAACAGCTCCACTCTATGTCCCAACAGCCCCACCCTCTGTCAGACAGCCCCACCATCTTTCCCAACAGCCCCACCCTTTGTCAGACAGCCCCACCCTCTGTCCAACAGCCCCACCATCTGTCCCAACAGCCCCACCCTCTGTCCCAACAGCCCCACCCTCTGTCAGACAGCCCCACCCTCTGTCCAACAGCCCCACCCTCTGTCCCAACAGCCCCACCCTCTGTCAGACAGCCGCACCCTCTGTCCCAACAGCCCCACCCTCTGTCCCAACAGCCCCACCCTCTGTCCCAACAGCCCCACCCTCTGTCCCAACAGCCCCGCCCTCTGTCAGACAGCCCCACCCTCTGTCCAACAGCCCCACCCTCTGTCTCAACAGCCCCACCCTCTGTCCCAACAGCCCCACCCTATGTCCCAACAGCCCCACCCTATGTCCAACAGCCCCACCCTCTGTCCCAACAGCTCCACCCTCTGTCTCAACAGCCACACCCTCTGTCCCAACAGCCCCACCCTCTGTCCCAACAGCCCCACCCTCTGTCAGACAGCCCCACCCTCTGTCCAACAGCCCCACCCTCTGTCCCAACAGCCCCACCCTCTGTCCCAACAGCCCCACACTTTGTCCCAACAGCCCCACCCTCTGTCCCAACAGCCCCACCCTCTGTTCCAACAGCACCACCCTCTGTCCCAACAGCCCCACCCTCTGTCCCAACAGCCCCACCCTCTGTCCCAACAGCCTCACCCTCTGTCCCAACAACCCCACCCTCTGTCCCAACAGCCCCACCCTCTGTCCCAACAGCCGCACCCTCTGTGCCAACAGCCCCACCCTCTGTGCCAACAGCCTTACCAATACAGACGTCAACAAGTACCCAGCGACTCAAGTCATTCTGTCAAAACTAGCACCCAGATCAGCACTTCGTTCAGTTCCTCCTCCAGGGTTTACAGTTCGGTTTCAATCTAGGCCTCTTCACCTCATCACCTTCTCATCACCTCATCACCTTCCTACTGAACCATTCATTTGCAATAACCTGCAGTGCGCTTTCTCATGATCGTCCCGTTCTGTGCCCTAACCCCACCTTCCGCCTCAACTCCATCAGCATCACCACCTGGGAAAAGAGACTCATTATCGACCTCTCCGCACCTCCACCCCACAGCATAAACAGCCTCATCCCATCTCCCGATGTATCACTCAACTACTCTTCAGTATATGATGCCATCACTCTCATCAGGACCGCAGGCTCCCGCGTCTCAACAGCCCCACCCTCTGTCCCAACAGCCCCACCCTCTGTCAGACAGCCCCACCCTCTGTCCAACAGCCCCACCCTCTGTCCCAACAGCCCCACTATCTGTCCCAACAGCCCCACCCTCTGTCCCAACAGCCCCACCCTCTGTCCCAACAGCCCCACCCTCTGCCCCAACAGCCCCACCCTATGTCCCAACAGCCCAACCCTCTGTCCCAACAGCAGCCCCACCCTCTCTCAGCCCCACCCTCTGTCCCAACAGCCCCACCCTCTGTCAGACAGCCCCACCCTCTGTCCAACAGCCCCACCCTCTGTCGAACAGCCCCACCCTCTGTCAGACAGCCGCACCCTCTGTCCCAACAGCCCCACCCTCTGTCAGACAGCCGCACCCTCTGTCCCAACAGCCCCACCCTCTGTCAGACAGCCCCACCCTCTGTCCAACAGCCCCACCCTCTGTCCCAACAGCCCCACCCTCTGTCCCAACAGCCCCACCCTCTGTCCCAACAGCCCCACCCTCTCTCCAACAGCCCCATCCTCTGTCACAACAGCCCCACCCTCTGTCCCAACAGCCCCACCCTCTGTCCCAACAGCCCCACCCTCTGTCCAACAGCCCCACCCTCTGTCCCAACAGCCCCACCCTCTGTCCCAACAGCTCCACTCTATGTCCCAACAGCCCCACCCTCTGTCAGACAGCCCCACCATCTTTCCCAACAGCCCCACCCTTTGTCAGACAGCCCCACCCTCTGTCCAACAGCCCCACCATCTGTCCTAACAGCCCCACCCTCTGTCCCAACAGCCCCACCCTCTGTCAGACAGCCCCACCCTCTGTCCAACAGCCCCACCCTCTGTCCCAACAGCCCCACCCTCTGTCAGACAGCCGCACCCTCTGTCCCAACAGCCCCACCCTCTGTCCCAACAGCCCCACCCTCTGTCCCAACAGCCCCACCCTCTGTCCCAACAGCCCCACCCTCTGTCAGACAGCCCCACCCTCTGTCCAACAGCCCCACCCTCTGTCTCAACAGCCCCACCCTCTGTCCCAACAGCCCCACCCTCTGTCCCAACAGCCCCACCCTCTGTCCAACAGCCCCACCCTCTGTCCCAACAGCTCCACCCTCTGTCTCAACAGCCACACCCTCTGTCCCAACAGCCCCACCCTCTGTCCCAACAGCCCCACCCTCTGTCAGACAGCCCCACCCTCTGTCCAACAGCCCCACCCTCTGTCCCAACAGCCCCACCCTCTGTCCCAACAGCCCCACACTTTGTCCCAACAGCCCCACCCTCTGTCCCAACAGCCCCACCCTCTGTTCCAACAGCACCACCCTCTGTCCCAACAGCCCCACCCTCTGTCCCAACAGCCCCACCCTCTGTCCCAACAGCCTCACCCTCTGTCCCAACAACCCCACCCTCTGTCCCAACAGCCCCACCCTCTGTCCCAACAGCCGCACCCTCTGTGCCAACAGCCCCACCCTCTGTGCCAACAGCCTTACCAATACAGACGTCAACAAGTACCCAGCGACTCAAGTCATTCTGTCAAAACTAGCACCCAGATCAGCACTTCGTTCAGTTCCTCCTCCAGGGTTTACAGTTCGGTTTCAATCTAGGCCTCTTCACCTCATCACCTTCTCATCACCTCATCACCTTCCTACTGAACCATTCATTTGCAATAACCTGCAGTGCGCTTTCTCATGATCGTCCCGTTCTGTGCCCTAACCCCACCTTCCGCCTCAACTCCATCAGCATCACCACCTGGGAAAAGAGACTCATTATCGACCTCTCCGCACCTCCACCCCACAGCATAAACAGCCTCATCCCATCTCCCGATGTATCACTCAACTACTCTTCAGTATATGATGCCATCACTCTCATCAGGACCGCAGGCTCCCGCGTCTCAACAGCCCCACCCTCTGTCCCAACAGCCCCACCCTCTGTCAGACAGCCCCACCCTCTGTCCAACAGCCCCACCCTCTGTCCCAACAGCCCCACTATCTGTCCCAACAGCCCCACCCTCTGTCCCAACAGCCCCACCCTCTGTCCCAACAGCCCCACCCTCTGCCCCAACAGCCCCACCCTATGTCCCAACAGCCCAACCCTCTGTCCCAACAGCAGCCCCACCCTCTCTCAGCCCCACCCTCTGTCCCAACAGCCCCACCCTCTGTCAGACAGCCCCACCCTCTGTCCAACAGCCCCACCCTCTGTCGAACAGCCCCACCCTCTGTCAGACAGCCGCACCCTCTGTCCCAACAGCCCCACCCTCTGTCAGACAGCCGCACCCTCTGTCCCAACAGCCCCACCCTCTGTCAGACAGCCCCACCCTCTGTCCAACAGCCCCACCCTCTGTCCCAACAGCCCCACCCTCTGTCCCAACAGCCCCACCCTCTGTCCCAACAGCCCCACCCTATGTCCCAACAGCCCCACCCTCTCTCCCAACAGCCCCACCCTCTGTCAGACAGCCCCACCCTCTGTCCAACAGCCCCACCCTCTGTCCCATCAGCCCCACCCTCTGTCTCAACAGCCCCACCCTCTGTCCCAACAGCCCCACCCTCTGTCCAACAGCCCCACCCTCTGTGCCAACAGCCCCACCCTCTGTCCCATCAGCCCCACCCTCTGTCTCAACAGCCCCACCCTCTGTCCCAACAGCCCCACCCTCTGTCCCAACAGCCGCACCCTCTGTGCCAACAGCCCCACCCTCTGTGCCAACAGCCTTACCAATACAGACGTCAACAAGTACCCAGCGACTCAAGTCATTCTGTCAAAACTAGCACCCAGATCAGCACTTCGTTCAGTTCCTCCTCCAGGGTTTACAGTTCGGTTTCAATCTAGGCCTCTTCACCTCATCACCTTCTCATCACCTCATCACCTTCCTACTGAACCATTCATTTGCAATAACCTGCAGTGCGCTTTCTCATGATCGTCCCGTTCTGTGCCCTAACCCCACCTTCCGCCTCAACTCCATCAGCATCACCACCTGGGAAAAGAGACTCATTATCGACCTCTCCGCCCCTCCACCCCACAGCATAAACAGCCTCATCCCATCTCCCGATGTATCACTCAACTACTCTTCAGTAGATGATGCCATCACTCTCATCAGGACCGCAGGCTCCCGCGTCTCAACAGCCCCACCCTCTGTCCCAACAGCCCCACCCTCTGTCAGACAGCCCCACCCTCTGTCCAACAGCCCCACCCTCTGTCCCAACAGCCCCACTCTCTGTCCCAACAGCCCCACCCTCTGTCCCAACAGCCCCACCCTCTGTCCCAACAGCCCCACCCTCTGTCCCAACAGCCCCACCCTCTGTCCCAACAGCCCCACCCTCTGTCCCAACAGCCCCACCCTATGTCCCAACAGCCCCATCCTCTGTCACAACAGCCCCACCCTCTGTCCCAACAGCCCCACCCTCTCTCCCAACAGCCCAACCCTCTGTCCCAACAGCCCAACCCTCTGTCCCAACAGCCCCACCCTCTGTCCCAACAGCCCCACCCTCTGTCAGACAGCCCCACCCTCTGTCCAACAGCCCCACCCTCTGTCGAAACAGCCCCACCCTCTGTCAGACAGCCGCCCCCTCTGTCCCAACAGCCCCACCCTCTGTCAGACAGCCCCACCCTCTGTCCAACAGCCCCACCCTCTGTCCCAACAGCCCCACCCTCTGTCCCAACAGCCCCACCCTCTGTCCCAACAGCCCCACCCTCTCTCCAACAGCCCCATCCTCTGTCACAACAGCCCCACCCTCTGTCCCAACAGCCCCACCCTCTGTCCCAACAGCCCCACCCTCTGTCCAACAGCCCCACCCTCTGTCCCAACAGCCCCACCCTCTGTCCCAACAGCTCCACTCTATGTCCCAACAGCCCCACCCTCTGTCAGACAGCCCCACCATCTTTCCCAACAGCCCCACCCTTTGTCAGACAGCCCCACCCTCTGTCCAACAGCCCCACCATCTGTCCCAACAGCCCCACCCTCTGTCCCAACAGCCCCACCCTCTGTCAGACAGCCCCACCCTCTGTCCAACAGCCCCACCCTCTGTCCCAACAGCCCCACCCTCTGTCAGACAGCCGCACCCTCTGTTCCAACAGCCCCACCCTCTGTCAGACAGCCCCACCCTCTGTCCAACAGCCCCACCCTCTGTCTCAACAGCCCCACCCTCTGTCCCAACAGCCCCACCCTCTGTCCCAACAGCCCCACCCTCTGTCCAACAGCCCCACCCTCTGTCCCAACAGCTCCACCCTCTGTCTCAACAGCCACACCCTCTGTCCCAACAGCCCCACCCTCTGTCCCAACAGCCCCACCCTCTGTCAGACAGCCCCACCCTCTGTCCAACAGCCCCACCCTCTGTCCCAACAGCCCCACCCTCTGTCCCAACAGCCCCACACTTTGTCCCAACAGCCCCACCCTCTGTCCCAACAGCCCCACCCTCTGTTCCAACAGCACCACCCTCTGTCCCAACAGCCCCACCCTCTGTCCCAACAGCCCCACCCTCTGTCCCAACAGCCTCACCCTCTGTCCCAACAACCCCACCCTCTGTCCCAACAGCCCCACCCTCTGTCCCAACAGCCGCACCCTCTGTGCCAACAGCCCCACCCTCTGTGCCAACAGCCTTACCAATACAGACGTCAACAAGTAACCAGCGACTCAAGTCATTCTGTCAAAACTAGCACCCAGATCAGCACTTCGTTCAGTTCCTCCTCCAGGGTTTACAGTTCGGTTTCAATCTAGGCCTCTTCACCTCATCACCTTCTCATCACCTCATCACCTTCCTACTGAACCATTCATTTGCAATAACCTGCAGTGCGCTTTCTCATGATCGTCCCGTTCTGTGCCCTAACCCCACCTTCCGCCTCAACTCCATCAGCATCACCACCTGGGAAAAGAGACTCATTATCGACCTCTCCGCCCCTCCACCCCACAGCATAAACAGCCTCATCCCATCTCCCGATGTATCACTCAACTACTCTTCAGTATATGATGCCATCACTCTCATCAGGACCGCAGGCTCCCGCGTCTCAACAGCCCCACCCTCTGTCCCAACAGCCCCACCCTCTGTCAGACAGCCCCACCCTCTGTCCAACAGCCCCACCCTCTGTCCCAACAGCCCCACTATCTGTCCCAACAGCCCCACCCTCTGTCCCAACAGCCCCACCCTCTGTCAGACAGCCCCACCCTCTGTCCAACAGCCCCACCCTCTGTCCCAACAGCCCCACCCTCTGTCCCAACAGCCCCACCCTCTGTCCCAACAGCCCCACCCTCTCTCCAACAGCCCCATCCTCTGTCACAACAGCCCCACCCTCTGTCCCAACAGCCCCACCCTCTGTCCCAACAGCCCCACCCTCTGTCCAACAGCCCCACCCTCTGTCCCAACAGCCCCACCCTCTGTCCCAACAGCTCCACTCTATGTCCCAACAGCCCCACCCTCTGTCAGACAGCCCCACCATCTTTCCCAACAGCCCCACCCTTTGTCAGACAGCCCCACCCTCTGTCCAACAGCCCCACCATCTGTCCCAACAGCCCCACCCTCTGTCCCAACAGCCCCACCCTCTGTCAGACAGCCCCACCCTCTGTCCCAACAGCCCCACCCTCTGTCCCAACAGCCCCACCCTCTCTCCAACAGCCCCATCCTCTGTCACAACAGCCCCACCCTCTGTCCCAACAGCCCCACCCTCTGTCCCAACAGCCCCACCCTCTGTCCAACAGCCCCACCCTCTGTCCCAACAGCCCCACCCTCTGTCCCAACAGCTCCACTCTATGTCCCAACAGCCCCACCCTCTGTCAGACAGCCCCACCATCTTTCCCAACAGCCCCACCCTTTGTCAGACAGCCCCACCCTCTGTCCAACAGCCCCACCATCTGTCCCAACAGCCCCACCCTCTGTCCCAACAGCCCCACCCTCTGTCAGACAGCCCCACCCTCTGTCCAACAGCCCCACCCTCTGTCCCAACAGCCCCACCCTCTGTCAGACAGCCGCACCCTCTGTTCCAACAGCCCCACCCTCTGTCAGACAGCCCCACCCTCTGTCCAACAGCCCCACCCTCTGTCTCAACAGCCCCACCCTCTGTCCCAACAGCCCCACCCTCTGTCCCAACAGCCCCACCCTCTGTCCAACAGCCCCACCCTCTGTCCCAACAGCTCCACCCTCTGTCTCAACAGCCACACCCTCTGTCCCAACAGCCCCACCCTCTGTCCCAACAGCCCCACCCTCTGTCAGACAGCCCCACCCTCTGTCCAACAGCCCCACCCTCTGTCCCAACAGCCCCACCCTCTGTCCCAACAGCCCCACACTTTGTCCCAACAGCCCCACCCTCTGTCCCAACAGCCCCACCCTCTGTTCCAACAGCACCACCCTCTGTCCCAACAGCCCCACCCTCTGTCCCAACAGCCCCACCCTCTGTCCCAACAGCCTCACCCTCTGTCCCAACAACCCCACCCTCTGTCCCAACAGCCCCACCCTCTGTCCCAACAGCCGCACCCTCTGTGCCAACAGCCCCACCCTCTGTGCCAACAGCCTTACCAATACAGACGTCAACAAGTAACCAGCGACTCAAGTCATTCTGTCAAAACTAGCACCCAGATCAGCACTTCGTTCAGTTCCTCCTCCAGGGTTTACAGTTCGGTTTCAATCTAGGCCTCTTCACCTCATCACCTTCTCATCACCTCATCACCTTCCTACTGAACCATTCATTTGCAATAACCTGCAGTGCGCTTTCTCATGATCGTCCCGTTCTGTGCCCTAACCCCACCTTCCGCCTCAACTCCATCAGCATCACCACCTGGGAAAAGAGACTCATTATCGACCTCTCCGCCCCTCCACCCCACAGCATAAACAGCCTCATCCCATCTCCCGATGTATCACTCAACTACTCTTCAGTATATGATGCCATCACTCTCATCAGGACCGCAGGCTCCCGCGTCTCAACAGCCCCACCCTCTGTCCCAACAGCCCCACCCTCTGTCAGACAGCCCCACCCTCTGTCCAACAGCCCCACCCTCTGTCCCAACAGCCCCACTATCTGTCCCAACAGCCCCACCCTCTGTCCCAACAGCCCCACCCTCTGTCAGACAGCCCCACCCTCTGTCCAACAGCCCCACCCTCTGTCCCAACAGCCCCACCCTCTGTCCCAACAGCCCCACCCTCTGTCCCAACAGCCCCACCCTATGTCCCAACAGCCCCACCCTCTCTCCCAACAGCCCCACCCTCTGTCCCAACAGCCCCACCCTCTGTCCCAACAGCCCCACCCTCTGTCCAACAGCCCCACCCTCTGTCCCAACAGCTCCACCCTCTGTCTCAACAGCCACACCCTCTGTCCCAACAGCCCCACCCTCTGTCCCAACAGCCCCACCCTCTGTCAGACAGCCCCACCCTCTGTCCAACAGCCCCACCCTCTGTCCCAACAGCCCGACCCTCTGTCCCAACAGCCCCACACTTTGTCCCAACAGCCCCACCCTCTGTCCCAACAGCCCCACCCTCTGTTCCAACAGCACCACCCTCTGTCCCAACAGCCCCACCCTCTGTCCCAACAGCCCCACCCTCTGTCCCAACAGCCTCACCCTCTGTCCCAACAACCCCACCCTCTGTCCCAACAGCCCCACCCTCTGTCCCAACAGCCGCACCCTCTGTGCCAACAGCCCCACCCTCTGTGCCAACAGCCTTACCAATACAGACGTCAACAAGTACCCAGCGACTCAAGTCATTCTGTCAAAACTAGCACCCAGATCAGCACTTCGTTCAGTTCCTCCTCCAGGGTTTACAGTTCGGTTTCAATCTAGGCCTCTTCACCTCATCACCTTCTCATCACCTCATCACCTTCCTACTGAACCATTCATTTGCAATAACCTGCAGTGCGCTTTCTCATGATCGTCCCGTTCTGTGCCCTAACCCCACCTTCCGCCTCAACTCCATCAGCATCACCACCTGGGAAAAGAGACTCATTATCGACCTCTCCGCCCCTCCACCCCACAGCATAAACAGCCTCATCCCATCTCCCGATGTATCACTCAACTACTCTTCAGTATATGATGCCATCACTCTCATCAGGACCGCAGGCTCCCGCGTCTCAACAGCCCCACCCTCTGTCCCAACAGCCCCACCCTCTGTCAGACAGCCCCACCCTCTGTCCCAACAGCCCCACTATCTGTCCCAACAGCCCCACCCTCTGTCCCAACAGCCCCACCCTCTGTCCCAACAGCCCCACCCTCTGCCCCAACAGCCCCACCCTATGTCCCAACAGCCCCACCCTATGTCCCAACAGCCCCACTATCTGTCAGACAGCCCCACCCTCTGTCCAACAGCCCCACCCTCTGTCCCAACAGCCCCACTATCTGTCAGACAGCCCCACCCTCTGTCCAACAGCCCCACCCTCTGTCCCAACAGCCCCACCCTTTGTCCAACAGCCCCACCCTCTGTCCCAACAGCCCCACTCTCTGTCCCAACAGCCCCACCCTCTCTCCAACAGCCCCACCCTCTGTCCCAACAGCCCCACCCTCTGTCCCAACAGCCCCACCCTCTGTCCCAACAGCCCAACACTATGTCCCAACAGCCCCACCCTCTGTCCCAACAGCCCCACCCTCTGTCTCAACAGCCCCACCCTCTGTCTCAACAGCCCCACCCTCTGTCCAACAGCCCCACCCTCTGTCCCAACAGCCCCACCCTCTGTCCCAACAGCCCCACCCTCTGTCCCAACAGCCCCACCCTCTGTCCCAACAGCCCCACCCTCTGTCCCAACAGCCCCACCCTCTGTCAGACAGCCCCACCCTCTGTCCAACAGCCCCACCCTCTGTCTCAACAGCCCCACCCTCTGTCCCAACAGCCCCACCCTCTGTCCCAACAGCCCCACCCTCTGTCCAACAGCCCCACCCTCTGTCCCAACAGCTCCACCCTCTGTCTCAACAGCCACACCCTCTGTCCCAACAGCCCCACCCTCTGTCCCAACAGCCCCACCCTCTGTCAGACAGCCCCACCCTCTGTCCAACAGCCCCACCCTCTGTCAGACAGCCCCACCCTCTGTCCAACAGCCCCACCCTCTGTCCCAACAGCCCCACCCTCTGTCCCAACAGCCCCACACTTTGTCCCAACAGCCCCACCCTCTGTCCCAACAGCCCGACCCTCTGTCCCAACAGCCCCACACTTTGTCCCAACAGCCCCACCCTCTGTCCCAACAGCCCCACCCTCTGTTCCAACAGCACCACCCTCTGTCCCAACAGCCCCACCCTCTGTCCCAACAGCCCCACCCTCTGTCCCAACAGCCTCACCCTCTGTCCCAACAACCCCACCCTCTGTCCCAACAGCCCCACCCTCTGTCCCAACAGCCGCACCCTCTGTGCCAACAGCCCCACCCTCTGTGCCAACAGCCTTACCAATACAGACGTCAACAAGTACCCAGCGACTCAAGTCATTCTGTCAAAACTAGCACCCAGATCAGCACTTCGTTCAGTTCCTCCTCCAGGGTTTACAGTTCGGTTTCAATCTAGGCCTCTTCACCTCATCACCTTCTCATCACCTCATCACCTTCCTACTGAACCATTCATTTGCAATAACCTGCAGTGCGCTTTCTCATGATCGTCCCGTTCTGTGCCCTAACCCCACCTTCCGCCTCAACTCCATCAGCATCACCACCTGGGAAAAGAGACTCATTATCGACCTCTCCGCCCCTCCACCCCACAGCATAAACAGCCTCATCCCATCTCCCGATGTATCACTCAACTACTCTTCAGTATATGATGCCATCACTCTCATCAGGACCGCAGGCTCCCGCGTCTCAACAGCCCCACCCTCTGTCCCAACAGCCCCACCCTCTGTCAGACAGCCCCACCCTCTGTCCCAACAGCCCCACTATCTGTCCCAACAGCCCCACCCTCTGTCCCAACAGCCCCACCCTCTGTCCCAACAGCCCCACCCTCTGCCCCAACAGCCCCACCCTATGTCCCAACAGCCCCACCCTATGTCCCAACAGCCCCACTATCTGTCAGACAGCCCCACCCTCTGTCCAACAGCCCCACCCTCTGTCCCAACAGCCCCACTATCTGTCAGACAGCCCCACCCTCTGTCCAACAGCCCCACCCTCTGTCCCAACAGCCCCACCCTTTGTCCAACAGCCCCACCCTCTGTCCCAACAGCCCCACTCTCTGTCCCAACAGCCCCACCCTCTCTCCAACAGCCCCACCCTCTGTCCAACAGCCCCACCCTCTGTCCCAACAGCCCCACCCTCTGTCCCAACAGCCCAACACTATGTCCCAACAGCCCCACCCTCTGTCCCAACAGCCCCACCCTCTGTCTCAACAGCCCCACCCTCTGTCTCAACAGCCCCACCCTCTGTCCAACAGCCCCACCCTCTGTCCCAACAGCCCCACCCTCTGTCCCAACAGCCCCACCCTCTGTCCCAACAGCCCCACCCTCTGTCCCAACAGCCCCACCCTCTGTCCCAACAGCCCCACCCTCTGTCAGACAGCCCCACCCTCTGTCCAACAGCCCCACCCTCTGTCTCAACAGCCCCACCCTCTGTCCCAACAGCCCCACCCTCTGTCCCAACAGCCCCACCCTCTGTCCAACAGCCCCACCCTCTGTCCCAACAGCTCCACCCTCTGTCTCAACAGCCACACCCTCTGTCCCAACAGCCCCACCCTCTGTCCCAACAGCCCCACCCTCTGTCAGACAGCCCCACCCTCTGTCCAACAGCCCCACCCTCTGTCCCAACAGCCCCACCCTCTGTCCCAACAGCCCCACACTTTGTCCCAACAGCCCCACCCTCTGTCCCAACAGCCCCACCCTCTGTTCCAACAGCACCACCCTCTGTCCCAACAGCCCCACCCTCTGTCCCAACAGCCCCACCCTCTGTCCCAACAGCCTCACCCTCTGTCCCAACAACCCCACCCTCTGTCCCAACAGCCCCACCCTCTGTCCCAACAGCCGCACCCTCTGTGCCAACAGCCCCACCCTCTGTGCCAACAGCCTTACCAATACAGACGTCAACAAGTACCCAGCGACTCAAGTCATTCTGTCAAAACTAGCACCCAGATCAGCACTTCGTTCAGTTCCTCCTCCAGGGTTTACAGTTCGGTTTCAATCTAGGCCTCTTCACCTCATCACCTTCTCATCACCTCATCACCTTCCTACTGAACCATTCATTTGCAATAACCTGCAGTGCGCTTTCTCATGATCGTCCCGTTCTGTGCCCTAACCCCACCTTCCGCCTCAACTCCATCAGCATCACCACCTGGGAAAAGAGACTCATTATCGACCTCTCCGCCCCTCCACCCCACAGCATAAACAGCCTCATCCCATCTCCCGATGTATCACTCAACTACTCTTCAGTATATGATGCCATCACTCTCATCAGGACCGCAGGCTCCCGCGTCTCAACAGCCCCACCCTCTGTCCCAACAGCCCCACCCTCTGTCAGACAGCCCCACCCTCTGTCCAACAGCCCCACCTTCTGTCCCAACAGCCCCACTATCTGTCCCAACAGCCCCACCCTCTGTCCCAACAGCCCCACCCTCTGTCCCAACAGCCCCACCCTCTGCCCCAACAGCCCCACCCTATGTCCCAACAGCCCAACCCTCTGTCCCAACAGCAGCCCCACCCTCTCTCAGCCCCACCCTCTGTCCCAACAGCCCCAGCCTCTGTCAGACAGCCCCACCCTCTGTCCAACAGCCCCACCCTCTGTCGAACAGCCCCACCCTCTGTCAGACAGCCGCACCCTCTGTCCCAACAGCCCCACCCTCTGTCAGACAGCCCCACCCTCTGTCCAACAGCCCCACCCTCTGTCCCAACAGCCCCACCCTCTGTCCCAACAGCCCCACCCTCTGTCCCAACAGCCCCACCCTATGTCCCAACAGCCCCACCCTCTCTCCCAACAGCCCCACCCTCTGTCAGACAGCCCCACCCTCTGTCCAACAGCCCCACCCTCTGTCCCATCAGCCCCACCCTCTGTCTCAACAGCCCCACCCTCTGTCCCAACAGCCCCACCCTCTGTCCAACAGCCCCACCCTCTGTCCAACAGCCCCACCCTCTGTCCAACAGCCCCACCCTCTGTCCAACAGCCCCACCCTCTGTCCCAACAGCCCCACCCTCTGTCCCAACAGCCCCACCCTCTGTCCAACAGCCCCACCCTCTGTCCCAACAGCCCCACCCTCTGTCGAAACAGCCCCACCCTCTGTCAGACAGCCGCACCCTCTGTCCCAACAGCCCCACCCTCTGTGAGAGAGACCCACCCTCTGTCCAACAGCCCCACCCTCTGTCCCAACAGCCCCACCCTCTGTCCCAACAGACCCACCCTCTGTCCAACAGCCCCACTCTCTGTCCCAACAGCCCCACCCTCTGTCCCAACAGCCCCACCCTCTGTCCCAACAGCCCCACCCTCTCTCCAACAGCCCCATCCTCTGTCACAACAGCCCCACCCTCTGTCCCAACAGCCCCACCCTCTGTCCCAACAGCCCCACCCTCTGTCCCAACAGCCCCACCATCTGTCCCAACAGCCCCACCCTATGTCCCAACAGCCCCACCCTCTCTCCCAACAGCCCCACCCTCTGTCAGACAGCCCCACCCTCTGTCCAACAGCCCCACCCTCTGTCCCATCAGCCCCACCCTCTGTCCCAACAGCCCCACCCTCTGTCCCAACAGCCCCACCCTCTCTCCAACAGCCCCACCCTCTGTCCAACAGCCCCACTCTCTGTCCCAACAGCCCCACCCTCTGTCCCAACAGCCCCACCCTCTGTCCCAACAGCCCCACCCTCTCTCCAACAGCCCCATCCTCTGTCACAACAGCCCCACCCTCTGTCCCAACAGCCCCACCCGCTGTCCCAACAGCCCCACCCTCTGTCCCAACAGCCCCACCCTCTCTCCAACAGCCCCATCCTCTGTCACAACAGCCCCACCCTCTGTCCCAACAGCCCCACCCTCTGTCCCAACAGCCCCACCCTCTGTCCCAACAGCCCCACCCTCTGTCAGACAGCCCCACCCTCTGTCCAACAGCCCCACCCTCTGTCAAAACAGCCCCACCCTCTGTCAGACAGCCCCACCCTCTGTCCCAACAGCCCCACCCTCTGTCAGACAGCCCCACCCTCTGTCCAACAGCCCCACCCTCTGTCCCAACAGCCCCACCCTCTGTCCCAACAGCCCCACCCTCTGTCAGAAAGCCCCACCCTCTGTCCAACAGCCCCACTCTCTGTCCCAACAGCCCCACCCTCTGTCCCAACAGCCCCACCCTCTGTCCCAACAGCCCCACCCTCTGTCCCAACAGCCCCACCCTCTCTCCAACAGCCCCATCCTCTGTCACAACAGCCCCACCCTCTGTCCCAACAGCCCCACCCTCTGTCCAACAGCCCCACCCTCTGTCCCAACAGCCCCACCCTCTGTCCCAACAGCCCCACCCTCTGTCCCAACAGCCCCACCCTCTGTCAGACAGCCCCACCCTCTGTCCCAACAGCCCCACCCTTTGTCAGACAGCCCCACCCTCTGTCCAACAGCCCCACCCTCTGTCCCAACAGCCCCACCATCTGTCCCAACAGCCCCACCCTCTGTCTCAACAGCCCCACCCTCTGTCCCAACAGCCCCACCCTCTGTCCCAACAGCCCCACCCTCTGTCCCAACAGCTCCACCCTCTGTCTCAACAGCCCCACCCTCTGTCCCAACAGCCCCACCCTCTGTCCCAACAGCCCCACCCTCTGTCAGACAGCCCCACCCTCTGTCCAACAGCCCCACCCTCTGTCCCAACAGCCCCACCCTCTGTCAGACAGCCCCACCCTCTGTCCAACAGCCCCACCCTCTGTCCCAACAGCCCCACCCTCTGTCCCAACAGCCCCACCCTCTGTCCCAACAGCCCCACCCTCTGTTCCAACAGCACCACCCTCTGTCCCAACAGCCCCACCCTCTGTCCCAACAGCCCCACCCTCTGTCCCAACAGCCCCACCCTCTGTCCCAACAACCCCACCCTCTGTCCCAACAGCCCCACCCTCTGTCCCAACAGCCCCACCCTCTGTGCCAACAGCCCCACCATCTGTGCCAACAGCCTTACCAATACAGACGTCAACAAGTACCCAGCGACTCAAGTCATTCTGTCAAAACTAGCACCCAGATCAGCACTTCGTTCAGTTCCTCCTCCAGGGTTTACAGTTCGGTTTCAATCTAGGCCTCTTCACCTCATCACCTTCTCATCACCTCATCACCTTCCTACTGAACCATTCATTTGCAATAACCTGCAGTGCGCTTTCTCATGATCGTCCCGTTCTGTGCCCTAACCCCACCTTCCGCCTCAACTCCATCAGCATCACCACCTGGGAAAAGAGACTCATTATCGACCTCTCCGCCCCTCCACCCCACAGCATAAACAGCCTCATCCCATCTCCCGATGTATCACTCAACTACTCTTCAGTAGATGATGCCATCACTCTCATCAGGACCGCAGGCTCCCGCATCCGGCCTAAGTACCATGACACCAGTCTTCATCCACCTCGGTGTCCCCCTGGCACTTGAATTCTTTAGTATCAACCTTGATAACCCTTTCACTACCACACTACCAAATGGTTAACCCTTTCACTGTGACAATACAGAAGGTTAACCAGGTCTCCAGGACCAGCCTCTCCAGGCCCACCTACCTGGAGCTGTCCAGTGCTGAATGAGGCCTCTGCCTCCAGGACCTCCGGATGTGTCCCAGTGATACTTTGAGCTCCGAGCCTTGACTTTTAGCCTTATTTAAATCTTATTTTCATACCAGCTCTCGTATTCCTGTGCTTTTTGTGTTCTAAGCTTTATTTATTTTAATTTTAAAATGTTCTTATGTACTTTAGATACTATTGCTACCATGTATGTATGTATAATGTGTTTCATTACATGTATATTTACATACATACCACTTATTCACCTGTTCTATTCTCCATCCATCTACAGTATCATCCATAGCAACACTATATTATCACCGACATCCTGTTCCCCTTTATACAGCCCATCTGAGGGTTTTCTCCTCCTGTGGTGCTTTTTTTCTTATTGCTAGGTTTTAGTGAGTCGTTCCTCATCTTCATTGGGGAAAGTCTGGGAGTGTCGCATATATGGATTTTATGTTGTTTTTGTTCTGGATCTATTGTGATGTTTCTTCTGGACTTGTACAGCCCATGGGGCCAATTCCATGTGATCTCGGGCTATACGAATACATTTGATTTGATTTGTGAAATGTTCTACCATGACGTAGTTTCCCACCCCCCACAACATAGACCTGTGCACCGACACAGGCCCTCCATCAGTTTCGGGGACTACTATGCATGCAGTTGGTTTGCCGCACAGTGGCCCCCCCTGAGCTCTCCGAGCTCCTCGCCCAGAACGTTGCATCCTCCTCAGTGCTCCACAAGCTAAACCTGGTCCCAGCAGTCCATCTTAATCCACTCCAACAACTCAGCTGCAGTGGGAATCATCAATAAAACGCATCCCTGCTCTCCCCACATCTCATGCCTCATCCGCTGCCTTACCTCGCTGTCAATAGTCGACCGGTTTATCATCCGTGCTCCTCCATGTCCCCGGGCTCCTCGACCAAATCGCTTACTCTCTTTCTTCTCTCTTAGAGGCGACAGTGGCTCGGGAGGTAGAGCAGCCGTGTGTGTGTGTGTGTAGCATGTAGTTATGTCACTTTCTTTAAAGGAAAAACTTGAAAACTTGAACAAAAATGCCTCGTAGCAAAACGGCCAAGTTTCAGCGGAGAAGGCAGGCCAAACCGGGGGAAACGATGTCATGTTGAAGTTATGGTTGTGTGACATTTTGTGATTTATGGCCGGGAGATGACGTTGTTTCTGTGAGATGTTTGTGGTACGTAACCTTTCCTACACTTTGTCCTTCTGGCCACTTCCATGTTCTGTGCTTGTTTTGTTCTGCAGCTTTGTTCAGGGGGCGACAGGTAATCCGGAGGTTCCCGATTCAATTCCCACTCCTCCCGGGCAGCGTGTCGAAGTGTCCTTGAGCAAGACACTTAACCCCTAATTTCTCCTGATGAGCAGGTTGGTACCTTGCATGGTTGCCTCACAGGTGTAAATATAATTGTTTTTATTGTAGTCGCGATAGTTTGTGGCTGTAAGAGGTTTGTAAACATTGGTGTAAAATAGACATATATTCTGCTTTATGATTGTGTTAAGTTCCCAAAAAATAAGCTTATTTTTCATCTACAGATCAAACTCTTGTATGTGAATATTCCTCACATTTATATGGTCCAAAAAGTCACCCATTAGGGCTTAACGTTAAAGTTCAGCTTGGTAATAGAGCCGTCCTCTGACTCTGTGGGAACACACAGCCTCTCTATCTAACCCCCGTGTCTTGCCTTGTGACTATTCCACTTTATTCCTATTCACACGTCCATCGGTTGTACACAGTAACTCTTGGGGTATAAGCTTAGGGCTGCAGCTAAATCAACCCTCAGTCGAATGTGAACTTAAGGGAGTGAGTGACTCAACTTGTGACAGGGAAAAATATTAAGCTGCTTTCTTTTCATTTCAAGAGAAGAGCTTTATTTCGAAGGGAGATTTGAATCATTCGGGCAGAAAACCATCTACGTTTTTTCTTACACTACTACTGTTTTCAAATGTGATTATGTTAAAGGGGCAGTTCACTTATCATACAATAAAAACATATTTTCCCCATTACCCGGAGCGATATCTATCCATCCAGTTCTGAATGTGGGGTACTTTCAAAATAGATAAGGGATATTTTTTTCGTGGATAGTAGTATACATTTCTTTTGTAGCCTGGGTGTAATTACTTTACACCTCTCCCACTGCCTCAGTAAGGACTAACAACATGCGTTCAGCACAGTTCCATCTACACCGCTCCACGAGACAGGGTTGGAATTTGAGCCCACTCCTGTTCGATGTCGCCATTGAACCGTTGGCCATCGCACTTCGATCAGACCCTCGTATAAAAGGTATAATCAGAGGGGGTGTTGAACAGAGGACCTCCCTGTATGCAGATGACCTGCTTCTATACATTTCTGACATCTCCACATCTATTCAGCTGCACTTGACATATTCACCCGATTTGGCCATATTTCAGGGTATAAACTAAATTTAGACAAAAGCGAACTTCTTCCATTGAATACAGAAGCTCGAAGTTATCCACTGCATAACTTTCCATTGAAAATGTCCCCCCATGGCTTCAAATATCTCAGCATCCAAATTAGGGATACATTTGGGGACCTATTCAAATTTTATTTTGGCTCTCTACTGACTCGATTTCAGGAAGATTTTGAACGTTGGTCATTATTACCTCTCTCGCTGCACGTATCATTTGCGTTAAGATGAACTCTCTCCCAAGGTTCTCTTATCTTGTCCAGCGCCTGCCTATCTTTCTTCCCCACTCATTCTTTCACAAAATTAACAGCCTAGTGTCCAAATTCATTTGGAATAACAAAGTTCCCAGAATTAGTAAAGTTCTATTACAAAGGCCTAGATCTCTGGGTGGCATGGCTTTACCTAACTTCAGAGCCTGCTATTGGGCAGCCAATCTCAGAATCATACAGCAATGGTTACAGTCAGACAAACCTCTGGTGTGCCCTATGTGGGTTGACATCGAAGCCTCATCCGTCAAACCTGCCTCACTAACCGGTCTTATACATGCCCCCAGTGGTTTTCCAATGGCCCCCTACTTCAAAAATATTATCGTTAAAACTACATTCAGAATTTGGAATCAATTCAGACGCCACTTTGGGTTTAAAACTCAATCACACTTGGTCCCGATAGCAGCTAACCCTTTATTTCACCCCTCACTGATGGATGGAGCATTCTCCTTATGGGCCTCACTCGGTATTAACACACTAGGCGACCTGTATATAGATAATGTGTTTGCCTCTTTTCAGCAATTATCAGAAATATTCAAAATGTGGAGCGCTGGGCTCGAACAGGCAAGCCCAGCGTCTCCGTCATTAGTGGCGAGCACCTTGCCCACTACGCCACGTAGCCGCCTACCCATTGACTCCTTTTTAACCCCGATGTCTTCCACCAAGGGAATGATATCGACTATGTATAATCTCATTATCTCCTTATGTCCCACCCCAATACACAATATTAAAAGTAAATGGGAGGAGGATTTAGAGGAGGAGATCTCGAATGACATTTGGGATGACATTCTGCATCTTGTTCAGTCTTCTTCTATTTGTGCAAGACACAGGCTGATACAATGCAAAATTGTTCATCGAGTACACCTGATGAAAGTCAGATTAGCCAAAATGTATCAGCCCGTGTCTTGCACAAATATGTACAGGTATTGGACAAATATTTTTTAAACCATCTCGGGAAGTATTGAGACAAATCTTGAACCAAATGTATTGACAGCGCTTTTTGGATACTCTCCACCTATGTTATCACTTTCAAAGCACAAAGCACACGTTGTGGCATTTACCACTCTACTGGCCAGGCGGCTGATTCTGTTTAAATGGAAGTCCGCTGCTCCCCCCACTCACCTTCACTGGATTAGAGACATACTATACTTTATCAAACTAGAAAAGATAAGATGTACTCTGAGAGGTTCTTCATCCATGTTCAAGAAAACGTGGGGTGCATTCCTTGTGCTTGTGGATGATGTACAGTTCCATACTATTCCAGAATAGCAACTCTCATGCTGCTTGCTTGTATTCATCTGTGTGAACGGTACAGTGTGATATATTTGATATATATATACTTGGAGAAGCATATTTGGGTACTTGAACATGTGCTATATATTTTATATACACTTTTGAGATTACTCTGTTGTGCAACCAAGTCAGTGTTTGTTTGTCTTATTGTTTACTTTAAACAAAGTTCTGTTTAATGTTGTTATCTGTTCTATGTGGACAATGACAATACAATAATGCATATATGCATAGATATATTTGATTTGTATGTCCTCAAATAAGTATAATAAACAAAAAAGTGAAGAAAATAAAAGTTGTATACATTTCTGTCTTCTTCATATTTTGCGTGGATAGTAGTATACATTTCTGTCTTCTTCATATTTTGCATGGTTAGTAGTATACATTTCTGTCTTCTTCATATTTTGCGTGGATAATAGTATACATTACCGTCTTCATATTTTTCATGGATATATATTTCTGTCTTCATAAAAGAATATATAAAAAAGGAAAGATTTATTTGTATTTTTACGGGCACTTGGGGCAAAAGGGCAGGGGCTCAAGCCCCTCTTCGGCCCTGTCTGTGCACGCCACTGAGTGTGTATTTTCAGGTGGTATACTGAGTTCCGGGGGGAATAGGGTGTTTGCGGTTACCACAGGTGCAGTTTTTTGTTTTTATTTTCAGCATCATTTGTGATAATTTAAAATGTTTTATTTAAAATCACATCGAGACCGAGGTCTCATTTACAAGTGCGACCTGTTCAGACAGCAGCTCATACAACAGTTACACATGTAAACAGCAACAGTACAGTACACTCACCAGTCAATACATAATAAATTACAACAACAACAACAACAACAACAACAACAACAACAACAACAACAACAACAACAACAACAACAACAACAACAACAACAACAACAACAACAACAACAACAACATGAAACATAAAGTGCTAAAGAGGGAGTGGAGAAAAATTCTGCTCTCTCCAAGATACTTAACATTCATTTAAAGCTCGCTGGGGGAACTAAGCTGGCCAGCTTCAGACTCTGCTGTAGCGTGTTCCAGGTGGAGGGGGCAGAGTAGGAGAACGCCTTCTTACCACACTCAGTACTGACTGAGGGGATGGAATAATAATAATAATAATAATAATAATAATAATAATAATAATAATAATAATAATAATAATAATAATAATAATAATAATAATAATAATAATAATAATAATAATAATAATAATAATAATAATAATAATAATAATAATAATAATAATAATAATAATAATAATAATAATAATAATAATAATAATAATAATAATAATAATAATAATAATAATAATAATAATAATAATAATAATAATAATAATAATAATAATAATAATAATAATAATAATAATAATAATAATAATAATAATAATAATAATAATAATAATAATAATAATAATAATAATAATAATAATAATAATAATAATAATAATAATAATAATAATAATAATAATAATACATCTATCTTATATAGCGCTTTTCCAGGTGCTCAAAGACGCTTTACATGGGCAGGAGAGACAAACTATGGCAAAACAAAAAAAAACAGAACAAAAATAATACATGACAAAATAAAATAAAACCGACAGAATTAGAGGTCAAAAGCAAGATTGAAAAGGTGAGTTTTGAGGGCTGATTTAAAAGATGTCAGGGTATTTGCATCACGGATATGGCTGAGGAGGGCATTCCAGAGGGAGGGGGCAGCAGCAGCAAAGGCCCTGTCGCCCCAGCTCCGGAGCTTGGTCGTGGGAGGTGTTAGGAGGTTGGCATCTGCAGAATAGGTGATGATATTCTGAATATGTAAGCTATATCTGGTCTGTTTGCGATGTAGATAGACAGATAAGTAAGTCATCATAATCATAAGTCAACGCTGAGCAGAACTCTGGAAACACAGCAGTGAGACACATCTCCATTATATTTATCTCTCTATCTAGACTCTCTAGAGCTGGACTCTCTAGTGGTGGTGTCAGAGAGGACAAGATTTCAAGAGGTTTATTCATCACATACATACACAAGACATATAGTGAAATGAAGGTGGCCATGCCCGCTTCGATTGTGCAAAAAAAACAAATAATAATAATACAATAGAATAATAAAATAGAATAGAAATAAAATACAATAGGCATGATAAAGACAGTTCTGCCATATGTCACTATGCTATCTTAACTATACTATACAAAAACATCCAGTTATGTTTTGTTTTTTCCTTTAAAGTGACCTTTTTCCTTTCCTTTAAAGTGATCTCTTCTCATGTTATTAAAGTGACCTGTTGTGTGTTTGTGTGTGAGAGAGTGCAGATGTGTATGTGTGTGTTCATGTGTGCTTGTGTGTGTGTAGAGATCAGTGTTCAATGTTCTGATGGCCTGGGGGAAGAAGCTGAGCCCGAGTCTCTCTGTTTTCTCTGTCTCTCTTGTATGCGGAGGCGCTTGCCTGACTGCAGAAGCTTGAACAGGCTATTGTTGGGGTGGTGAGGGTCCTTCATTATTCTGTAGGCTCTGGATTTGCACCTCTTATTGTATAAGGACGAGCCTTGCTAAGCTCCAGGCCATCATGTTCAGTTGCTATTGCATGCACTCATCTGTGTTTCACTACACACTTGAGTGCATGCTTACCAACTGTTAGTCTTCAACACTACTAGACATCTAAGAAGGGAGATCCCCCCTTGAATGGCCCTTCTAAGGTTTCTCTCCTCCACACTGCCTGTGGAGCATTTTTTCCTATTGTTAGGTTTTAGTGAGTTTTTCCTTACCTTCGCGTGGGGTATGTCTGGGAGTGCTTGCATTCTTTCATTTATTTGCATTTATTTAAAATGTGTTGGACCTTATGGTGTTCTTGTTCTGTTCTTGACTTATTGTTATATTTCTTCTTGACTTGTTTAAAGAAGACGTGTATGGCCCATGGGGACATTAACGTGTGTTGTCGGGCCTGTCCAACAGCCCCACCCTCTGTCCCATCAGCCCCACCCTCTGTCCCAACAGCCCCACCCTCTGTCCCAACAGCCCCACCCTCTCTCCAACAGCCCCACCCTCTGTCCAACAGCCCCACTCTCTGTCCCAACAGCCCCACCCTCTGTCCCAACAGCCCCACCCTCTGTCCCAACAGCCCCACCCTCTCTCCAACAGCCCCATCCTCTGTCACAACAGCCCCACCCTCTGTCCCAACAGCCCCACCCTCTGTCCCAACAGCCCCACCCTCTGTCCCAACAGCCCCACCCTCTGTCAGACAGCCCCACCCTCTGTCCAACAGCCCCACCCTCTGTCGAAACAGCCCCACCCTCTGTCAGACAGCCCCACCCTCTGTACCAACAGCCCCACCCTCTGTCAGACAGCCCCACCCTCTGTCCAACAGCCCCACCCTCTGTCCCAACAGCCCCACCCTCTGTCCCAACAGCCCCACCCTCTGTCAGACAGCCCCACCCTCTGTCCAACAGCCCCACTCTCTGTCCCAACAGCCCCACCCTCTGTCCCAACAGCCCCACCCTCTGTCCCAACAGCCCCACCCTCTGTCCCAACAGCCCCACCCTCTCTCCAACAGCCCCATCCTCTGTCACAACAGCCCCACCCTCTGTCCCAACAGCCCCACCCTCTGTCCCAACAGCCCCACCCTCTGTCCAACAGCCCCACCCTCTGTCCCAACAGCCCCACCCTCTGTCCCAACAGCCCCACCCTCTGTCCCAACAGCCCCACCCTCTGTCAGACAGCCCCACCCTCTGTCCAACAGCCCCACTCTCTGTCCCAACAGCCCCACCCTCTGTCCCAACAGCCCCACCCTCTGTCCCAACAGCCCCACCCTCTGTCCCAACAGCCCCACCCTCTCTCCAACAGCCCCATCCTCTGTCACAACAGCCCCACCCTCTGTCCCAACAGCCCCACCCTCTGTCCCAACAGCCCCACCCTCTGTCCAACAGCCCCACCCTCTGTCCCAACAGCCCCACCCTCTGTCCCAACAGCCCCACCCTCTGTCAGACAGCCCCACCGTCTGTCCCAACAGCCCCACCCTTTGTCAGACAGCCCCACCCTCTGTCCAACAGCCCCACCCTCTGTCCCAACAGCCCCACCATCTGTCCCAACAGCCCCACCCTCTGTCTCAACAGCCCCACCCTCTGTCCCAACAGCCCCACCCTCTGTCCCAACAGCCCCACCCTCTGTCCCAACAGCTCCACCCTCTGTCTCAACAGCCCCACCCTCTGTCCCAACAGCCCCACCCTCTGTCCCAACAGCCCCACCCTCTGTCAGACAGCCCCACCCTCTGTCCAACAGCCCCACCCGCTGTCCCAACAGCCCCACCCTCTGTCAGACAGCCCCACCCTCTGTCCAACAGCCCCACCCTCTGTCCCAACAGCCCCACCCTCTGTCCCAACAGCCCCACACTCTGTCCCAACAGCCCCACCCTCTGTCCCAACAGCCCCACCCTCTGTCCCAACAGCCCCACCCTCTGTGCCAACAGCCCCACCATCTGTGCCAACAGCCTTACCAATACAGACGTCAACAAGTACCCAGCGACTCAAGTCATTCTGTCAAAACTAGCACCCAGATCAGCACTTCGTTCAGTTCCTCCTCCAGGGTTTACAGTTCGGTTTCAATCTAGGCCTCTTCACCTCATCACCTTCTCATCACCTCATCACCTTCCTACTGAACCATTCATTTGCAATAACCTGCAGTGCGCTTTCTCATGATCGTCCCGTTCTGTGCCCTAACCCCACCTTCCGCCTCAACTCCATCAGCATCACCACCTGGGAAAAGAGACTCATTATCGACCTCTCCGCCCCTCCACCCCACAGCATAAACAGCATCATCCCATCTCCCGATGTATCACTCAACAACTCTTCAGTAGATGATGCCATCACTCTCATCAGGACCGCAGGCTCCCGCATCCGGCCTAAGTACCATGACACCAGTCTTCATCCACCTCGGTGTCCCCCTGGCACTTGAATTCTTTAGTATCAACCTTGATAACCCTTTCACTACCACACTACCAAATGGTTAACCCTTTCACTGTGACAATACAGAAGGTTAACCAGGTCTCCAGGACCAGCCTCTCCAGGCCCACCTACCTGGAGCTGTCCAGTGCTGAATGAGGGCTCTGCCTCCAGGACCTCCGGATGTGTCCCAGTGATACTTTGAGCTCCGAGCCTTGACTTTTAGCCTTATTTAAATCTTATTTTCATACCAGCTCTCGTATTCCTGTGCTTTTTGTGTTCTAAGCTTTATTTATTTTAATTTTAAAATGTTCTTATGTACTTTAGATACTATTGCTACCATGTATGTATGTATAATGTGTTTCATTACATGTATATTTACATACATACCACTTATTCACCTGTTCTATTCTCCATCCATCTACAGTATCATCCATAGCAATACTATATTATCACCGACATCCTGTTCCCCTTTATACAGCCCATCTGAGGGTTTTCTCCTCCTGTGGTGCTTTTTTTCTTATTGCTAGGTTTTAGTGAGTCGTTCCTCATCTTCATTGGGGAAAGTCTGGGAGTGTCGCATATATGGATTTTATGTTGTTTTTGTTCTGGATCTATTGTGATGTTTCTTCTGGACTTGTACAGCCCATGGGGCCAATTCCATGTGATCTCGGGCTATACGAATACATTTGATTTGATTTGTGAAATGTTCTACCATGACGTAGTTTCCCACCCCCCACAACATAGACCTGTGCACCGACACAGGCCCTCCATCAGTTTCGGGGACTACTATGCATGCAGTTGGTTTGCCGCACAGTGGCCCCCCCTGAGCTCTCCGAGCTCCTCGCCCAGAACGTTGCATCCTCCTCAGTGCTCCACAAGCTAAACCTGGTCCCAGCAGTCCATCTTAATCCACTCCAACAACTCAGCTGCAGTGGGAATCATCAATAAAACGCATCCCTGCTCTCCCCACATCTCATGCCTCATCCGCTGCCTTACCTCGCTGTCAATAGTCGACCGGTTTATCATCCGTGCTCCTCCATGTCCCCGGGCTCCTCGACCAAATCGCTTACTCTCTTTCTTCTCTCTTAGAGGCGACAGTGGCTCGGGAGGTAGAGCAGCCGTGTGTGTGTGTGTAGCATGTAGTTATGTCACCTTCTTTAAAGGAAAAACTTGAAAACTTGTGCCATTGAACAAAAATGCCTCGTAGCAAAACGGCCAAGTTTCAGCGGAGAAGGCAGGCCAAACCGGGGGAAACGATGTCATGTTGAAGTTATGGTTGTGTGACATTTTGTGATTTATGGCCGGGAGATGACGTTGTTTCTGTGAGATGTTTGTGGTACGTAACCTTTCCTACACTTTGTCCTTCTGGCCACTTCCATGTTCTGTGCTTGTTTTGTTCTGCAGCTTTGTTCAGGGGGCGACAGGTAATCCGGAGGTTCCCGATTCAATTCCCACTCCTCCCGGGCAGCGTGTCGAAGTGTCCTTGAGCAAGACACTTAACCCCTAATTTCTCCTGATGAGCAGGTTGGTACCTTGCATGGTTGCCTCACAGGTGTAAATATAATTGTTTTTATTGTAGTCGCGATAGTTTGTGGCTGTAAGAGGTTTGTAAACATTGGTGTAAAATAGACATATATTCTGCTTTATGATTGTGTTAAGTTCCCAAAAAATAAGCGTATTTTTCATCTACAGATCAAACTCTTGTATGTGAATATTCCTCACATTTATATGGTCCAAAAAGTCACCCATTAGGGCTTAACGTTAAAGTTCAGCTTGGTAATAGAGCCGTCCTCTGACTCTGTGGGAACACACAGCCTCTCTATCTAACCCCCGTGTCTTGCCTTGTGACTATTCCACTTTATTCCTATTCACACGTCCATCGGTTGTACACAGTAACTCTTGGGGTATAAGCTTAGGGCTGCAGCTAAATCAACCCTCAGTCGAATGTGAACTTAAGGGAGTGAGTGACTCAACTTGTGACAGGGAAAAATATTAAGCTGCTTTCTTTTCATTTCAAGAGAAGAGCTTTATTTCGAAGGGAGATTTGAATCATTCGGGCAGAAAACCATCTACGTTTTTTCTTACACTACTACTGTTTTCAAATGTGATTATGTTAAAGGGGCAGTTCACTTATCATACAATAAAAACATATTTTCCCCATTACCCGGAGCGATATCTATCCATCCAGTTCTGAATGTGGGGTACTTTCAAAATAGATAAGGGATATTTTTTTCGTGGATAGTAGTATACATTTCTTTTGTAGCCTGGGTGAAATTACTTTACACCTCTCCCACTGCCTCAGTAAGGACTAACAACATGCGTTCAGCACAGTTCCATCTACACCGCTCCACGAGACAGGGTTGGAATTTGAGCCCACTCCTGTTCGATGTCGCCATTGAACCGTTGGCCATCGCACTTCGATCAGACCCTCGTATAAAAGGTATAATCAGAGGGGGTGTTGAACAGAGGACCTCCCTGTATGCAGATGACCTGCTTCTATACATTTCTGACATCTCCACATCTATTCAGCTGCACTTGACATATTCACCCGATTTGGCCATATTTCAGGGTATAAACTAAATTTAGACAAAAGCGAACTTCTTCCATTGAATACAGAAGCTCGAAGTTATCCACTGCATAACTTTCCATTGAAAATGTCCCCCCATGGCTTCAAATATCTCAGCATCCAAATTAGGGATACATTTGGGGACCTATTCAAATTTTATTTTGGCTCTCTACTGACTCGATTTCAGGAAGATTTTGAACATTGGTCATTATTACCTCTCTCGCTGCACGTATCATTTGCGTTAAGATGAACTCTCTCCCAAGGTTCTCTTATCTTGTCCAGCGCCTGCCTATCTTTCTTCCCCACTCATTCTTTCACAAAATTAACAGCCTAGTGTCCAAATTCATTTGGAATAACAAAGTTCCCAGAATTAGTAAAGTTCTATTACAAAGGCCTAGATCTCTGGGTGGCATGGCTTTACCTAACTTCAGAGCCTGCTATTGGGCAGCCAATCTCAGAATCATACAGCAATGGTTACAGTCAGACAAACCTCTGGTGTGCCCTATGTGGGTTGACATCGAAGCCTCATCCGTCAAACCTGCCTCACTAACCGGTCTTATACATGCCCCCAGTGGTTTTCCAATGGCCCCCTACTTCAAAAATATTATCGTTAAAACTACATTCAGAATTTGGAATCAATTCAGACGCCACTTTGGGTTTAAAACTCAATCACACTTGGTCCCGATAGCAGCTAACCCTTTATTTCACCCCTCACTGATGGATGGAGCATTCTCCTTATGGGCCTCACTCGGTATTAACACACTAGGCGACCTGTATATAGATAATGTGTTTGCCTCTTTTCAGCAATTATCAGAAATATTCAAAATGTGGAGCGCTGGGCTCGAACAGGCAAGCCCAGCGTCTCCGTCATTAGTGGCGAGCACCTTGCCCACTACGCCACGTAGCCGCCTACCCATTGACTCCTTTTTAACCCCGATGTCTTCCACCAAGGGAATGATATCGACTATGTATAATCTCATTATCTCCTTATGTCCCACCCCAATACACAATATTAAAAGTAAATGGGAGGAGGATTTAGAGGAGGAGATCTCGAATGACATTTGGGATGACATTCTGCATCTTGTTCAGTCTTCTTCTATTTGTGCAAGACACAGGCTGATACAATGCAAAATTGTTCATCGAGTACACCTGATGAAAGTCAGATTAGCCAAAATGTATCAGCCCGTGTCTTGCACAAATATGTACAGGTATTGGACAAATATTTTTTAAACCATCTCGGGAAGTATTGAGACAAATCTTGAACCAAATGTATTGACAGCGCTTTTTGGATACTCTCCACCTATGTTATCACTTTCAAAGCACAAAGCACACGTTGTGGCATTTACCACTCTACTGGCCAGGCGGCTGATTCTGTTTAAATGGAAGTCCGCTGCTCCCCCCACTCACCTTCACTGGATTAGAGACATACTATACTTTATCAAACTAGAAAAGATAAGATGTACTCTGAGAGGTTCTTCATCCATGTTCAAGAAAACGTGGGGTGCATTCCTTGTGCTTGTGGATGATGTACAGTTCCATACTATTCCAGAATAGCAACTCTCATGCTGCTTGCTTGTATTCATCTGTGTGAACGGTACAGTGTGATATATTTGATATATATATATACTTGGAGAAGCATATTTGGGTACTTGAACATGTGCTATATATTTTATATACACTTTTGAGATTACTCTGTTGTGCAACCAAGTCAGTGTTTGTTTGTCTTATTGTTTACTTTAAACAAAGTTCTGTTTAATGTTGTTATCTGTTCTATGTGGACAATGACAATACAATAATGCATATATGCATAGATATATTTGATTTGTATGTCCTCAAATAAGTATAATAAACAAAAAAGTGAAGAAAATAAAAGTTGTATACATTTCTGTCTTCTTCATATTTTGCGTGGATAGTAGTATACATTTCTGTCTTCTTCATATTTTGCATGGTTAGTAGTATACATTTCTGTCTTCTTCATATTTCTGTCTTCATAAAAGAATATATAAAAAAGGAAAGATTTATTTGTATTTTTATGGGCACTTGGGGCAAAAGGGCAGGGGCTCAAGCCCCTCTTCGGCCCTGTCTGTGCACGCCACTGAGTGTGTATTTTCAGGTGGTATACTGAGTTCCGGGGGGAATAGGGTGTTTGCGGTTACCACAGGTGCAGTTTTTTGTTTTTATTTTCAGCATCATTTGTGATAATTTAAAATGTTTTATTTAAAATCACATCGAGACCGAGGTCTCATTTACAAGTACGACCTGTTCAGACAGCAGCTCATACAACAGTTACACATGTAAACAGCAACAGTACAGTACACTCACCAGTCAATACATAATAAATTACAACAACAACAACAACAACAACAACAACAACAACAACAACAACAACAACAACAACAACAACAACAACAACAACAACAACAACAACAACAACAACAACAACATGAAACATAAAGTGCTAAAGAGGGAGTGGAGAAAAATTCTGCTCTCTCCAAGATACTTAACATTCATTTAAAGCTCGCTGGGGGAACTAAGCTGGCCAGCTTCAGACTCTGCTGTAGCGTGTTCCAGGTGGAGGGGGCAGAGTAGGAGAACGCCTTCTTACCACACTCAGTACTGACTGAGGGGATGGAATAATAATAATAATAATAATAATAATAATAATAATAATAATAATAATAATAATAATAACAACAACAACAACAACAACAACAACAACAACAACAACAACAACAACAACAACAACAACAACAACAACAACAACAACAATAACAACAATAATAATAATAATAATAATAATAATAATAATAATAATAATAATAATAATAATAATAATAATAATAATAATAATAATAATAATAATAATAATAATAATAATAATAATAATAATAATAATAATAATAATAATAATAATAATAATAATAATAATAATAATACATCTATCTTATATAGCGCTTTTCCAGGTGCTCAAAGACGCTTTACATGGGCAGGAGAGACAAACTATGGCCAAACAAAAAAAAACAGAACAAAAATAATACATGACAAAATAAAATAAAACCGACAGAATTAGAGGTCAAAAGCAAGATTGAAAAGGTGAGTTTTGAGGGCTGATTTAAAAGATGTCAGGGTATTTGCATCACGGATATGGCTGAGGAGGGCATTCCAGAGGGAGGGGGCAGCAGCAGCAAAGGCCCTGTCGCCCCAGGTCCGGAGCTTGGTCGTGGGAGGTGTTAGGAGGTTGGCATCTGCAGAATAGGTGATGATATTCTGAATATGTAAGCTATATCTGGTCTGTTTGCGATGTAGATAGACAGATAAGTAAGTCATCATAATCATAAGTCAACGCTGAGCAGAACTCTGGAAACACAGCAGTGAGACACATCTCCATTATATTTATCTCTCTATCTAGACTCTCTAGAGCTGGACTCTCTAGTGGTGGTGTCAGAGAGGACAAGATTTCAAGAGGTTTATTCATCACATACATACACAAGACATATAGTGAAATGAAGGTGGCCATGCCCGCTTCAATTGTGCAAAAAAAACAAATAATAATAATACAATAGAATAATAAAATAGAATAGAAATAAAATACAATAGGCATGATAAAGACAGTTCTGCCATATGTCACTATGCTATCCTAACTATACTATACAAAAACATCCAGTTATGTTTTGTTTTTTCCTTTAAAGTGACCTTTTTCCTTTCCTTTAAAGTGATCTCTTCTCATGTTATTAAAGTGACCTGTTGTGTGTTTGTGTGTGAGAGAGTGCAGATGTGTATGTGTGTGTTCATGTGTGCTTGTGTGTGTGTAGAGATCAGTGTTCAATGTTCTGATGGCCTGGGGGAAGAAGCTGAGCCCGAGTCTCTCTGTTTTCTCTGTCTCTCTTGTATGCGGAGGCGCTTGCCTGACTGCAGAAGCTTGAACAGGCTATTGTTGGGGTGGTGAGGGTCCTTCATTATTCTGTAGGCTCTGGATTTGCACCTCTTATTGTATAAGGACGAGCCTTGCTAAGCTCCAGGCCATCATGTTCAGTTGCTATTGCATGCACTCATCTGTGTTTCACTACACACTTGAGTGCATGCTTACCAACTGTTAGTCTTCAACACTACTAGACATCTAAGAAGGGAGATCCCCCCTTGAATGGCCCTTCTAAGGTTTCTCTCCTCCACACTGCCTGTGGAGCATTTTTTTCCTATTGTTAGGTTTTAGTGAGTTTTTCCTTACCTTCGCGTGGGGTATGTCTGGGAGTGCTTGCATTCTTTCATTTATTTGCATTTATTTAAAATTTGTTGGACCTTATGGTGTTCTTGTTCTGTTCTTGACGTATTGTTATATTTCTTCTTGACTTGTTTAAAGAAGACGTGTATGGCCCATGGGGACATTAACGTGTGTTGTCGGGCCTTACAAATAAATTAGATTTGATTTGATTTGATCATGGCCAACCCCTCCCACCCAGCGTGAATACCAAACCAAGCCGCATTTCTCGGAGACGCTCTCTGATTGGCCGATGCCTGTTTCTACACTGGTTAAGCTTAGGCACTCTTCGAAGTTGGTTAAGGTTAGAGTTTGTCTTAGAGCATGGCGATAGAACGGCAGGTAGTTTGCAGGCTGTTTGACGTGGAAATGGGCAAAGACACAGCTCGTCACGGATTGGGCAAACGCGTCAGTGGCCAATCAGAGAGCGTCAGTCAGTGCCAATCAGAGAGCGTCTCCGAGAAATGCGGCTTGGTTTGGTATACACGCTCCCACCCACTACACATGGACTGTATGGCTGATAGAAAGAGCACGTTCAGTGTTAGACTAAGACTCCTAAGATGCAACACTGAACGGCACAGGAAGTCCTTCATTCCGACAGCAATCAGACTATATAGACTGATATATAGACTGATGCCTCACTGCATCACTGAGCACAGAGTGACTGTACAACTTTGCCATAATCCTCCTACTGTAGACTCCTCCTAAATCGACATTTTACAATTTTACACTTATTACTGTACATTCTACTGTATATTACTATATATTTTTGGCTGTATATTTTAGAATGTATATCCCTGACAGTATTTTTATTCTTATTTGTGATTTTAGATTTTTGACTACCTACATGTGTGATCTATGGTGCTGAATTTCCCTCTGGGATCAATAAAGTATTATTCTAAAGTAAAGTAGTATTCTATTCTATTCTATTCTATTCTATTCTATTCTATTCTATTCTATTCTATCTCCCCCATCTGATTTAGCTTGATGCACAACTTAGTGGCTCCACGCACAGTGCTCTCTCTCCTCTCTGTCTCAACATAATACAAATCCATCCACCAGACACCTGCACAACATAGGATACACACTGCTCCTCATCAGGGCGGCATGGTGGTGTAGTGGTTAACACTGTCACCTCACAGCTAGAAGGTCCAGGGTTCGATTCCCGCTTGGGGACCAGGTTTCCGTGTTCCCAGGTACCCAGGTGGGGTATCTCCCAGGCCTTTCTGTGTGGAGTTAGCATGTTCTCCCAGTGCTCGCAAGGGTTTCCCCTCCCGATAAGATAAACCCAATGGAAAAACATGGACAACAGATCGCTAACGCTGTCGCGTTCCCTGACGAAGACGGACAGGAGCACTTGGATTGGTCCCCGGGCCGCGGCCCCACGCCGAAGCCCTTATCTGCTCCCGGCTGCCCTTGGGGGAAGGAGGACGGGATGGGTCAAGCGCAGAGACTCGATTTAATTTCTATTACTAGCCTCCCAAGAATGACCCTAAACCGCTCTAAAAACATACTTATATTCACCACGGTATAAAACGGGAATGTATGGATGGAAAAATTATTTCTTTTTCACATCTTGAACGATAGATACTCGATGCCAAATGGGCCATAGTATTGCATCCGCTATAATATCTATATAGTTATAGCCCTGCAAACAAGGTGAGCGACTCCATAGATAGACACATAGCGTGGCAGCACATAGTCATATCCCGTTCCCAGCGTGGCGATCAATGAGTTAAACAGGTCAAGAAGAAACATCACAATAAATCAGGAACAAAGACAAAAACAGCAGGAAATCCACTTTTTTTTTTTATAAATAAATTATATGAATGCAACACTCCCATACATACCCCACGCGAAGGTAAGGAAAAACTCACTAAAAACCTAGCAATCGGAAAAAAAGCACCACAGGCAATGTGGAGGGGAGAAACATTAGAAGGGCCGTTCAAGGGGGGATCTCCCTTCTTAAATGTCGGTGATAGTAGTGTTGCTATGAAACAGGCGAAACAGTTGATAAGCATATACATGTAATGAAACACAAATAAGTACATGCAATAGCAACTGGGGTACATAAAAACATTTTGAAAGATTGAAAATAGAGCTGATGACGGATCCCTTGTCCCCTTTTGAATAAAAAAATAAAGGTTTCAATCAATCAATACTTACTGATTGATGTTTCTCTGACCAGGATTACGTTCCTTTCTGCCCCTGTGATGCACGCCCACACTGAGTCTGACGTATACAGCGTACAGGTCTATGAGACAATGTATATGAATGACCAGAGATCAGTTTCACTCTCACCACTGCTATCTCCCCTGCTCGGTATTACTGTAAATCATACTGTTGGTTATATAACAATAAAAATATTAAAACATTTAAAAACATAATTTGCATGGTTCTTCACCCGAAAACTTAATTCATCCAACCATAATGTTTGCGTTGTAGGATTCAGGATCTAGCGGTGTGTGGATAGTAGTATACAACCTTCTTGCTGTCATGCACACTTCCTAATATGTAAGGGATAATGTATAGCTACAAGGTCATTGTCGCAAAATAATTGACCGACACGGAGTTTAGAATACCGAGGCGCCTCTGACCGAGTATAGGCTATACATTATCCCGCTTATTACATGGCTAACTTACTAACAATATACCTAATTCATTTTACACCATCGACAAGACGAGATCAAATGCAGACGCAGTTGTTCTGTGGCTCTGTCAGCCCAAATAAAGTTATTATTATCGCCGGCAGCCGGCAGGTGTGTCTGATTGCACTGATGCAGTGTGTGTCAGTGGGCTTGATTGCTCCAGCTGCGAACAGCGGTCATTATTGCTCGGTTGCACTGATGCAGTGTGTGTCAGTGGGCTTGATTGCTCCAGCTGCGAACAGCGGTCATTATTGCTCTGTTGCCCCTGGCAGCGGTCGTTATCGAGTAATAACGGACCTCTGCCGAGCGCTATTGACCAATCACAAGCAAGCATTTCGGCGAATGTTAAAACGCCATGTAATAAACTAACATAATACTAACTCAACACTGCAGCACTCAGATGTGAACACCTTGATGAACATTGTTACTCAGCTGATAGAGTTGTACACTTCCTGCTGACTTGTCGTACAAAACCTCGCTTCGGATAAAAACATCAGCTAAATGACTAAATGTAAACGTATACATTTTGGTCTTCATATTGTCTTTTTTTTGGGGGGGGGGGCACTTGGCGCAAAAGGGCAGGGGCTCAAGCCCCCGTTCGGCCCTATCTGTGCACGCCACTGATCTTGGGAGAACATTCGGTATGCGTGGCAAACACATTGGTACAGGATCCCCTATTCTACTGCTGCAGTGCAGCCGCGTTACGTAACCCCGCTCGCCGGGAAACCAGACGGAGGAGATTCCTCTGCCAGAGTTCAAAGTGCAACATGAATAGATAATGGCCCCTTTTATCAGCCCCCCCCCCTCCCCCCTCCCCAACCCTGTTCCCCTGGTAATGAGCTTGTACATCACATAGGGGAGGAGGCAGGGGGAGGCGGGTTCTTGGACTGATGAATGCCCATCCATCAAGCCCCTATCCCAGGCTCTAGCGCGAGCCCAAGCCCCCCTCAACCCCTCTCTGCAGACCTCGACCCTTCATCACTGTCTGTGTACATAGTGGTGGTGTGGGAGATCAGATCCTTGAGCAGTCCAAAGTATGCAGAGAGAGAGAGAGAGAGAGAGAGAGAGAGAGAGAGAGAGAGAGAGAGAGAGAGAGAGAGAGAGAGAGAGAAGAGAGAGAGAGAGAGAGAGAGAGAGAGAGAGAGAGAGAGAGAGAGAGAGAGAGAGAGAGAGGAGAGAGAGAGAGGAGAGAGAGAGAGAGAGGAGAGAGAGAGAGGAGAGAGAGAGAGAGAAGAGAGAGAGAGAGAGAGAGAGAGAGAGAGAGAGGAGAGAGAGAGAGAGAGAGAGAGAGAGAGAGAGAGAGAGAGAGGAGAGAGGGAGAGCAGAAGAGAGAGAGAGAGAGAGAGAGAGAGAGAGAGAGAGAGAGAGAGAGAGAGAGAGATTGAGAGAGTTTTTATTTTAGAAAAACATTATTTACATATTTCTCATTACAATGTACAATGTGTATGTCAATACAATTAAAAACAACTAACTACACATTATATCGGGCAACATATGTCCCCATCACACTTAAAACCACATGAGATCTCACAATAAAAAAAATGCTAAAATACACCTGTCCGTCTGCAACACAACAAAAAAACATTGAAGCTCCACCCAAACAAAAAAAATATCCATACTCCCATTCAACACATAATATGTCATCAAGAACAACATATGAGCAACACAAAAAGGTCCCGTCAGTCCATTTGTGTCAGTTTTTATATCCAGCTCATGAAAAAAAAGATCCCCTTCATCAGGACCTTCCGTTCCACCGAAATAATCCTGCAACAGGTATTGTTCCCCGACGCTCCGCGCTTCAGTCCAATCGTCCAGACAGACCCTGTTGTGACAGGCCGTCCTCAGCCCCAATAAAGAAGCCACTTCCTCTGACCCGGCTACATTCACAACATCTTTCAGTGTCATTGTCCCAACTGCTTGCAGACACTGTCCAAGCCCAGCTACTCCCTTCCCGAATGTCCAGCCGGGCTCCACACATCAGAAGCTCCATTATCATGGTAACACTGTATTATCCATTTTTCTGAGCTTCTGCACAATCTTTCTTAGTCTAAAAACTTCCTGGGAAGTGTACCCCCCACAGTTCTTCGACCTCATTTGAGTCTTTGCTGAAAAAATAAACATCTCCAAATCCTCAAAAAAATCTTCCACTTTGACACTTCTCAAATTTTTTGTTGTGTGCAGGAACTTCTGTATCTGCCTGACTGCATAACATTTTTTCCGTTGTGAATCAGACACTTGAGAAGCATTTGGGAACTCATCTTCCTCAACACTTGAGATGTCATCCCCCCATTGTTTTTCAACTTCATCCTCGTCCATACTGGACTGAGAGGAACATGTGTCTACTATGACCAAACTTGTCACTTTCTTCTTATCCTGAGAGCCCACCCTTCCATCACTTCCCACCACGCCATCCACTGTCTGACTGTGTACATTGTCCACCACATTCAAATGTTCCCCTATTACTTCACTCGTCAAATTTTTTTGATTCCTTTTTTCACCCTGACGCGGTGTTGGGCTTGGGGGGACAAAAAAACCTCTGCTCTCCTCTGTTACCTCGCCACTTGTTGAAGGGGGGGCAGCATCTCTGATTCCCACCTCCTCACCTACACAACCACTGGTCGAGGGGGGAACAGCGTCTCCCACCCCTCCCTCCTCTGTACCTGCACCACCCGCACCACCCCCTGTTATCCCACAGTCGCCACTAGTTGAGGGGGGGACAGCTTCCCTCACTCCTCCCTCCTCTGTACCAAGGCTCTGCTTCGTACCTGCTACACCGGTTCTGTGGCCCTGCAGCTGAATACTATCTGCTGCGCTACTGTCGGTCTGCAAAAGGACTCTATTTACATTGCTGGCGTTCTGCAGCGGGACCCTGTTGTCGTCACCGCTCTCTGCTGCGCGCTGCAGCACTCCCCCCTCCTCTGTACCACTACCTGCGCTGATCTCAGCCCCGCGCTCTTCCTGGGGCTGAGACGGAGGTCGCCCTGCCCCTCTCCCCGCACAATCGCGGGAGATATGACCGAGTTCCCCGCATTTGAAACACTTCCCCGAATTACCAGAACTCACAAAAACCACATAATCAAACTCATCAACCTTTATCTTAAAAACCAACTCAAGCTCCTCTCCGCTGTTATTTAGAATCATTAAAACCTGTCGCCTGTGTGAGACAACATGCTTTAAAAGCGGAGATTTACATCCCGACGACATTTTTCTTATAGGGGAAATTATCTTCCCATGTCGTGCTAGTTGACTTCTCAATAGTTCATCACTGATGAACGGCGGAACGTTGGAAATAAAGACATTTCTGCCTGGTGTGGAGAGCGGCTCTACAGAAAGAAAAGCCCCGTCAACACTTATCCCCGATTGAACCAGTGTGTGCACCTTGTCCAACGAGTCAAGAAAAATCACTACTCCTTGATTCATCTTCGCAGCTGATTTAATGCTTTTATGTCCAACAATACTTCCAACTGCCAAACTGCAGTCCTCTACTGATACATTAGGAACAGATATCTTAATACCATGCTTTCTACCAATTTTGGAAAAATCCATATTGGCATCTGACGTCATCCAGCAGCACAGCCTGGCCGATGCGGCCAAACAAACAAAACACTCCCACTTAACCCTATACACACCAAAACACACAGCAAACCAACACTACCCTTAAGTTATAATACAATATCCCATAAACAAATTAACAAAATAGACAGATAAAGATAGAAAAAAAACTCACTACACCTCCAACCTCTCCAACCTCTCCAATCTCATTCCCAGCATGCACCGAGAGAGAGTGAGAGAGAGAGAGAGAGAGAGAGAGAGAGAGAGAGACCCCAAAGCTGCAATTCTCCCAGTCTGCTAGTTCAGGAATAGGAGCAGTAGATGTATTGCGCACACACAAACACAGGGAATAATAAGCAGAAACCAAGACAGCAGGGATCTTTGTTAGAAACTAATAAGATAATTTTTTTTGTATCCACTTTTTTCAATTTTTTTTGTTTTTCTCCCATCCCAATTTAGTCGTGCCAATTCCCCCCTCCCCTGTCTTGATCGTTGCTCGCATGTGCCCCCCACTGGTCGGTCGTGGGGAGGGTTGAAGAATCTATCGCATGTCCCCTCCGATACATGCAGAGTCAGCCAGCCACTTCTTTTCACCTGCCAGCGCGGACTCTCATTGGCGAGGTGTAACGTGTGGAAGGGTCACACTACCCTCGACATCTCCCTCCCTCGCTGTGCAGGCGCCCTGACCGACCTGTAGGAGTCGCTGTTTACAACGTCCAGATTAGCACCTATCGACTCCCCTCCCGCTGACTCTGCCAATTGAGTCAGTATGACGGCCGGCCCAAGCCGGAGGCAACGCTGACAGCCGGATTCAATACCGGTGTCTCACGCGTTGGTGACGAGCGCTTAGACCGCTGCGCCACCCAGCCGCCAGAAACTAATATGATTTGTATGTCTAAAAATAAGTAATAATAAATAATATTTGTTTTGTTTTTCATGCCGTGGGTGTACCCATCCTTCACTGCATGGCAGAACCAAACACTGCTTTAAAGGCCCAGTCAGTGTCAGGGTTGGACTAATGGACCCACGTGCAGAACACAGACAGGAAGTTGGGGTGTAGGAAAAACCCAATGGTGGCCGGGTATATTCATTGTAAACCAGGTAGTGCTGGAGAAAGGATGAAGGGCTGAGCAGAGTCCAGGGTGAGAGGAGGTAGAGCAGAGTCCAGGGTGAGAGAGTGACAGAGGAGGTAAAGCAGAGTCCAGGGTGAGAGGAGGTAGAGCAGAGTCCAGGGTGAGAGGAGGTAGAGCAGAGTCCAGGGTGAGAGGAGGTAGAGCAGAGTCCAGGGTGAGAGGAGGTAGAGCAGAGTCCAGGGTGAGAGGAGGTAGAGCAGAGTCCAGGGTGAGAGGAGGTAGAGCAGAGTCCAGGGTGAGAGGAGGTAGAGCAGAGTCCAGGGTGAGAGGAGGTAGAGCAGAGTCCAGGGTGAGAGGAGGTAGAGCAGAGTCCAGGGTGAGAGGAGGTAGAGCAGAGTCCAGGGTGAGAGGAGGTAGAGCAGAGTCCAGGGTGAGAGAGTGAGAGCAGTGTTCAGTAATGCTGATGGAACAGCTACAAGAATATAATGGTGACAGAACAGCTACATGAATCATTCTGATGGAACAGCTACAAGAATCATTCTGACAGAACAGCTACATGAATCATTCTGATGGAACAGCTACAAGAATAAATGGCTGGAACGTGACTGATTGTATGACTGAGTCTGAGTCTACGATCTAGGAAGGAGTGGAGGAGATGACTGAGGGAAGGAATGGAGGAGATGACTGAGGGAAGGAGTGGAGGAGATGACTGAGGGAAGGAGTGGAGGAGATGACTGAGGGAAGGAGTGGAGGAGATGACTGAGGGAAGGAGTGGAGGAGATGACTGAGGACTAGGAAGGAGTGGAGGAGATGACTGAGGACTAGGAAGGAGTGGAGGAGATGACTGAGGGATGGAGTGGAGGAGATGACTGAGGACTAGGAAGGAGTGGAGGAGATGACTGAGGGAAGGAGTGGAGGAGATGACTGAGGACTAGGAAGGAGTGGAGGAGATGACTGAGGACTAGGAAGGAGTGGAGGAGTTGACTGAGGGAAGGAGTGGAGGAGATGACTGAGAGCAATAGTGGAGGAGATGACTGAGAGCAATAGTGGAGGAGATGACTGAGGGAAAGAGTGGAGGAGATGACTGAGGGAAGGAGTGGAGGAGATGACAGAGCAATAGTGGAGGAGATGACTGAGGGAAGGAGTGGAGGAGTTGTCAAGTCAAGTCAAGTCAAGAGTTTTATTTGTCACGGCATACAAGTATACAATGAAATGCGGGTGGTCTTGCCCGCAACGATGTGCAATACAGTAGTACAGCATATAATAGAATCCAATAAAACAACATTGTGCAATAAACAGGTAACATAGTGGGGCATCTCGGTATTTGTACATAAGTTATTTACAGAGCATGGAGGACATGCTAGGACCTTTGGTAGTGCAATACACTGTTACTGTTGCTATACTATTTTTTAAAGTGACCTTTCCTTTGTGGCCATAAGTGTGGGCGTGTGCAGCATGAGTGTGTGCTTGCTCATGTTAAAGTGGCTGCTAGTGTGCGAGCGTGTACAGCGTGCGTGTTGTGTGTGTGCTCATGTGTGCTTGTGTGTGGAGTGTTCAGTGTTCAAGGCTCTAATGGCCTGGGGGAAGAAGCTGAGCCGAAGCCTCTCTGTCCTAGTAGCTGGGGTTCGCAGGCGTTTGCCTGACCTCAGCAGCTGGAACAGGCTGTTGTTGGGGTGGTGAGGGTCTTTCATTATTCTGCAGGCTCTGGATTTGCACCTCTTGTTGTATAGAACCTGCAGGGGAGGTAGTGCAATACCCGTGGTACGCTCGGCTGAGCGCACCACTCTCTGTAGGGCCTTCTTGTCCTGTGCCGTGCTGTTTCCATACCAGGCAGTGATGTTTCCAGTCAAGATGCTCTCTACAGCTCCGGAGTAGAAGGACTGGAGTATCTTCCCAGATACTCTGAACTTCCTTAACTGTCTCAGGTGGTAGAGGCGCTGCTTCGCCTTTTTTACGACTGTGTCTATGTGTGTTGACCATGTCAGATCCTCTGAGATGTGGACCCCCAGGTACTTAAAGCTGCTCACACTGTCCACGGTAGCCCTGTTTATCCTCAGTGGTGTGTGTGTCTCCTGCTGTCTTCTCCTATAATCCACGATCAGCTCCTTGGTTTTACCAATGTTCAGGAGCAGGCTGTTGTCCTGGCACCAGCGTTCCAGTACCTCAACCTCCTCCCGGTAGGCCTTCTCGTCGTTGTCCGAGATCAGCCCCACCACCACCGTGTTGTCTGCAAACTTCACTATGGAGTTGGAGCTGAACTTGGCCACACAATCGTGTGTGTAGAGTGAGTACAGCAAGGTGCTCAGAACACAGCCCTGGGGGGACCCGATGCTCAGGGTGATGGTGTTGGAGGTCTGACCCCCCAACCTGACCGCCTGGAGTCTTTCACTCAGAAAGTCCAGTACCCAGGCGCTCAGAGCGGAGCTCAGACCCAGCTCGATCAGCTTGTCCACCAGTCTGGTGCGGACTATGGTGTTGAACGCTGAGCTGTAGTCAATGAACAACAGTCTCACATAGCCCCCCTTCTGGCGGTCAAGGTGAGAGAGGGTGCTGTGCAGTACCTGGGAGACCGTGTCGTCAGTGGACCTGTTTGTCCTGTATGCAAATTGCATAGGGTCCATATCACTGGGGAGGGAGGCACAAATGTGATCCTTGACCAGCCTCTCGAAACATTTCATGACCACAGAGGTGAGTGCCACCGGTCTGTAGTCATTGAGACATGTTGGGGAGGGTTTCTTCGGTACAGGGATGATGGTAGACATCTTGAAGCAGGCAGGGACCACTGACTATGCCAGGGATTGATTAAATATGGCGGTGAACACAGGGGCTAGCTGGTTGGCACAGGACTTAAGTATGCGTCCTGTTATACCATCTTGGCCAGCCGCTTTCCTGGTGTTCACCTGCATAAATGCTCTCCTCACACTGTGTTCCGACAACGAGAGAGCGTCCCCGCCCCCCCGCGGTTGCCCCCCCCCCCCTCCACAACAGCCGGCGCGCCAGTGACGTCACTAGCCGTTGAGCCAGCGGCGCCACTGTCTACACCAAACCGAGCGTAGAAAGAGTTGAGTTTGTCCGCGAGAGAGGCGTCGTCGCTCCCCATTGAGGGGCCGCTGACTTTGTAGTCAGTTATTGTCCTCAGTCCCCGCCATAAGCCTCTTGTGTCGTTTTGTGCCATTTGTGTCTCCAGTTTATCAGCATATGTCCGTTTTGCAAGTTTTACAGCCTTGCGCAGAGTATAGACTGTAGCCTTGTACTCCTCCATGTTTCCTGACTCTCTGCCCAGGTTGTAAGCAGTGGTGCGAGAGTTCAGAGCTGCTCTGATAGTACTGTCCACCCACGGTTTCTGGTTTGGGAAAACCTGCACCTTTTTCATGGGGACAATACTGTCAGCGAGTGTTGTTATGAAGCATACAACGCTGTCTGCGAACTCGCTGACGTCACTGGCGCTTCCTTGAAACATATTCCAGTCCGTGTCTGCAAGCGCGTCCTGAAGCGTGGCCTCTGATTGGTCGGTAAATTTTTTTGTCTCACGTGACACGACGCGTCACGTGATCTTTGTTTGTAAGCTGGGAATAACAAGATGGAGTTGTGGTCGGATGAGCTTGTAGCACCCGTCAATGGTGGAGCCGCTACAGCCTTGTAGCCGGCTCTGAACGGGGTGTAACAGTGGTCGAGTGTGTTTCCTCCCCTTGTGGAGCAGGCGATGTGTTGAAAAAAGGACGGCATAACTTTTTTCAAATTGGCCTGATTGAAATCACCAGCTACGATCGTCGCCGCGTCTGGATGTTTGATTTGATGTTTATTGAGATGGTCGTGTAGCTCCGCCAGCGCTTTGCCAGTGTTCGCTTGTGGAGGGATATATACAGCGGTCATGATGACCGCGGTAAACTCACGGGGGAGGTGGAACGGACGGCACAGAATTGAAAGATGTTCCATGTCTGGGGAGCATGAGCGTGAGAGAACATGCACCTCTTTGGGGTTAACCCAGCCATTGTTCGTGAGGAGACAGACCCCACCGCCGACGCTCTTGCCGGAGGCTGCCGTGCGATCCGCTCGTAGGACGGTGAAGGAGTCCGAGGGAGAGACGATATGATCCGGAGTCGCTGGCTTGAGCCATGTCTCCGTAAAACACATGATGTTAACGTCTCTCACCTCCCGTTGGAAGCGGACCCTCGCTCTCAGATCATCCATCCTTCCCTCCAACGAACGTGCATTCGCCAGAAAGATGGATGGAATTGCTGGGCGGTAAGCAGATCTTTTTAACCTCAGCCTGATACCTCCACGTCTCCCTCTGTGTCTCTTCCTGCCGGTTCCTTTGTCTTTTTCTTTGTTGTCGTTGTCCCGCCTGATCTCCGTTGGCCATTCTAGGCATAAAGTGTCTCCAAACTCCTCTTTGAGTCCGGAGTTTAGGTCCATAAGTGTCTGGCGGTCGTATGACGTACCCGCCAGCAGAGGTGTGGACTCGAGTCACATGACTTGGACTCGAGTCACGAATTTGATGACTTTAGACTTGACTTGACCAAAACAAAAAAGACTTTGACTTGGACTTGGACTTTAAAACCAATGACTTGTGACTTCACTTGGACTTGAGCCTTTTGACTTGAAAAGACTTGATACATCCCCCCATGCCCAACGATTAAAAATTAGCGTTAGGGCTGTCAGTTTATCGCGTTAATTAGATTAATTAATTACACAGCAAATAATCGCGTTATGAAAATTAACTCAAAATGAATTGCAATTTTTTTTTTTTTTTTTTTATGATATTTTTTTTGTATCTCATTCATTCCATAAGCATGTAGAATACACATTTACAGATTTTTTTTAATATGGTCCATTTGCATGTTCTTGGTATCTGATTCTAGGGACATCTATGAATCTCAGGGAATGTATTTCCAGTGTCAGAAATACTGTGGGCTCGATCCACAAAGAATGGATTGCACGGTGCAAGTTGCACCCTTACTTACAATTCATTATGAATTGATGTAAACACGACGAAAGTCTTTCTCTGGTCTGCATTCCCTTAACAATTGTGTGTATTGAGCCGTACTGTATTGTACCCATTCTGCAATCTGTTAATAACATTTTTATTCAATCAATCAATCTGCGCGGTGATTGATTGAATGAACATTTTATTTTGAGTAAATTGTAATGAACCAAATGAGAATATCAATAATTTTTTTTTATCTTTGACTGTGAATAACACCATGCTCAAATTGACCAGACCTGAAAAATCTAAGCAAATTAATAGATGGAAGATGATTAAACAGAAGGTTTTGTAGATACAGTACTGAATTCTGCCATCCGGACACATGCAATTTGAAATATGATTATAGAATATAGAATATGAGGCATAAAATGGTAATGCGATTAAAATGCGATTAATTAGATTAATTAATTACAAATCCTGTAATTAATTAGATAAATTTTTTTAATCGCCTGACAGCACTAAGGGCTGTCAGTTTATCGCGTTAATTAGATTAATTAATTACACAGCAAATTATCGTGTTATGAAAATTAACTCAAAATTAATTACAATTTTTTTTTTTTTTTTTTTATAATTTCTTTCTTATCTCATTCATTCCATAAGAACGTAGAATACACATTACAGACTTTTTTTTATATGGTCCATTTGCATGTTCTTGGTATCTGATTCTAGGGACATCTATGGATCTCAGGGAATGTATTCCCAGTGTCAGAAATACTGTGTCTGTTACTAGGCTTGAGTAAATTGTAATGAACCAAATGAGAATATCAATAAACATTTTTTTTATCTTTGACTGTGAATAACACTATGCTCAAATTGACCAGACCTGAAAAATCTAAGCAAATTAATAGATGGAAGATGATTAAACAGAAGGTTTTGTAGATACAGTACTGAATTCTGCCATCCGGACACATGCAATTTGAAATATGATTATATAATATAGAATATCAGGCATAAAATGGTTATGCGATTAAAATACGATTAATTAGATTAATTAATTACAAATCCTGTAATTAATTAGATTAATTTTTTTAATCGCCTGACAGCATATATAATGTATATATATATATATATTAATTCATTTTGAGCGAATCCACACTTCATTTCCCAGATCCACTTTGTTTTGAAACAATCCGACCAATCACGTTGCGCAATAGCACGAGCGATCCACAGTCAGGAAGTAACGTTACAGCTGAGTTCACTCATTCAGAACGGCGCATCCAGTTGGAAATGTAAAATGCTACACAGGATTGTTGCGTTTGGTTATAAAAACTATGCGGTGATAAACAAAAAACGAATCGCAGTATGCAAAACGTGCGGTTCGAGGATCACAGATGGAGATGCAACATCCAACTTCGTTCAACACTTGAACTAAGAAGCTGCACAAAGATCGGTAAGGAATGAACGAATGAATGAAAACTTTATTTAACAGATTGCAGAATGGGTACAATACAGTACAGCTCAATATACACAATTGTTAAGGGGATGCAGACCAGAGAAAGACTTTTGTCTTGTTTACATCAGGGTCCCCCATAGTAAGTATCTTGGCTTGCTAGCTACAGTTAAATCAATGAGCCATCGACAGTGTGCTAACGTTATCATATACTCTCTTTTTTAGACTCTTTTTGTATCACAAATAGTACTGTATTTGTAAATCTGGTATGTCATAAATGTATAGATGTAGCAGTACTGTATCTTTATGTCATGTATGTCATGTTATGATTAATTGAAAATGGGGGACCCTGATGTAAACAAGAAAAAAGTCTTTCTCTGGTCTGCATCCCCTTAACAATTTAGTTTATTGAGCTGTACTGTATTGTACCCATTCTGCAATCTGTTAATACAATTTTCTTTCAATCAATCAATCATTACATCCAAGATACACGGCTGCTGTAGTCTTGTCTTATAAAATACATAAACAATCAGCAATGTCTCGCTTGATGAATGGCCAGCAGTAGCCTAATTAATATTAATAAAAGTATTATCATTTTAATAATTGCGAAACGTGTTTAGTCCCTTGTTTGAGCCGAATCTGGGTTGAACATGATTTGTGGAACTCCCTCTGGTGTTGTGGTCGTGGTATTCACTGACCTTTGGGAAGTATTTCGACATGTACATGGGTATCTTAGTGGTGTAGTGTATCTTGTAGACCAGGCCCATTGCAAGTTGCTGTACACTGTCGTCTACTCTAAGCCATCCTAGGTAGTCAAACTGGGCAGGGGGTGAGGTGGGTTCTAGGAGTAAGGTCAAGCAGTAGTCTGACCAGTTTGTTTTGTGATGTTTGTAAAAAAATATTTAGCGCTTTTGAGGTGCTTTGGTACCATGAGGTGCAAGCATAGTCGTAGTACCCTTGAATGAGTGCTCCTGCCAGAGTCTTCAGGGTATTCTTGTTTACCAGAGAGGAGATCCGGTACAAGAATCTTGTTCGTTGGTTGACTTTTTTTTATTACATTTGTTGCCATTTTGTCACAGGAAAGATTTGCCTCTAGGATGGAACCCAGGTAGGTAATTTCATCTTTCCTTGTGACAATATTGTCACCCACTGTAACAGAGAAGCCGTTGGCCTTGCTGAGTTTGTTATTTGATCCAAGAGAGAGAGAGAGAGAACTCACACACGAATTAGGCCCTACCTAATTATAATACCTAATAAACTACCTAATATACGAAATGCAGAGATGCCTTGTCATTTCAGTACAGATTTTTTATACCCCAAAATTGATAAAGGGTTAAGGTAGACTAGTTAGTTGAACCAAGGTCTGCTATTATGGATCATGTGCCATAGACTCATTAGACTGTACAGGGCAGGCAGACGTTAAATAAATGATTGGTCCAAGTGGGAAGACAATATCTTGGTTATTGTTATCCTACCTTTAAAATGGATATGGTGATCCTTATTCTTTTTTTCTCAATATACTCCTGAACTGGTTTTCTCAAGCAGCTCTTGCCCAAATGTATCTAGTTGTAAAACTAACCCTGATTCTGAATATTATTACATTTATAGTAATTAGATTATGTTTTGCCAACAAGTTGATAATGATTTTTTTTTGTAAAACGCGTATTATGACTTGTTTAGGACTCGAAACTCAAAGGTTAGGACTTGGGACTCGACTTGGGACTTGTCAGTCTTGACTTGGGACTTGACTCAGGACTTGCCTGTCTTGACTTGGGACTTGACTCGGGACTTGAGTACCAAGACTTGAGAATGACTTGTGACTTGCAAAACAATGACTTGGTCCCACCTCTGCCCGCCAGTGATGTTTTAATAAAAAAAGTAGAAAAAACAAACATAATAGCTAAAAGTGTGCACAATCGTCGCGGAGCTAAACCAGAGGCGACTGACCGGGGTCGCGCCATTATAAATTGACTGAGGGAAGGAGTGGAGGAGATGACTGAGAGCAATAGTAGAGGAGATGACTGAGGGAATGAGTGGATGAGATGACTGAGGGAAGGAGTGGAGGAGATGACTGAGAGTTAGGCAGGAGTGGAGGAGATGACTGAGAGTTAGGCAGGAGTGGAAGACGTGGCAATCAGTGATCCAAATATAAATAGATTGTCCACCAGAAATACCATAACAAATATGAATGGACTGGAGACATTTTTCATTCTCTAGTAGTTGATTGACTGAGCTCTTGAGACGAGACCAACACTAGACAACAGGTACAAATGTTATTGTAATTCCCTGTATTTGCTGGCTGTAGATGTTTGTTTACGTTGGTAACTGGAGTAAAACAGATCTATGTATATTTAGATTTACAGTGGGTTAAGAAAGTTTTATAATAGCCATGTCCACCTACAGACTCCTATCGGCAGATCGTCCTGTTGAATCAGCAGTTCCCAGGTCTCTGTGTTGCCCTCGTTCTGGTTGCTGTGTCTAAATGTAAAGCGGGTTTTCAGGAGACCACATCTCATTGGTCTACCATCCCCATGTCAGGTCACTGACCTTCATCGCTCCTCTCCTGGTTTAACAAGCAACTCCCTCTGCCCCAGGTCATACGAGCTGTAAGGTGGGGGAGGATGTCTGTGTGTGTGTGTGTGTGTGTGTGTGTGTGTGTGTGTGTGTGTGTGTGTGTGTGTGTGTGTGTGTGTGTGTGTGTGTGTGTGTGTGTGTGTGTGTGTGTGTGTGTGTGTGTGTGTGTGTGTGTGTGTGTGTGTGGTGAAACCTTGGGCTTGGGTAAGATCGTGTGCTTCGCTGGTCAGATTGGAATATGAAATCAGATATAACTATTAGTGTGGCATGTGGGCATGCATGTTGGTGTAGGTGGTGTAGAGAGGATGATGTTGCATGTTGGTGTATGTGGTGTAGAGAGGAGGGTGTTGGTGTAGGTGGTGTAGAGAGGAGGGTGTTGCATGTTGGTGTAGGTGGTGTAGAGAGGATGATGTTGCATGTTGGCGTAGGTGGTGTAGAGAGGATGGTGTTGCATGTTGGTGTAGGTGGTGTAGAGAGGATGGTGTTGCATGTTGGTGTAGGTGGTGTAGAGAGGAGGGTGTTGCATGTTGGTGTAGGTGGTGTAGAGAGGAGGGTGTTGCATGTTGGTGTAGGTGGTGTCGAGAGGAGGGTGTAAGTGGTGGTGTAAGTGGTGTAGAGAGGATGGTGTTGCATGTTGGTATAGGTGGTGTAGAGAGGATGGTGTTGCATGTTGGTGTAGGTGGTGTAGAGAGGAGGGTGTTGCATGTTGGTGTAGGTGGTGTAGAGAGGATGGTGTTGCATGTTGGTGTAGGTGGTGTAGAGAGGATGGTGTTGCATGTTGGTGTGGGTGGTGTAGAGAGGAGGGTGTTGCATGTTGGTGTAGGTGGTGTAGAGAGGATGGTGTTGCATGTTGGTGTAGGTGGTGTAGAGAGGATGGTGTTGCATGTTGGTGTAGGTGGTGTAGAGAGGATGGTGTTGCATGTTGGTGTAGGTGGTGTAGAGAGGAGGGTGTTGCATGTTGGTGTAGGTGGTGTAGAGAGGATGGTGTTGCATGTTGGTGTAGGTGGTGTAGAGAGGATGGTGTTGCATGTTGGTGTAGGTGGTGTAGAGAGGATGGTGTTGCATGTTGGTGTAGGTGGTGTAGAGAGGAGGGTGTTGCATGTTGGTGTAGAGAGGATGGTGTTGCATGGTGGTGTAGGTGGTGTAGAGAGGAGGGTGTTGCATGTTGGTGTAGGTGGTGTAGAGAGGAGGGTGTTGCATGTTGGTGTAGGTGGTGTAGAGAGGAGGGTGTTGCATGTTGGTGTAGGTGGTGTAGAGAGGCTGGTGTTGTATGTTGGTGTAGGTGGTGTAGAGAGGATGGTGTTGCATGTTGGTGTAGCTGGTGTAGAGAGGAGGGTGTTGCATGTTGGTGTAGAGAGGAGGGTGTTGCATGTTGGTGTAGGTGGTGTCGAGAGGAGGGTGTTGCATGGTGGTGTAGGTGGTGTATAGAGGAGGGTGTTGCATGTTGGTGTAGGTGGTGTAGAGAGGAGGGTGTTGCATGTTGGTGTAGGTGGTGTAGAGAGGAGGGTGTTGCATGTTGGTGTAGGTGGTGTAGAGAGGAGGGTGTTGCATGTTGGGGTAGGTGGTGTAGAGAGGATGGTGTTGCATGGTGGTGTAGGTGGTGTAGAGAGGAGGGTGTTGCATGTTGGTGTAGGTGGTGTAGAGAGGATGGTTTTGCATGTTGGGGTAGGTGGTGTAGAGAGGATGGTGTTGCATGGTGGTGTAGGTGGTGTAGAGAGGAGGGTGTTGCATGTTGGGGTAGGTGGTGTAGAGAGGATGGTGTTGCATGTTGGTGTAGGTGGTGTAGAGAGGATGGTGTTGCATGTTGGTGTAGGTGGTGTAGAGAGGATGGTTTTGCATGTTGGGGTAGGTGGTGTAGAGAGGATGGTGTTGCATGGTGGTGTAGGTGGTGTAGAGAGGAGGGTGTTGCATGTTGGTGTAGGTGGTGTAGAGAGGATGGTGTTGCATGTTGGTGTAGGTGGTGTAGAGAGGATGGTGTTGCATGTTGGTGTAGGTGGTGTAGAGAGGATGGTGTTGCATGTTGGTGTAGGTGGTGTAGAGAGGAGGGTGTTGCATGTTGGTGTAGGTGGTGTAGAGAGGAGGGTGTTGCATGTTGGTGTAGGTGGTGTAGAGAGGAGGGTGTTGCATGTTGGTGTAGGTGGTGTAGAGAGGATGGTGTTGCATGTGTGTGTAGGTGGTGTAGAGAGGAGGGTGTTGCATGTTGGTGTAGGTGGTGTAGAGAGGAGGGTGTTACATGTTGGTGTAGGTGGTGTAGAGAGGAGGGTGTTGCATGTTGGTGTAGAGAGGAGGGTGTTGCATGTTGGTGTAGGTGGTGTAGAGAGGATGATGTTGCATGTTGGTGTAGGTGGTGTAGAGAGGAGGGTGTTACATGTTGGTGTAGGTGGTGTAGAGAGGAGGGTGTTGCATGTTGGTGTAGAGAGGAGGGTGTTGCATGTTGGTGTAGGTGGTGTAGAGAGGATGGTGTTGCATGTTGGTGTAGGTGGTGTAGAGAGGAGGGTGTTGCATGTTGGTGTAGGTGGTGTAGAGAGGATGGTGTTGCATGTTGGTGTAGGTGGTGTAGAGAGGAGGGTGTTGCATGTTGGTGTAGGTGGTGTAGAGAGGAGGGTGTTACATGTGTGTGTAGGTGGTGTAGAGAGGAGGGTGTTGCATGTTGGTGTAGGTGGTGTAGAGAGGAGGGTGTTGCATGTTGGTGTAGGTGGTGTAGAGAGGAGGGTGTTGCATGTTGGTGTAGGTGGTGTAGAGAGGAGGGTGTTGCATGTTGGTGTAGGTGGTGTAGAGAGGAGGGTGTTGCATGTTGGTGTAGGTGGTGTATAGAGGATGGTGTTGCATGGTGGTGTAGGTGGTGTAGAGAGGAGGGTGTTGCATGTTGGTGTAGGTGGTGTAGAGAGGATGGTGTTGCATTTTGGTGTAGGTGGTGTAGAGAGGAGGGTGTTGCATGTTGGTGTAGGTGGTGTAGAGAGGAGGGTGTTGCATGTTGGTGTAGGTGGTGTAGAGAGGAGGGTGTTGCATGTTGGTGTAGGTGGTGTAGAGAGGAGGGTGTTGCATGTTGGTGTAGGTGGTGTAGAGAGGAGGGTGTTGCATGTTGGTGTAGGTGGTGTAGAGAGGATGATGTTGCATGTTGGTGTAGGTGGTGTAGAGAGGAGGGTGTTGCATGTTGGTGTAGGTGGTGTAGAGATGATGGTGTTGCATGTTGGTGTAGGTAGTGTAGAGAGGAGGGTGTTGCATGTTGGTGTAGGTGGTGTAGAGAGGATGGTGTTGCATGTTGGTGTAGGTGGTGTAGAGAGGAGGGTGTTGCATGTTGGTGTAGGTGGTGTAGAGAGGATGGTGTTGCATGTTGGTGTGGGTGGTGTAGAGAGGATGGTGTTGCATGTTGGGGTAGGTGGTGTAGAGAGGATGGTGTTGCATGGTGGTGTAGGTGGTGTAGAGAGGAGGGTGTTGCATGTTGGTGTAGGTGGTGTAGAGAGGATGGTGTTGCATGTTGGTGTAGGTGGTGTAGAGAGGCTGGTGTTGTATGTTGGTGTAGGTGGTGTAGAGAGGAGGGTGTTGCATGGTGGTGTAGGTGGTGTAGAGAGGAGGGTGTTGCATGGTGGTGTAGGTGGTGTAGAGAGGAGGGTGTTGCATGTTGGTGTAGGTTGTGTAGAGAGGATGATGTTGCATGTTGGTGTAGGTGGTGTAGAGAGGAGGGTGTTGCATGTTGGTGTAGGTGGTGTAGAGAGGATGGTGTTGCATGTTGGTGTAGGTGGTGTAGAGAGGATGGTGTTGCATGTTGGTGTAGGTGGTGTAGAGAGGAGGGTGTTGCATGTTGGTGTAGGTGGTGTAGAGAGGAGGGTGTTGCATGTGTGTGTAGGTGGTGTAGAGAGGAGGGTGTTGCATGTTGGTGTAGGTGGTGTAGAGAGGAGGGTGTTGCATGTTGGTGTAGGTGGTGTAGAGAGGAGGGTGTTGCATGTTGGTGTAGGTGGTGTAGAGAGGAGGGTGTTGCATGTTGGTGTAGGTGGTGTAGAGAGGAGGGTGTTGCATGTTGGTGTAGGTGGTGTAGAGATGATGGTGTTGCATGTTGGTGTAGGTGGTGTAGAGAGGAGGGTGTTGCATGTTGGTGTAGGTGGTGTAGAGAGGATGGTGTTGCATGTTGGTGTAGAGAGGATGGTGTTGCATGTTGGTGTAGGTGGTGTAGAGAGGATGGTGTTGCATGTTGGTGTAGGTGGTGTAGAGAGGATGGTGTTGCATTTTGGTGTAGAGAGGATGGTGTTGCATGGTGGTGTAGGTGGTGTAGAGAGGATGGTGTTGCATGTTGGTGTAGGTGGTGTAGAGAGGATGGTGTTGCATGTTGGTGTAGGTGGTGTAGAGAGGATGGTGTTGCATGTTGGTGTAGGTGGTGTAGAGAGGATGATGTTGCATGTTGGTGTAGGTGGTGTAGAGAGGATGATGTTGCATGTTGGTGTAGGTGGTGTAGAGATGATGGTGTTGCATGTTGGTGTAGGTGGTGTAGAGATGATGGTGTTGCATGTTGGTGTAGGTGGTGTAGAGAGGAGGGTGTTGCATGTTGGTGTAGGTGGTGTAGAGAGGAGGGTGTTACATGTTGGTGTAGGTGGTGTAGAGAGGAGGGTGTTGCATGTTGGTGTAGGTGGTGTAGAGAGGAGGGTGTTGCATGTTGGTGTAGGTGGTGTAGAGATGATGGTGTTGCATGTTGGTGTAGGTGGTGTAGAGAGGAGGGTGTTGCATGTTGGTGTAGGTGGTGTAGAGAGGATGGTGTTGCATGTTGGTGTAGGTGGTGTAGAGAGGAGGGTGTTGCATGTTGGTGTAGGTGGTGTAGAGATGATGGTGTTGCATGTTGGTGTAGGTGGTGTAGAGAGGAGGGTGTTGCATGTTGGTGTAGGTGGTGTAGAGAGGATGATGTTGCATGTTGGTGTAGGTGGTGTAGAGAGGATGGTGTTGCATGTTGGTGTAGGTGGTGTAGAGAGGATGGTGTTGCATGTTGGTGTAGGTGGTGTAGAGAGGATGGTGTTGCATTTTGGTGTAGAGAGGATGGTGTTGCATGGTGGTGTAGGTGGTGTAGAGAGGATGATGTTGCATGTTGGTGTAGGTGGTGTAGAGAGGATGGTGTTGCATTTTGGTGTAGAGAGGAGGGTGTTGCATGTTGGTGTAGGTTGTGTAGAGAGGATGATGTTGCATGTTGGTGTAGGTGGTGTAGAGAGGAGGGTGTTGCATGTTGGTGTAGGTGGTGTAGAGAGGATGGTGTTGCATGTTGGTGTAGGTGGTGTAGAGAGGAGGGTGTTGCATGGTGGTGTAGGTGGTGTATAGAGGAGGGTGTTGCATGTTGGTGTAGGTGGTGTAGAGAGGATGGTGTTGCATGTTGGTGTAGGTGGTGTATAGAGGAGGGTGTTGCATGTTGGTGTAGGTGGTGTAGAGAGGATGGTGTTGCATGTTGGTGTAGGTGGTGTAGAGAGGAGGGTGTTGCATGTTGGTGTAGGTGGTGTAGAGAGGAGGGTGTTGCATGTTGGTGTAGGTGGTGTAGAGAGGAGGGTGTTGCATGTTGGTGTAGGTGGTGTAGAGAGGAGGGTGTTGCATGTTGGTGTAGGTGGTGTAGAGAGGAGGGTGTTGCATGTTGGTGTAGGTGGTGTAGAGAGGAGGGTGTTGCATTTTGGTGTAGAGAGGATGGTGTTGCATGGTGGTGTAGGTGGTGTAGAGAGGATGGTGTTGCATGTTGGTGTAGGTGGTGTAGAGAGGAGGGTGTTGCATGTTGGTGTAGGTGGTGTAGAGAGGAGGGTGTTGCATGTTGGTGTAGGTGGTGTAGAGAGGAGGGTGTTGCATGTTGGTGTAGGTGGTGTAGAGAGGAGGGTGTTGCATGTTGGTGTAGGTGGTGTAGAGAGGAGGGTGTTGCATTTTGGTGTAGAGAGGATGGTGTTGCATGTTGGTGTAGGTGGTGTAGAGAGGAGGGTGTTGCATGGTGGTGTAGGTGGTGTATAGAGGAGGGTGTTGCATGTTGGTGTAGGTGGTGTAGAGAGGATGGTGTTGCATGTTGGTGTAGGTGGTGTAGAGAGGAGGGTGTTGCATGTTGGTGTAGGTGGTGTAGAGAGGAGGGTGTTGCATGTTGGTGTAGGTGGTGTAGAGAGGAGGGTGTTGCATGTTGGTGTAGGTGGTGTAGAGAGGAGGGTGTTGCATGTTGGTGTAGGTGGTGTAGAGAGGAGGGTGTTGCATGTTGGTGTAGGTGGTGTAGAGAGGATGGTGTTGCATGTTGGTGTAGGTGGTGTAGAGAGGATGGTGTTGCATGTTGGTGTAGGTGGTGTAGAGAGGAGGGTGTTGCATGTTGGTGTAGAGAGGATGGTGTTGCATGTTGGTGTAGGTGGTGTAGAGAGGATGGTGTTGCATGTTGGTGTAGGTGGTGTAGAGAGGATGGTGTTGCATTTTGGTGTAGAGAGGATGGTGTTGCATGGTGGTGTAGGTGGTGTAGAGAGGATGGTGTTGCATGTTGGTGTAGGTGGTGTAGAGAGGATGATGTTGCATGTTGGTGTAGGTGGTGTAGAGAGGAGGGTGTTGCATGTTGGTGTAGGTGGTGTAGAGAGGCTGGTGTTACATGTTGGTGTAGGTGGTGTAGAGAGGAGGGTGTTGCATGTGTGTGTAGGTGGTGTAGAGAGGAGGGTGTTGCATGTGTGTGTAGGTGGTGTAGAGAGGAGGGTGTTGCATGTTGGTGTAGGTGGTGTAGAGAGGAGGGTGTTGCATGTGTGTGTAGGTGGTGTAGAGAGGATGGTGTTGCATGTTGGTGTAGGTGGTGTAGAGAGGAGGGTGTTGCATGTGTGTGTAGGTGGTGTAGAGAGGAGGGTGTTGCATGTGTGTGTAGGTGGTGTAGAGAGGATGGTGTTGCATGTGTGTGTAGGTGGTGTAGAGAGGAGGGTGTTGCATGTTGGTGTAGGTGGTGTAGAGAGGATGGTGTTGCATGTTGGTGTAGGTGGTGTAGAGAGGATGGTGTTGCATGTTGGTGTAGGTGGTGTAGAGAGGAGGGTGTTGCATGTTGGTGTAGAGAGGAGGGTGTTGCATGTGTGTGTAGGTGGTGTAGAGAGGAGGGTGTTGCATGTGTGTGTAGGTGGTGTAGAGAGGAGGGTGTTGCATGTTGGTGTAGGTGGTGTAGAGAGGAGGGTGTTGTATGTTGGTGTAGGTGGTGTAGAGAGGATGGTGTTGCATGTTGGTGTAGGTGGTGTAGAGAGGATGGTGTTGCATGTTGGGGTAGGTGGTGTAGAGAGGAGGGTGTTGCATGTTGGTGTAGGTGGTGTAGAGAGGATGGTGTTGCATGTTGGTGTAGGTGGTGTAGAGAGTATGGTGTTGGTGTAGGTGGTGTAGGTGGTGTAGAGAGGAGGGTGTTGCATGTTGGTGTAGGTGGTGTAGAGAGGATGGTGTTGCATGTTGGTGTAGGTGGTGTAGAGAGGAGGGTGTTGCATGTTGGTGTAGGTGGTGTATAGAGGAGGGTGTTGCATGTGTGTGTAGGTGGTGTAGAGAGGATGGTGTTGCATGTTGGTGTAGGTGGTGTAGAGAGGAGGGTGTTGCATGTGTGTGTAGGTGGTGTAGAGAGGAGGGTGTTGCATGTGTGTGTAGGTGGTGTAGAGAGGAGGGTGTTGCATGTTGGTGTAGGTGGTGTAGAGAGGAGGGTGTTGCATGTTGGTGTAGGTGGTGTAGAGAGGATGGTGTTGCATGTTGGTGTAGAGAGGATGGTGTTGCATGTTGGTGTAGGTGGTGTAGAGAGGATGGTGTTGCATGTTGGTGTAGGTGGTGTAGAGAGGAGGGTGTTGCATGTTGGTGTAGGTGGTGTAGAGAGGAGGGTGTTGCATGTTGGTGTAGAGAGGAGGGTGTTGCATGTTGGTGTAGGTGGTGTAGAGAGGATGGTGTTGAATGTGTGTGTAGGTGGTGTAGAGAGGAGGGTGTTGCATGTTGGTGTAGAGAGGAGGGTGTTGCATGTTGGTGTAGGTGGTGTAGAGAGGAGGGTGTTGCATGTGTGTGTAGGTGGTGTAGAGAGGAGGGTGTTGCATGTTGGTGTAGGTGGTGTAGAGAGGATGGTGTTGCATGTTGGTGTAGGTGGTGTAGAGAGTATGGTGTTGGTGTAGGTGGTGTAGGTGGTGTAGAGAGGAGGGTGTTGCATGTTGGTGTAGGTGGTGTAGAGAGGATGGTGTTGCATGTTGGTGTAGGTGGTGTAGAGAGGATGATGTTGCATGTTGGTGTAGGTGGTGTAGAGAGGATGGTGTTGCATGTTGGTGTAGGTGGTGTAGAGAGGAGGGTGTTGCATGTTGGTGTAGGTGGTGTAGAGAGGATGGTGTTGCATGTTGGTGTAGGTGGTGTAGAGAGGATGGTGTTGCATGTTGGTGTAGGTGGTGTAGAGAGGAGGGTGTTGCATGTTGGTGTAGGTGGTGTAGAGAGGAGGGTGTTGCATGTTGGTGTAGAGAGGATGGTGTTGCATGTTGGTGTAGGTGGTGTAGAGAGGAGGGTGTTGCATGTTGGTGTAGGTGGTGTAGAGAGGAGGGTGTTGCATGTTGGTGTAGGTGGTGTAGAGAGGAGGGTGTTGCATGTTGGTGTAGGTGGTGTAGAGAGTAGGGTGTTGCATGTTGGTGTATGTGGTGTAGAGAGGAGGGTGTTGCATGTTGGTGTAGGTGGTGTAGAGAGGATGGTGTTGCATGTTGGTGTAGGTGGTGTAGAGAGGAGGGTGTTGCATGTTGGTGTAGGTGGTGTAGAGAGGAGGGTGTTGCATGTTGGTGTAGAGAGGATGGTGTTGCATGTTGGTGTAGGTGGTGTAGAGAGGATGGTGTTGCATGTTGGTGTAGGTGGTGTAGAGAGGATGGTGTTGCATGTTGGTGTAGGTGGTGTAGAGAGGATGGTGTTGCATGTTGGTGTAGAGAGGAGGGTGTTGCATGTTGGTGTAGGTGGTGTAGAGAGGATGGTGTTGCATGTTGGTGTAGGTGGTGTAGAGAGGATGGTGTTGCATGTTGGTGTAGGTGGTGTAGAGAGGAGGGTGTTGCATGTTGGTGTAGGTGGTGTAGAGAGGAGGGTGTTGCATGTTGGTGTAGGTGGTGTAGAGAGGAGGGTGTTGCATGTTGGTGTAGGTGGTGTAGAGAGGATGGTGTTACATGTTGGTGTAGGTGGTGTAGAGAGGAGGGTGTTGCATGTTGGTGTAGGTGGTGTAGAGAGGATGGTGTTGCATGTTGGTGTATGTGGTGTAGAGAGGATGGTGTTGCATGTTGGTGTATGTGGTGTAGAGAGGAGGGTGTTGCATGTTGGTGTAGGTGGTGTAGAGAGGAGGGTGTTGCATGTTGGTGTATGTGGTGTAGAGAGGAGGGTGTTGCATGTTGGTGTAGGTGGTGTAGAGAGGAGGGTGTTGCATGTTGGTGTATGTGGTGTAGAGAGGAGGGTGTTGCATGTTGGTGTAGGTGGTGTAGAGAGGAGGGTGTTGCATGTTGGTGTAGGTGGTGTAAAGAGGATGGTGTTGCATGTTGGTGTAGGTGGTGTAGAGAGGAGGGTGTTGCATGTTGGTGTAGGTGGTGTAGAGAGGAGGGTGTTGCATGTTGGTGTAGGTGGTGTAGGTGGTGTAGAGAGGAGGGTGTTGCATGTTGGTGTAGGTGGTGTAGAGAGGAGGGTGTTGCATGTTGGTGTATGTGGTGTAGAGAGGAGGGTGTTGCATGTTGGTGTAGGTGGTGTAGAGAGGATGGTGTTGCATGTTGGTGTAGGTGGTGTAGAGAGGAGGGTGTTGCATGTTGGTGTAGGTGGTGTAGAGAGGATGGTGTTGCATGTTGGTGTAGGTGGTGTAGAGAGGAGGGTGTTGCATGTTGGTGTAGGTGGTGTAGAGAGGAGGGTGTTGCATGTTGGTGTAGGTGGTGTAGGTGGTGTAGAGAGGAGGGTGTTGCATGTTGGTGTAGGTGGTGTAGAGAGGAGGGTGTTGCATGTTGGTGTAGGTGGTGTAGGTGGTGTAGAGAGGAGGGTGTTGCATGTTGGTGTAGGTGGTGTAGAGAGGATGGTGAACAAAGTAAAGGAGAAGTATAAGGATGAACAGGGAGAGGAGACAGACAGTCAGTTGGACAGACATACAGGCAGCTAGACAAGCTGAATATGTGTAGTACAACCTGGCAACCCATGAACAGCATGTACAATGACTTTGGAAACCAAAGATTCACAAAAGATTTGCTAATGTTGTTAGCATAATGGATTGGGTTTTCCCATCATTAACGTTAGCAGAGAGCAGATATGCTCTAATAGGTAGCCTACTGATCTAATTTCAAAGGTTATATGCCCAAACGCAATGTGACTCCATTTTCTTTAGCTTGAAACGTCATCGTAAAGCCATTCATGATTTGCACAGCATACAGAGCACCACATTGTATTGAATGAAAGTAGTTTACAAAATGTTAGTTTATCTGATGCAGGCAAGGCAATGTTAGCTTAGATGGCTAACGTTACTAATGAATGTATTCAAACCACCACTCCAAAAAAAGATTTTATCGCCCTCTTGCGTTCAAGAGATGCAACTTCATACTGACTACCTATTGCAATGGACAAACAACAAGAACAACGATGGAAATTAATTCAAATAAAATGGTTAAACAAAGCAGGTGGACCCATGCCCTGCTGTCACTGTGCACAAGCAATCTCAGGCTGATCTGCCCACTAGTGTGCGAGATTAGCTGAGGATAGACAGAATGACTGGTGGAGGTGTCAGGAGTAACTCACTGAAGCAACAGTGGGGGCAGCCCTATGGTCCCACAGCCATATGGTCCCACAGCCCTATGGTCCTACAGCCCTATGTTCCCATAGCCATATGGTCCCACATTTCTAAGATTCTTCTAAAAAAAACAGAGGACAATTGGATAATAGGTTGGGTGTAATTGGCTACCAAATTAAGAGAAAGGGGGATAAAATCAGATACAAATGTATGAAAAAAGGAAATGTGGGAACATAGGGCTGTAAGAACATAGGGCTGTGAGAACATAGGGCTGTGAGAACATAGGGCTGTGAGAACATAGGGCTGTGGGAACATAGGGCTGTGAGAACATAGGGCTGTGAGAACATAGGGCTGTGAGAACATAGGGCTGTGAGAACATAGGGCTGTGGGAACATAGGGCTGTGGGAACATAGGGCTGTGAGAACATAGGGCTGTGAGAACATAGGGCTGTAAGAACATAGGGCTGTGAGAACATAGGGCTGTGGGAACATAGGGCTGTGGGAACATAGGGCTGTGAGAACATAGGGCTGTGAGAACATAGGGCTGTAAGAACATAGGGCTGTGAGAACATAGGGCTGTGAGAACATAGGGCTGTAAGAACATAGGGCTGTGAGAACATAGGGCTGTAAGAACATAGGGCTGTGAGAACATAGGGATGTGGGAACATAGGGCTGTGGGAACATAGGGCTGTGGGAACATAGGCACGCTCCGGCAACAGTAAGGGAGAGTTAATTGGCCCAGGTGCAGCTTGTCTGTGTAATTAACCCTCTCTCTCCTGCTTGACAGTGAGACTGGGACAGGAGTGAGACACGCAGACCATGAGCAAGAGAGACGGCCGACCTGGAGAATTGTGTGAACATTTTGCAAACGCCAAGACAGCCAGTATTAGCTGCTGTGTCCACAATTAAATGTTTTAGCATTGAGGGAGATGTTCTTGGTGTAGCTGCGAGCTACAATTTGCAGATGATGTAGAAGAAGTCCTTTATGTGATCCAATCCAATATCAACCGACATCCAAGATGATTCTATTTAGGGACGCAATGAAACTGGAACTAGTATTGGATATCAAGACGATACCAGGATACATTGAGAATTTCTCCAGTACCGAATTTATATATATATAAATATTAATTGGTGTAATGTCAGGAATCCAAACGAAGCCACTTGATTTCCTCCTCTTTTTCTACATAGTTGAAGGATGTCAGAGCTCTCTAATAACAAGGATGTTATAGCTCTCTAATAACAAGGATGTTATAGCTCTCTAATAACAAGGATGTTATAGCTCTCTAATAAGAACGATGTTATAGCTCTCTAATAAGAAGGATGTTATAGCTCTCTAATAAGAAGGATGTTATAGCTCTCTAATAAGAAGGATGTTATAGCTCTCTAATAAGAAGGATGTTAGAACTCACTAATATGAAGGATGTTAGATGTCACTAATAAGAGCAAAATGTATTATATCTCAATAATCTTTTGTCCAGTTATTCAAAACGAATGGTCAAACTGTATATTTTTCAGTAAAGGTAACATAGGATCGTTACTCTGTAGAGAAGCACCAGGGCCATTGATTCACTGTGATACGTGATTTTGGGTACTACACTTTAAAGGGGCAATTCACAAAAAAACAGTTTTGCACACATTCATTTAGTTTGACAGTTATTGAGAGTAAATGAGTTTGAATATGGCCACCAGTGATGTCATCGGGGACATTGAATCCTTGTGTTGTGTTAATTACAGCTCCATGAAATGATGTAGATGAAAAAGACACATCTCTAGTTGGACAATGCCTAGGCGGCTAACCGGCACTGTCCGCTTCCATTCATTGTGCTAAGCTAGGCTAACATGCAGCCAGATCGCTTTCTACTGAACACACAGAGGAAACTGGTATCTATCTTCTTGTCTCTCTCTGGAGAAGACGATAAGCTAATTTCCCAAAATGTTAGCGTGTTCCTTTAAAGGCAAGTGGGTTTTATTTCTGACAAGTTACACATCATAGCTCTCGGCTTTAGTATTGTGGAAATCCTCCCAATACCGTTACTCTCTTTTAGCCTTGTGGTATCCCTAGTACTCGGTATAAGTACTTGGGATTGGTATTGGCAGGAGAAATGTGATGCCCATACATGCCTAATCCTGTTATAGCCGAGGCACTATAGTCCATTAGGCACGGGCACACTGCTGACGAATGAACACGGACGGACGGGCGGCTGCCTCATCACTTCCGCTCCCATGTTAACGGACGATAGTAGGCACACTGGCCGCGAGCGGGAGAGCGCCTCGCGAGCGGCTCCCGAGCGGCAAGCTATCTTTTCGCTTCAATCCTATTCGAGGCGGCGCGCCACGCGCAAACTCTAGTTTGTAGAATGTTCTGTTGAATGTGCATTCCTCCCTGCGCGCCGCACGCTTATATAGTCCCGGGGGGAGGTGTGTGCCTGGCCAGGCGCGCGATCTCACGAGGGAGCCGCGCGTGAAATTCATTCGTCAGCAGTGTGCCCGTGCCGTTAGGCTATGTAGTTTCGTCACAAGGGCACCAGCAAAACAATATGGTGTTTACAAACGCTTTACCACACAGCGTAGACCAAACTGTCTGGGCGTTGCAGATCACAAAGTCCAGCAATATCATATCAAACTTACCACAAAAATGTTGTCAGTACAACCTTGTACAATATGCAAATATATTACCTATAACACTGCTGAAAGGTTGATGTCGAGAAACTCTGGGCAGAGAGGGGTCTCTGCAGGTAAACACACCACCACACACTTAGTAGTGGTTCTTAACCCTTTCACTACCACACTACCAAAGGGTTAACCAGCAGGTTAACCCTTTCACTACCACACTACAGAGGTTGTAGTGTGGTAGTGAAGGGGTTAAGTGTTCTGTTTGAGTCTATACATTGTTCTTTTGGGATCATTCTACTCATTATACCTTTAATATCTATTTAAGATAAATAATATTTTGCCAGACATACAGTAACACTGTGACTTTCGACTAGATCGCACACAATTGTAAGGACACAAAGAGAAATAAAGCAAAAACAAAAGACAGAAATAGTTCCAATAAGTTCTTTTTTTATCGATTTTTTTCCAATAAAAAATACATTCATACAGAAACTATTTTACAAAACAATTTCAAATGAACAAATCTTGTTATGCCATAAAACAAACAAAAATATAACCTCATATTTTATTTCAACGCTTATCCAATAGATATTTATAGTTAAAGATAGGGCCTTTTCTTCACAGATCTCTTGACAGGTTGAGTGAGAAAGTAAATCCTGTGACATTATGATAGATGCAATGCTAATTATTGACATGACATTTCAAGTGTTTTCTGAACATTTTGGGTCTCAAAATCATTACCTTGCTTCTTTTAAAAAGATGGATCATTCAAACTATCGTAATACTAGCTGTTTGGTGTTTCGTTCAAGTCATAATACAAAGGTCCTACTGAAGAGGATGTGTCCGTGAGCAGGATTGGAGTGTTATCTATCGTTAAGGTTTCTTCAGCCACTTTATCTTTATTGTTTGTTGTTTAGTCTTTATAAACACACGCTGCACTTTTCTTTTGGTCCCATACCCCTTTAAAATAGAAGCTTCTTTACAAAATTCTCTTAGTTTACAATTTACATATCTTTGCATTTTCAATTTTTTTTTCAGTGTAAAAACGGGGCCTTCTTAAAGGGACACTTCACCCAAAGACAATGCCGATTTATTTTGCACATAATCTCACACACATCCAAAAACAGTTTAGCACACATTCATTTAGTTTGACAGTTATTGAGAGTAAATTAGTTTGAATGTGGCCATCGGGGACATTGAATCCTTGTGTTAATTACAGCTTAATGAAATGAGAAGATTAATATTGCTTCATCTACATTATTTCCTGGATCTGTAATTAACACAACACAAGGATTCAATGTCCCCGATGCCCACATTCAAACTAATTTACTCTCAATAACTGTCAAACTAAATGAATGTGTGCTAAACTGTTTAGAGAGTTATTGGACGTGTGTGACAATAAATCAACATTGTTTTTTCGGTCGAGTCCCCCTTCAATTCTTTCGGGTTTCGTTAACAGATGACCTGTGCAATAGTATTTTTTTTTTTTGACAAGGCCGCCGATAGTGGTGTAGACCCAGGAGGAGGAGGAAGAGACATCAGGCGTTTTATGACTCAAACCGACGGAGCCTTGGTACAGTTCAGGAGACATAAACAAGGGGGCCTCTCCAGAAAGTGTTATTTGCAATAAATCTTAATTTGCCGTGACCTCGACAGGCTGAGCGTATATATATATATATATATATATATATATACACACCACGCGTCGTGAGAACTCAAAACATATTTCCAGGACTCTGTACCTTTTGAAAGAAATGTATCACCGCGCCACACATTCTTCCACATGAAGTGCATCCATACCGTGTTATTACTACATAGTAGTAAAACATTACAAAATCACCCCACCCTCCCTCACACACAGCGCCCTACCCACCCTCACCCCCCCTCACCACCCCCCATCAAGTGCTCTGCAATTCTGTCTCAAATCTGGTTGCTTAGGGGAGAGAATGTGATTTAAGTCTTGATATAGAATATAGAATGATATTAGGTTATGTTGACGAATGATGCGCAGAAATGTAAAAATGGCAGTCGTTTAGAAGCGTGTATATATATATATATATAACGTATGTATTATTTTTTTTATTATTATTGTTACCAAGCCTGAAGACCGCTGTGAGACAAAGGGCAAAGGTGCACATGTGTGAATCAGAGCCTTAATAAAGCTATTAAATTCTGCACTGCTGCATCTGCAACCCCCCCCCCCCCCCGTGTGTGTGTGTGTGTGTTGAGAGTGATCTATTTTACGGGACAAGGCCACTTACATAAGGCATCATTAAGGTCAACAGTGCATTTACAGTCAGAACCAGATAGGAGAGAGGAAAAAAAATATCCCATGATCAAGACAGTTGCCAAGCAATAGTGGTATATACAACATATCAACAAGAAAAGAATAGAACATAAAAAAGACTGCCTTATGTTTTATACAATACTGTGATATCGAGTAATATGTAGGTAGCTGCTCTTGAATGGGATTTAGCCATCCTTTAAGCAAACAGGGTGAGCAAAAATACCCCCCTCCCCCCAAAAATCCCATGCAACCTCTGTTATCATGGCAATATTTGTTTGTGTACAAATCTTTTTTCTTCTTTTCTTTCTGTCTTTCTTTCTTTTTTTTCTTTTTTTTAAGATACAGAGCTTACAACAATGGACAACAAAAATGAGCTTAATAGCGTGTACTTTTTGAGACAGGCTACGTAATACATTGCACATTTAATAGCTGCACTAAAACATTACAACCCCCCACTTTAAAACAAGGAGCTGCATTTCCACCCCCGGGCAGAAGGAAGGCGCTCTCTCTCTCTCTCTCAAACAAACAAACCGACACAGCCCACTGTACCGACCCCCACCCTCTGCAAAACCAATAGATTCAATGCGCCGCAGAAAAAAAACACAGACAAAACGTTTTTTTGCTTGCATTCATTCCCATTGAGAACCCCCGCCCCCCCCCCACACCCCCTCTCACCCCCCCACACCCCCCAGCACCATTCATTCACTCCATCCAGCCATCCACAACACAAGCTCATCCGCTCAGTAAGCTGACGTGGGCGTCCAGTCGTCCCTCATGCGCAGTCAGACACACTTGTCACTCGGAGGAGCAGTGCCCCCGTGTTCGAGTCTGATAATACTCCCACGAAAAGCGTTGTGCGGCCCGTAAACAGTCTCTCTCTCTCTCCCCGTTCCTCTTCAGACGTCGTGATTTTTTTCGAGTCCATTTCTTTCCTTCTTCTTCTCCTCCTCCCGTAAAACGCTGAGCTTTTTTGAGAGCAAATCTCCACAGAGGTTTTTTTAGAGGCACTAAGTATGGTGCAAAAATAACGGCCCTGCTCCCCCTCCTCCTCCCCCCAAACCCCCCCCCCCCCCCCCTCTCCCCCCGACCGACTGCAATGCGGGTGTGGTGGTGCGCCCTACGCGCGTCTCTCGGGGCAACCCCTCTGGCCTTCTCTCCCGTTCTCCCCGACAGGTCAGGGCAACAACACAAAAAACGGGATCGTTCGTTCCCTCGGGGCAAACTCTTGTGACGGGCGGCCATCTTAGATGTGTCTCTTCATGTGCAGCGCCAGGTGGTCGGAGCGGGAGAAACACCTTGAGGGGGGGGGGGGGATGAACAGGGAGGTTATTAACTCTTTTTACACAACTTCACTTAACGGCTTGATTGACGACTAATGACATCTGACCAGCAATGTCCAGTTTGTCTGAGACTTTTTTTTTATCTCACTCAACCGTTCAAAAGAAAACAACAACAAATGCGCGTGTTTACCTGTCGCAGTGGCTGCATTTGAACGGCTTCGCTCCGGTGTGTTTCCGGAAGTGTCTGGTCAGTTCGTCGCTCCGCGCGAAGCGCCACTCGCAGCCCTCCCATGAACACCTATACGGCTTTTCACCTGCGAGACGACAACAAGAACAACAACAACAACAACGTCACCGGGCGCAATCAATATGACTCACGAGGCTAATATTACACCGATCGCACGGAAACAAGACGTAGCCTCTCTCTGCTGCAGTCGAACGTCGTCCCGCGCCAGCAGGTGCTAAGCGGATTGAGTGTGGCGCTACTGTAACTCGATGAGGAAAAACAACCTTTGACTTATGAGGCTCGAGGGCCGCGGTATGCGGCTTAAAGTCGCCGGAACGGGGCAGACACAGACCGGGCTTATGTAACCCGGGGTGGTCACTGCAGCAGCCGGGCGTTTAAACACAGACCATATTCCTAATGGCTCCTAAATTCCATTAGCGGTGTAGCTAACGTGGTTAGTGAGGAATGCCTGGAATGTGGCGTCTTTTGCTAATGGGCGGCACAGCTGTAAACAGCTTGGCAAAGGTCAAAGTTGACAGGGAGTAGGGGGGGGGGGGCTCACATTTGAGACTCCCTCGCTAATGTAACGGTGAATGTCAGATTCCCATCGTTTTAGTTTTTTCCAAACCCAGTGAGCTCTGCCTTTTTCTCATGGTGAAACATGAGCTGTGTTGACGACGTGTTTTCAGGAGACACATCCTCTGTGCCTTGTGCCCACGAAAAGAACGCCCCCCCCCCCCCCCCCCCCCCCTTCCTCGCTCCCTTTATATGCACTTGCCCCCCTCCTCCTCCTCCCTTCTCTCTCCCCTCCCCCGATGCATGATGTCACACTCTCCTGTGTGAATTAGGTCACACAGTTGACGACATTCCGCCCGGGCAAACTATTCAAAGTATGCGGCGCGTCTGGGGATGAAACGGTTACCGGTTTCACTATAAACCACCGGTTAAAAATCCAAAGTTCGAATTTGAATGATCGTTATAACCGTGTTTCATTACAGTGCTTTAATTAAAAAACTGTTTGTGCCGTAAATACTGTCCGCCTTCGATCAAAGTTAAGCCAACAGTCTCCCTGCAATGTATTTGTTGTGCATCGATACAACTGCGGCAGAGACAGCACTCCAGACTCCGAGTTTTCTCAGCCCACAAGGACTAAGTCTGAAGTCTAGTCATGTCTTAGTTTTTATACAAGTTCTTAGGGCAAGGGAATGGAAGATGGCCACCCTGTCTACAGAACGTGCCAAAAGAACGTCGCAACGAAATGGGGGCAACACTTCGAATATCAGTTGCAACCGACAAACACAAATGCTAATATAACGTAAATGGAAGCCTACTCTTGTAAACACACTGCGTGTGTTGCTGCTGTATGGCATCTTGTCTTCAGACCGCTCACATGATTACACGTTATGTAGATCTAATCACCCGCCCGATATGTTTAGCTCATTTAAAATCCGTCAAATTGGTTGTTACAGTCTTCCAACAGGAGAAGCACTATTGGTATATATGTCTTCTCAAGACTCATCTGTGTTTATGCTCAAATCAACACACAGCAGATAGACTAGCTGTGTATGTGTGTGTGACCCTGATGTAAACAAGTCGAAAGTCTTTCTCTGGTCTGCATCCCCTTAACAATTGTGTGTATTGAGCTGTACTGTACTGTACCCATTCTGCAATCTGTTAATAAACTTTTCAATCAATCAATCAATGAGAGAGAGAATAATAATAACAATAAGAAACAATAATTCATAGTATTCTCGTGATGTATTTAGCTTTACAATATGGCACAATGTCACGGCTCATTGGCCGTGGGTCTTCATTAATAATAATCACCCGCTGTTTGATTACAATCATCTGCTTGTTTACGACCAAGACGTCTGCGAGCGAATACCACGAGTACTACTTTTTCTATTCCCTTTGGTATTTTGGTTTTCAATAAAAAAACATGCAGTGAAATGATTTCAATGTGTCTTAGTACTTGTTAAAAATGTCAGTGCAATAATAACAACACCGTAATAACACTGAAAACCATGATCAGTGTGTTCGATATGATCGCGATGTGAAATTTTCAGAGGTGTTCAAACACTTGTTAGAGTTTCCAACTCTCAATGTGTACGATGCGCGTTCTGTTTGCGTCAGATGTTTCACGAACGTGAGGCGATTCTCTAACTCCCTCGCGCCGCGCGTGACGATAAACGACGTCGACCTCCCTCCACGTACCTGTGTGCGTGCGCTGGTGCGCTTTGAGGTGGGAGCTCTTGGTGTACACCTTCCGGCACCCGTTGAAGTTGCACCGGTGCACCCGCCTCCTCCCGTCGGGCGAAGCAGCCTCCCCATTGGCCAGCGCCGAGCGCTCCAGAGTCCTACCAATACCCCCTGTCCGTATTTTCCCGGGGGAGTGCAGCACAGTCTGTAAACCGCTCCACACCTGCACCGCGCCGCCGCCGGAGCCCTCCTTGCCTCCCGCCTCGGGGGACGACGGCGGGGTGCCGATGACGGCGGAGCCCACCAGGTCCTCCGCCTCGCCCAGGAGGTCGCCCAGCGGGTTGGCGGAGAAGTCGAGGGTCGGGGAGAGCTCCTCGGAGCTGTCGGACGCCTCGCTGCTGGCGTCCGAGTGGAAGCTGCCAGCCTCCTGATTGTCCTCCTCCTCCTCCTTGATGCGAGGGATCTTTGGGTCCGACTCGCTCTTGTCGCCGCAGGCCAGCATCAGCTTGCCCCACAGGTCCTCCTGGCTCTCAAACTTCAGCTCCGTGGCCGAGACGTAGGGCTCGCTCTGGAGGTACCTCTCTAGCTCCAAGCAGGTCTGGTTGGAGACCGAGAGAGAGAGAGACAAGAGTGAGTGCAAAATTCCCACACCTACTGGGTGAAATACAACAATGTGCAAACACAGCAGCAAGATTTGTGAGCTGCTGTGACAAGAAAAGGGCTTCCAACGGAATACGACCACCATAAAGACTGTCAATCACACATAACATTCCTGCAATATCTGTACTGATCTCCGGTTGATTGTTTCGCTTTGTTTTGTTTGTTTTAACACTGGCTTTGGCAATGTAAACGTATGTTTCCCATGTCAATGAACGCCCTTTGAATTGAATTGAGTGCAGTATAATTTCACGTGGAGGAAGATACCATGGGGGGGGGGGGATAAACATCTATAGAATACACACATTCTAATGGTCCTCTAAAAGCTAGCAGGCTACTGTGTTGCCTCTTAACAGAGGCAGTAGGGGGGGTATATGCTGTAACGTCGCAGGCCATGGTTTCCTCACTACCCACAGGAAGGAGACCATATACACAATGTTCTATGCAGAGGGGGTGCGAGTACAGTCTGGGTGCCCTGAGAGGCCATATCAGGGAAGATTACAGGCACCACATTTTCCTCCGAGAGCAAGAACACTGTGCTCTTACCTCAAACCAGTGGAGAGAGAGAGAGAGGGGGGGGGGGTGATCATGAAATTTACATATGCTACAGGGCCCCTCTGTGGGTTAGGGAAGTGCTTGTAGATCTTTTAAATCTATCAATTATTCAACATAATGTGGATTTAATAATGCATTCGGAGGCCTAGCTAGAAATAACATAGCACACACCGGGGGACGAGGGGAGGTAGCCAGGTCTGGTTCATGCAGGTCCATAAAAAGCCTCGCGATGAATACTGCAGGAGCCACACCAGGGGCTCTGGGCTTCTTTTCTTTTTAAAAGGAAGTGAGGGCACTTCCTCAACCCGCCACGATCAGTTAGGAAATATATACACTAATGAACCCTGCGCACCGACTGTGTGTATTATATGGAAATGATGAGCGGCTATATAAACGCACAGCCTACAAATCAATTCAAAATCAATTTAATGGTAATAAAATGGGAAAAGACTTTCGGCGGACCGTCCGTCAGACCGCTCTTAGTAAGTGGGGGGTGGGGGGGGGTCAAAAAGTTGTGTATATAGAATAATGCCAGTGCAAAAGCAGAATTGTTTCTTCTTGTCAGCGCTGAATAATGCATCCCTGGCGAGGTTTAAATGCCTGCGAGGAGGACGTTTGGAGAGGGAACCTGGCCCGCAGCCAGCGGAGATACAGCGCGATGCCAGTGCCAAGTCATTTCCCAGAGCAGAACACAATTTGGGACTTTCCCTTGTTTTCGGGATAAAACTCCACTGCTCTTGTCATTCCCACTCCGAGTTGAGCCAATTTGAGATGGATTTTTTATTTTTTTTTAATCACCCCCCCCCCCCCCCCCCCTCTCTCATCTGGACTCTTTTTGTATCACAAACAGTACTGTATTTGTAGATCTGGTATGTCATAAATGTATAGATGTAGCAGTACTGTCTATCTGTATGTCATGTATGTCATATATGTTATGATGAATTGAAAATGGGGGACCCTGATGTAAACAAGACGAAAGTCTTTCTCTGGTCTGATCTGCAACCCTTAACAATTGTATGTATTGAGCCGTACTGTACTGTACCCATTCTGCAATATGTTAATAAAGTTTTCAATCAATCAATCTGTGTGTGTGACAGCGGCCTGAGTGAGTGAGTGAGGGAGAGAAGCGCGCAGACAGCAACACGCATGTTACTCATTCAATCGCAGAATCTGCATCATACGGTCTGTTTTTCCACTCAAATATCTCTCTACCTTCAAACGTGAGACTGGAATGTAATATGCAAAAACAGCTTCGCTTGCAAACGCACAGCACTCACACACACACTGCACCACCCGTACGTTATAGTGTATTTGTAAAGATGTGATAATAACTGTAGTATTAAATAATGAAAATACTCGATAAGGGAAATAACTTGGGAGGTTTGCTGCACGTTTACGCGCATGCAGTTGTTATTTTGCGCACAGCTTTCTGATATACAGTAACATTAGCATAGCAATTGTCTCTCTATGTAGAATATTTATAACAAGGAATGCAAACGTTACCTGCTGCCAATACTCTTCCAGAGATGGTAACGCAGAAAAGTATCCTGTGTCATGTACAATTTGGAGCTCCTGGAAGATACTGCACATAGGAATAACATCCATATCTCACTCCCCGACGCAGCTACAAGTGTAGCCGAATTTTAAGGTTGTAAAAACAAGTCTGTTTGTCTTGAGAAACAAACTTGATCGTCTTCTGTGAATTTGCATGTATATAAATATGCTGGAGTTGAGCGCCGTGTCCGCCTTCCAAATCGTAGCCCGTGCAAGGTGTCGTTTCTCTGGAGAGCACAACACGATCGCCTGCGCGCTTGATGGCAAACAGTGAAGTCGCTGAAAGTCCGACAGCGCACTGTAAACTTCCCCCGATTCAAAATCACAGACACACTCACCCCACGTGATGACATTACGCTCCGGGGACGTCGACGAATGGGCTGGCCAGAATGTTCCTCCCGCCCACCGGAGACCACCTCTGGCCAATGCCGTGACACCGTGGGTCTGTCTCGCGCGATGTGGTTGGTGCGTCGCCCGGGTCCGCTCGCACTCCCATTGGAGCGCGCGGGCACTATTTTTAGAGCACTATATAAGCCGCGCTCCCCCTCACAGTACCGAGGCGAGGAAGTCATATTTCGACGGAGCTCGAGTGGAGTTCCAAGTTCTCCAGAGCAGCGGTATTGGTTACAGCTGGCGAATGTGCAGATATTATATACCCACGAACATCTCCAAAATAGATACCGCACCGGCCCAATATTTATTATCTCGTATTTAGTCTACTGATATATCTTATTTTTTTTCTTTTGGGGACAGGGTATGACGATTGGAGTTTTGGCACAAGGATTTACTTTGCCTACCCATTTGAACTAGAACTCATATATTATTGGGCAATGAAAACCCGGAATCCAGAATCTAACCTTGCGCGGAGATCGTCTTGAAATCGAGTCAGACTTTTGTTAAATCAGAATAAATTGCAATTGACTTTTTTAAAGCTTTTATTTATTTGTTTTTATCCATTTAGAAGTGAGCTATCTAATGGCGGATGAAAAGTCCCACAGTGATAGTGCTACATTCCTATTATCAACTAAATACAGCGTTTAGTTTCTTCCTGGTATTGTGTTGTTTGCTGCTTTGTACACCTGCACGGATGGTTGACTTCCTATGATGAAGATGTTTATGCCCACCCCCCTCCCCCTCCCTTAAACACACACACACACACACACACACTCAATGACCTGTAGCTCTCATGTTCAATTCACAGAAAGCTTGTTCAATTCACTGAACGTTTATTATTCTAGATATAGAATATTGTCCACTTTGCATGCTTACTGTTTGCTTAAGAGTTTGGACAGAGAAACGGCATTACAATCGGGTCAAAGACACACCAGGCCACCCACCAAGCCATGGCCAGAGTTTCTAATACGCAATTATATCTCTCACCACTCTAGAATGACAGGTCAGGAATACACACGGGCACTCTTCCAAAAATATATTTACCCTTTCGTCTCTTTTGCATATTATTAATATCATCGCCCCCTGTAAAGTGTGTGCATAATATCACCATCAACATACACACGTAAAAAAAAGAGGCATGGATGTAAATAGGGTTTATGCTCTCTGGATTGAAGTACACCAATTACCATACTATGACTCTACATACCAAGCTATTATTAAGCCCGACTAGCCCTCTTACTGTAGCATGTGTACGCCGGAGTAAAAATACATATCCCGGGTTGCATAAGATGTGGGATAAAGTTGAAGTCGAGCGGAACGGCAGGCACATCGAAGAGTTAAAGGCACGCTGTGTGTGTGTGTGACAAACAACATATTTGGAACAGAGCGCCATTGTTCGGGTCCACGGGCTCAGTCTGCTCTAGCAACTAACTGAGTCTGTTTTGTAGGGAATCTCAGCTGTGGGCATAATTCTGCAGCTCTCAGCAGCCTCACATTATATCATGAGGCTATATGGGTTTAAAAGGGACAGATAGCACGTTGGCTGAGTCTGAGTGGTGCTGAGTGAGTGGGAGTCACGCCGTGCGTGGCTGCAGTGCAGTTGCCATGTTGATGTGACTAACGTCCGTGGCGATGTACGAGGAATGATGGTCTGTCGTCCTAAATGAAGGGCGCCATGGCAACTGAATCAAAGCTGTGGCATCGGGTGTCATTTTGCATACTTACCTTTTTTTAAATGTCCGTATTGATTTAGATGTGTTCCCATAGGGATTGAACCAGGAACTCTGATATTGCAAGCATCATCCACAACTCTACACTCTATTGCGTCAGAGCTCACATTTTTCCCATGGCCATGAAGTTGCAACAAAATATTTATAACACAGTGTTCCCTGGTCTAAGTTGCTCTTTGCTCGCAACCCTGTCAGAATGTCATTGTGACTTACCGTTTGGGGCATAGGAGGCCTTAGCTATGTTTCACCCATTTCAACTGAAATGGGCCCCGCTCGTTAGCAGGGCCCCCGGATTGACGGAGCAAGCAAACACACCCTGGATTGATAAAGAAAATGGATAACTGATGCGTGTTGGGAACGCTTGAAAAAAGACACATCACACATTCGGTATATGATATGTCACTGTCGCATTATGCTGTAACATTTTAGGTTTGAAAAGTATTTGTTGTTAATATAAGATAAGGGCCTCGTATTTGATCTTGAAACGGGGCCCCTAAACCTTAAAGGAACACGCCAACATTTTGGGAAATTAGCTTACCGTCTTCTCCAGAGAGAGACAAGAAGATAGATACCAGTTTCCTCTCTGTGCGTTCAGTAGAAAGCTATCTGGCTGCATGTTAGCCTAGCTTAGCACAATGAATGGAAGCGGACAGTGACGGGTAGCCTAGGAATTGTCCAACTAACACCTCTCCTGAAGGCTAACTCTGTCTGCTGGTAGAGAAACACTGACCCAAGCCACATAGAACATCTGCATGAAGAGCGAAACCACTGGCGGATGTCAAGTGGTGAAATGAGGCCAGTGTTATTTCTCACCCAAGACTTAAAAGCCAAGGCCTGGGGCGATAGGACGCTATTATTGTTTACATATCGTGCACACGGCCGTGATATTTGACCTTCACGTGTCCCTGATGACAGAGCGATATTCAATTATGCAACGTCTGTTGTGAATCTTGTGCTTATAGTCAGTCTCTCTCTTTCACTTTCTCTCTCGCTTCACTGCAGTGTTGTAGCATCAAAAAAGGTAACATTACGTGTATATAACGTTACAGCATGTAGGCCAACTTAGTGGAGAACACTTTGGAAAGATGTCAGCTCTCGTTAGCAAAATAATGCAAATGCGCCTAACGTGATAGTCAACGGTGGCAAGACTGTATGAGGGCCATCTTATGATGCTATGATATGATACATTTAATTATGTAACCAATAGTTACATCAGCCCGGGAAATAAGAAAACAAAAACACAGGAAACAAAATGAAAAACAGACAAAAATACATGCAGGCCATCCAAGCAGACAGAGAACAGACGGACATAAATACATCTGTCATACTACAACACTAAACGAGCTCACGGATTGTCTATGGAGAAAAGGTGAGTTTTGAGCATGGCCTTAAAAGTCCGTAGAGTGTTTGCAGATTCAATAGTTAGCGGGAGCTTGTTCCAGAGTTTCGGCGCTGCAACTGCGAAATATACTAATGTTGAGTCCATAACGTTGAGTCAATAACGTTGAGTCCATACAGTTAAAAAAGCCAGTTACAAGGAAATGTTAATTACATTGTCTTGTGTTCAAGAATAAGGAAACTGATGCTTTAGACTAGAGCCATGTTTAATCTTCTGTTTTAGTTTTACGCTGAACTCTGACTATGGTACAGTAGCTCTCTAAACCATGCAACGTAAAATATGGTAACTCATACCTGTACAAACAACTCCATAAGGCACAAACAACTGAGTTTATATTCAACAGAACAGAACAATCACCAACTGAGAAGGTTGTCAAGGTTTAAGCAAACAGAACACATTGGATCGACAATATGACTAACCAAGCCGCAGACAGCGTTATGTATTTTCCAATGTGAAAAAGGCAGTCTATTGATTGATTGATTGAAAATTGTATTAACAGATTGCAGAATGGGTACAATACAGTACAGCTCAATACACACAATTGTTAAGGGGATGCAGACCAGAGAAAGACTTTCGTCTTGTTTACATTAAGGTCCCCCATTTTCAATTCATCATAAAATATATGCCCATCACCGCTCATATTATCAATTCTGATTGGAAGGTCGAATCAAAATGCTTGAATCTTCCCAGAGATTGAAATGTTAGCTTTGTAGCAAAGACCTGTGTCAAGCTAGCGACAACAATAAGACATAGGCCCTACGGTCAGAATCTTTCTAAATAAAAGCTGCAACATATGCATCTTTAAGCATTTTTTTTAATGATAATATAATTTATTGTTGTTCAAGGATGCACCCAGAAAAGTGAAAAGTGAGATGTAACCAGTTGATGATATGGTTGGTGATCAGTTAACATTAGCTAACTGCCAGAGTGGAGTGGACTCAACCTTGATGACTTGGAATCAGACTAGGGTAATGGGGACTCGACTGGGACTCAACTCAGGCTCTTCTTTGGTGACTCGGACTTGGACTCTGACTCGAACCCTGGGGACTCGAGACTCGACTTGGACTTGAGATTTAGTGACTCGACTACAACACTGCCGGCTCAACATAACTCGACTGTATTGGTTTTTGGTACCAAATACTTCCCTGTCATGTAGCTGGTAGTCATAGCAATGCACATGAAACTGCACATTTTATTTGTCACCCAAACTACTCTGGTCTACACAGCTCTCTGGCACATCAATATTGTGCGGTTTGAACAGTCTTGTATGTTAAGTAGACTATTTAATGTTCGCTATTACAATTTCTGGCCAGAGCAGCCGTCTTGTTTTGCCAAATAGCTAACATTGGAAATAGGCCTACTTCACCTATAAGTACAACCCTGCTTAACTTATACAATGTTGTTGTAACTAAGAGATTCGCTGTGCATAGATTACTAGATTTATCAACTTCTAATACGATTTTCACGTGAGCATTTCCTGGTTGATAAGAAGTAACTATTCTCTCTGACCAATCTGTGTTTTCACGTCACCTTTTGGTATCTCCTCAGGTTGCTTTGCACCTCAACAGAGGTGATACCAAAACAACACCAGGAAAGCCGGACCCAGATACATGCCAATGGGGAATCGGGATATATGTATGATTAATGTAAACAGCGATGTGTAGCGTATATCCTGTTTCTAACTAACACTCTGTGGGACCTGATGCATGCACTACAGTTTGGGGGCTGACGACTGGCCAGCAAAGGTTAAAGGAACATGCCAACATTTTGGGAAATTAGCTTACCGTCTTCTCCAGAGAGAGACAAGAAAATAGATACCAGTTTCCACTCTGTGCGTTCAGTAGAAAGCTATCTGGCTGCATGTTAGCCTAGCTTAGCACAATGAATGGAAGCGGACATGACCGGTTAGCCTAGGCATTGTCCAACTAACACCTCTCCCGAAGGCTAACCGGTCATGTCCGCTTCCATTCATTGTGCTAAGCTAGGCTAACATGCAGCCAGATAGCTTTCTACTGAACGCACAGAGAGGAAACTGGTATCTATCTTCTTGTCTCTCTCTGGAGAAGACAGTAAGCTAATTTCCCAAAATGGTGGCGTGTTCCTTTAGGCCACTAAAGCACCACAACCACACACCACACAACGCCTGTCTGCTTTGCTGCTAAGATGCAAAAGAAAGCCAAGTAATACAATGGATGATGAATTGAAATATGTTACGGAATCTTGTGGTCTGTTGGTACTAACGTTAGCAGCTAGCATCCATCACCATCCCTGGCATTAAGCTGAGTTAAAGGCATCCAGTATTTCTGGGCAATGCTAATGTTACCCCCAGGCCATACCTTTGTTTCAATAAGGACGAGTAAATAGCATCAAATACACGTTAATTAGGCAAAGATGAAAAAGAAAACAAAGCAATGAAATTGACAATGAATTCATATCCAATGCAAGCAACTGATAGTACTCCAATTAGGACCAAACATCCTGATTTGTGCAGGACAGTCCCGCATTTAACCCTTTGTAACAGAAGAAAAGTGCCACATTTCAATAAAGTCATGCTTAAAATGTTAAATATATGAATTGTTATTGTTTTTGTCCTCTTATGACCCACCATCCATGCACCAATGTACTGCAGGTAGCCTTGTCTACATACCAGCACACATACTAGGCTAGAGCTGTGCTGTCGGCACGCACTTTGAGCACCGTGGTAGAGCAGCACTTTGAGCAACATGGTCGAGCAGCACTTTGAGCAGCACTTTGAGCAGCACTTTGAACCCCGTGGTGGAGCAGCACTTTTAGCAACATGGTGGAGCAGCACTTTGAGCAACATGGTGGAGCAGCACTTTGAGCAACATGGTGGAGCAGCACTTTGAGCAGCACTTTGAGCAGCACATTGAGCAACATGGTGGAGCAGCACTTTGAGCAACATGGTGGAGCAGCACTTTGAGCAGCACTTTGAGCAGCACTTTGAGCAACATGGTGGAGCAGCACTTTGAACCCCGTGGTGGAGCAGCACTTTGAGCAGCACTTTGAGCAGCACTTTGAGCAACATGGTGGAGCAGCACTTTGAGCAACATGGTGGAGCAGCACTTTGAGCAGCACTTTGAGCAACATGGTGGAGCAGCACTTTGAGCAGCACTTTGAGCAGCACTTTGAGCAACATGGTGGAGCAGCACTTTGAGCAGCACTTTGAGCAACATGGTGGAGCAGCACTTTGAGCAGCACTTTGAGCAACATGGTGGAGCAGCACTTTGAGCAGCACTTTGAGCAACATGGTGGAGCAGCACTTTGAGCAGCACTTTGAGCAACATGGTGGATCAGCACTTTGAGCAGCACTTTGAGCAACATGGTAGAGCAGCACTTTGAGCAGCACTTTGAGCAGCACTTTGGGCAGCACTTTGAGCAGCACTTTGAGCAGCACTTTGAACCCTGTGGTGGAGCAGCACTTTGGGCAGCACTTTGAGCAGCACTTTGAGCAACACTTTGAACCCTGTGGTGGAGCAGCACTTTGGGCAGCACTTTGAGCAGCACTTTGAGCAACACTTTGAACCCTGTGGTGGAGCAGCACTTTGGGCAGCACTTTGAGCAGCAATTTGAACCCTGTGGTGGAGCAGCACTTTGGTCAGCACTTTGAGCAGCACTTTGAACCCTGTGGTGGAGCAGCACTTTGGGCAGCACTTTGAGCAGCACTTTGAACAGCACTTTGAACCCTGTGGTGGAGCAGCACTTTGGGCAGCACTTTGAGCAGCACGTTGAGCAGCACTTTGAACCCCGTGGTGGAGCAGCACTTTGAGCAGCACTTTGAGCAGCACTTTGAGCAACATGGTGGAGCAGCACTTTGAGCAGCACTTTGAGCAGCACTTTGAGCAACATGGTGGAGCAGCACTTTGAGCAGCACTTTGAGCAGCACTTTGAGCAACATGGTGGAGCAGCACTTTGAGCAGCACTTTGAGCAGCACTTTGAGCAGCACTTTGAGCCCCGTGGTAGAGCAGCACTTTGAGCAGCACTTTGAGCAACACTTTGAGCAGCACTTTGAGCAGCACTTTGGGCAGCACTTTGAGCAGCACTTTGAGCAGCACTTTGAGCAACATGGTGGAGAAGCACTTTGAGCAGCACTTTGAGCAGCACTTTATTTCCACTCACGCTGCCTGCCGTCACGGTGGAGCTTGTGAAGAGTGAGATTCAAGCAAATCTTCTTCATGTCTCACTTTTATAGACATGCTCACAAACCAGCCTTGTTTAGTCTGGTTGACTCGAAACCCTGGAGTGCTCAACCCCCCCTGGAGTGCTTACCCCTGGAGTGCTCACCCCTGGAGTGCTCACCCCCCCCTGGAGTGCTCACCCCTGGAGTGCTTACCCCTGGAGTGCTTACCCCCCCTGGAGTGCTTACCCCTGGAGTGCTCACCCCTGGAGTGCTCACCCCCCCCTGGAGTGCTCACCCCTGGAGTGCTTACCCCTGGAGTGCTCACCCCCCCTGGAGTGCTTACCCCTGGAGTGCTCACCCCTGGAGTGCTCACCCCTGGAGTGCTCACCCCTGGAGTGCTCACCCCCCCTGGAGTGCTCACCCCCCCTGGAGTGCTCACCCCCCCTGGAGTGCTCACCCTTGGAGTGCTCACCCCCCCTGGAGTGCTCACCCCCCCTGGAGTGCTTACCCCTGGGGTGCCCACCCCTGGAGTGCTTACCCCCCCTGGAGTGCTCACCCCTGGAGTGCTCACCCCTGGAGTGCCCACCCCTGGAGTGCTTACCCCCCCTGGAGTGCTCACCCCTGGAGTGCTTACCCCTGGAGTGCTCACCCCTGGAGTGCTCACCCCTGGAGTGCTCACCCCCCCTGGAGTGCTCACCCCCCCTGGAGTGCTCACCCCCCCAGGAGTGCTCAACCCTGGAGTGCTCACCCCCCCTGGAGTGCTCACCCCTGGAGTGCTCACCCCCCCTGGAGTGCTCACCCCCCCTGGAGTGCTCACCCCCCCTGGAGTGCTCACCCCCCCCTGGAGTGCTCACCCCCCCTGGAGTGCTCACCCCCCCTGGAGTGCTCACCCCCCTGGAGTGCTCACCCCCCCTTGAGTGCTCACCCCTGGAGTGCTCACCCCCCCCTGGAGTGCTTACCCTGGAGTGCTTACCCCCCCTGGAGTGCTCACCCCCCCCTGGAGTGCTTACCCCCCCAGGAGTGCTCACCCCTGGAGTGCTTACCCCCCCTGGAGTGCTTACCCCCCCTGGAGTGCTCACCCCCCTGGATTGCTTACCCCCCCTGGAGTGCTTACCCCCCCTGGAGTGCTCACCCCCCATGGAGTGCTCACCCCCCCTGGAGTGCTCACCCCTGGAGTGCTTACCCCTGGAGTGCTCACCCCCCCTGGAGTGCTTACCCCTGGAGTGCTCACCCCTGGAGTGCTCACCCCCCCTGGAGTGCTTCCCCTGGAGTGAGGTTAATTCTGAGCTGGTGTGAACACAGTAATCAAACTCAGGTCGGCACAAAACAACCCCAGCCCCAGTCTGCCTCCAAGTGAACTCGTTTGCGGTTCGTTTGAGGTTTGACTGCAAACCGAACCAAAAGCAGGAGAAGACCAGAGAAATTGTGCGTTGTAATGAAGCTGATTGGGACAGGTTTTGTTGATTATTTAACAAAAAAGGACCTGAATTTGATTGAGCTCTATATATATATATACACACCATCAATAGGGATCAATTAAAATATGCTGTTATCGGCCCACGGTTCTGATGTGTTCCACTTTTACTTGCAAATCTCAAATCTCATAAAGAGACAGTGGATAACAGCCATTTTCAATTTGTGGGAGATTTCTGCTTCAGAGTAAGTGAATGCCTGGTGTATGATTAGAAAACCATGGTTTCAATTAGGCCCCCAAAAAAAGGGTTTGTTTTTGTTATTTGAAATTAGATGAGAGTCAGACACCGTAATATCAAAACTGATGGGGGCACTGAGACAAATCGGTTGACTGATCGTTTGTGCACATTTGATAGATCAGCACGCTAATATATGCCATTTGGTGGGATTATCATTTTGGCTGTGTGAGCGAGTTGTGCTTATGCTAAAATATACGGTGGCATCCTACACCAACTGCCTGTCTTTGGAATCTCATGAACATGCAAAGATATGCAGAGAGGGGAGAGTATAAATAATCCAGTGCCAAACCAGCAAATACAGTTTGAGTTCTGAAATAGTCACACCCAAAAAAACAAGATCGCTGAGGTAATTTCTCTCTACATCACATTGAGTTTGAACCCTTTCACTGCCACCGTCGGTTGTGTGATAGTAAAGGGTTAACCTTCTGTCGTGTGGCAGTGAAAGGGTTAACCTTCTGTGTATTGCTGGTGAGGAAGGCTAGCTCCGTGGTGGGAGTCGAGCTACCTAGACTTGAGGTGATGGTAGAGAGGGGGATGATAAGGAAGCTGGATGCCATCATGGAGAACCCCTACCACCCCCTCTACGACGAGCTAGTCAAGATGAGAAGCTCGTTCAGCCACAGACTCATTCCCCCCCGACACTCAACTAACCGCCTCGGACAGTCCTTCATACCAGCGGCCATCAGGCTCCACAACAGTGGGCAGCGACTAGCAGCCTCCAGGCTCCACAACAGGGGGCAGCGACAGCGACTGCTACCAGACATTGACCTGGGACTTATAGGAACCCAAGGAGGACAACCTACACTACCCTGGTACTTTGATTAATGTATACTCAGTAGATAGTAAATTATAACACTACCTCATGCATACTGCACCTTATGTGACACTGTGAATAATGTGAATATTCCTCAGCTAGTCAGATAGTAAATTATATTGACCATATTGATCAAATTGTTTACACTGCCTGTGTTGTCTTTTACTACCTGTATACTGTGTTGTTTTACTACCTGTACCCCTCCCCCCCTCCCCCCCATGCTGCTATGATGCCTGAATTTCCCCAAGGGGATCAATAAAGGAATATCTTATCTTATCTTATTGTCGCAGTGAAAGGGGTAACCGTTTGGTAGTGCAGCAGTGCAAGGGTTAATCCATGCTAAATTAGAACCACGAGGTCATCATCTCAGATTTGGATCGTTATCTAACATTTACTCTAAACTTTCTAAAGAGAGTCACCAGACATTTTAGCACAAAAAAGGACCCTCAAAGTGATTTTGCATGCTTGCTTGAAAGGTAGAAGCCCTGCCGCTCTGTGAGTGACCCCTGCTGCTCTGTGAGTGACCCCTGCTCCTCTGAGTGACCCCTGCTCCTCTGTGAGTGACCCCTGCTCCTCTGAGTGACCCCTGCTCCTCTGTGAGTGACCCCTGCAGCTCTGTGAGTGACCCCTGCTCCTCTGTGAGTGACCCCTGCTCCTCTGTGAGTGACCCCTGCTCCTCTGTGAGTGACCCCTGCTCCTCTGAGTGACCCCTGCTCCTCTGTGAGTGACCCCTGCTCCTCTGTGAGTGACCCCTGCAGCTCTGTGAGTGACCCCTGCAGCTCTGTGAGTGACCCCTGAAGCTCTGTGAGTGACCCCTGCTGCTATGTGAGTGACCCCTGCAGCTCTGTGAGTGACCCCTGCAGCTCTGTGAGTGACCCCTGCAGCTCTGTGAGTGACCCCTGCAGCTCTGTGAGTGACCCCTGCTCTCTGTGAGTGACCCCTGCAGCTCTGTGAGTGACCCCTGCAGCTCTGTGAGTGACCGCTGCAGCTCTGTGAGTGACCCCTGCAGCTCTGTGAGTGACCCCTGCAGCTCTGTGAGTGACCCCTGCTCTCTGTGAGTGACCCCTGCAGCTCTGTGAGTGACCCCTGCAGCTCTGTGAGTGACCCCTGCCGCTCTGTGAGTGACCCCTGCTCCTCTGAGTGACCCCTGCAGCTCTGTGAGTGACCCCTGCTCCTCTGAGTGACCCCTGCTCCTCTGTGAGTGACCCCTGCAGCTCTGTGAGTGACCCCTGAAGCTCTGTGAGTGACCCCTGCTGCTCTGTGAGTGACCCCTGCAGCTCTGTGAGTGACCCCTGCAGCTCTGTGAGTGACCCCTGCTCTCTGTGAGTGACCCCTGCAGCTCTGTGAGTGACCCCTGCAGCTCTGTGAGTGACCCCTGAAGCTCTGTGAGTGACCCCTGCTGCTATGTGAGTGACCCCTGCAGCTCTGTGAGTGACCCCTGCAGCTCTGTGAGTGACCCCTGCTCCTCTGTGAGTGACCCCTGCCGCTCTGAGTGACCCCTGCTCTCTGTGAGTGACCCCTGCTCCTCTGAGTGACCCCTGCTCTCTGTGAGTGACCCCTGCCGCTCTGTGAGTGACCCCTGCAGCTCTGTGAGTGACCCCTGCTCCTCTGAGTGACCCCTGCTCTCTGTGAGTGACCCCTGCCGCTCTGTGAGTGACCCCTGCTCCTCTGAGTGACCCCTGCTCTCTGTGAGTGACCCCTGCAGCTCTGTGAGTGACCCCTGAAGCTCTGTGAGTGACCCCTGCAGCTCTGTGAGTGACCCCTGCAGCTCTGTGAGTGACCCCTGCTCTCTGTGAGTGACCCCTGCAGCTCTGTGAGTGACCCCTGCTCTCTGTGAGTGACCCCTGCAGCTCTGTGAGTGACCCCTGCTCTCTGTGAGTGACCCCTGCACCTCTGTGAGTGACCCCTGCAGCTCTGTGAGTGACCCTGCTCCTCTGTGAGTGACCCCTGCTCTCTGTGAGTGACCCCTGCAGCTCTGTGAGTGACCCCTGCAGCTCTGTGAGTGACCCCTGCAGCTCTGTGAGTGACCCCTGCAGCTCTGTGAGTGACCCCTGCCGCTCTGTGAGTGACCCCTGCTCTCTGTGAGTGACCCCTGCCGCTCTGAGTGACCCCTGCTCTCTGTGAGTGACCCCTGCTCCTCTGTGAGTGACCCCTGCCGCTCTGTGAGTGACCCCTGCTCCTCTGAGTGACCCCTGCTCTCTGTGAGTGACCCCTGCCGCTCTGTGAGTGACCCCTGAAGCTCTGTGAGTGACCCCTGCAGCTCTGTGAGTGACCCCTGCAGCTCTGTGAGTGACCCCTGCTCTCTGTGAGTGACCCCTGCAGCTCTGTGAGTGACCCCTGCAGCTCTGTGAGTGACCCCTGCTCTCTGTGAGTGACCCCTGCAGCTCTGTGAGTGACCCCTGCAGCTCTGTGAGTGACCCTGCTCCTCTGTGAGTGACCCCTGCAGCTCTGTGAGTGACCCCTGCAGCTCTGTGAGTGACTAAATGCATGATTAAAGGGCAACCTTTAATAACAATGTGTACCAAAGCTTCAAAGCAGAACTATAAAAGGTTATGACATTAGTGTAACTGCATACTGTAGGAACAAAACCGATGTACAGGCTAGTATGGGTTCCAGGATCAAATATGTAGATACAAATTAGACCATAAACACCCATTCGGTGAGACTTTTGTCACAGGGGCTCTTATCAGAGGAGCTTTGTTTGATATGATTTTGTACAGACTATATAGTACTACAGGTGGAGAGATAGCAGGAGGGAGTGAAACCTATGATCGGAACAGTCATTACACATTCTCTTACTGTGCAAATTCTTTTGTGAATCATGAAATAAGAACTATTCCATATTTAGCTGGGGACCCGGAAACCCCTGTAAAGAAACCAGATCTACCTCCCTGGAAGCCACTTTGGGTACCAATGACTGATAACAATTATGCCACAACAATGTGGAACGCCCTACCCACAGCCGTAAAATAATGTGAATCCCTACCTTCCTTCAAAACCACTCTCAAAGAGCACCTACGGGTGGCTGCAATTCGAAACTGGCCCCGGTAAATGGCCAAACCGCCACCCACCCACCCAACCCCCTCCAAGGTACAGTTTCTTCCCCCTCTAATGTATATAATTTAAGTCTTTCTCTGGTCTGCATCCCCTTAACAATTGTTTGTATTGAGCCATACTGTATTGTACCCATTCTGCAATCTGTTAATAAAGTTTTCAATCAATCAATCAATCAATCAATCAATAAACAAGGAAAATTGATCATGACTGATGATTTGTATGTCAATAACGTGACCTCTCTATGGGAAGAGGATTCAGGATGAATGAACTTGTGCAGGTTTCACTGTGAAGATGATGGAAAAGGTTCCATTCCAAATAATAATAATACCTTTATTTATATAGGACCTTTCATACATGGATTGCAGCTCAAAGTGCTTCACAGCAAATAGCATAAAGTCAACATAGGCATACAATTAGCATACAGTTGACAGAATAAAAGCAATGCATAAAGTGCAGACATAAGAATAGGTATACAAAGAAAAATGTTTCCGGTCATGTACTAAATAGGGGAGAAAGTTCTATGTTAAGCTTGGAGACAATGTATCCGAGAAACATGACAGCAACTTTGGAGTTGCACAAGGAAGCTGCCTTGGTCCATTACTCTTCTCGCTATATATGCTGCCCCTCTGGGACATCATTCGAGACCACAATGTATGCTTCCATAGTTATGCTGATGATACACAACTATATATCTCCGCAGAACCAAATAACACTACAGCCATTTTTTTTGATCCACTTTTTCTCCCATTTTCTATATTTTCTCCCATCCCAATTTCGTATCATCCAATTCAACCCTCCCCTGTCACGAACGCTGTTTCTTGCCTCCCACAAGCCGGCTGCAATGTGGACTAAGTCATACATAGCACAAGTCCCCTCCGGTACTTGAGGTAACAGCAGTCGCATCTTTTCACCTGCGCAGCTCGATCTCTCAGTGGCGACGAGTAACGCGTGGGAGGCTCACGCTGCCCCCGACACTTCCTGATTCTACTGCGCAGGCGCACCAACCGACCTGTAGGAGTCGCTGTCCACAACGCCCGATCCCCACCCATCAGTTTCCCACCCCCTAATACGGCCAATGTGTATTAGTACGGACGACCAGCTAAACTGAAAGCAAATGTGGAGCGCTGGGCTCGAACAGGCAAGCCCAGCGTTTCCAGATTTCGTGGCGAGCGCCTTGCCCACTACGCCACGTAGCCGCCCACACTACAGCCATACAGTTCATTACAAACTGTCTTTTAGCAATAAATAAGTGGATGAACAATAACTTCCTAAAATTAAACGAAAGCAAGACCGAAATCATATTGATCGGCCCAAAAGCAAAAAGGGAAGTGCTGTGTGAAAACCTGGGGAGTCTGTCATCCTATGTAAAGACTGAGGTTACAAGCCTAGGTGTCATCTTGGACTCAGACCTGACCTTTAAGTCTCATATTAATAAGGCCATGAAAACGTCATTATTTCACCTAAGAAACATAGCGAAAGTAAGACCTTTCGTAAATAAAAAGGATGCAGAGACACTGATTCATGCTTTTATCTCAAGCCGGCTGGACTATTGTAATGCACTGTTCACTGGTCTTCCCAAAGCAACCATTGGGAAGCTTCAGCTTATCCAAAACTCTGCAGCTCGATTACTAACTTGTACAAAGAGAAGAGAACATTATCACTCCAGTCCTAGCCACTCTGCACTGGCTGCCTATAACTCATAGAATTGATTTTAAGGTGCTTTTCCTGACATATAAAGCTCTTAATGAGCAAGGCCCAAAATACATAGCAAATTCCCTAGTTAGTTATCTGCCCTCAAGAACACTACGGTCATCCACTACAGGTTTATTAGACACACCCAGAAACCAAAAGAGGATCAGAAGTATGGCATTTGCCAACTATGCCCCAAAACTATGGAACACACTACCAACACACATCAGGAACGCCAGCTCCATACACATTTTTAAAGGAAAATTAAAAACGTACCTATACAGTCTAGCTTACAAATAGTGTACCATGCCTTAGGGAAAGCGAGTATCTTATTGAAATGTTTTTATTATTATGTTTTTATTTTATTTTTTATTTTATGTATTGATCTTTTACTGAAATGTTATTTTACTGTGCTTTGCCTATTGCCATACTTTTATTACTGTTGTCTTATTAATGTGATGCTTTATATATGCGTATGTTTGTGTACAGCACTTTGAGCTGCATGACATGTATGAAAGGTGCTTTATAAATACTTACTTACTTACTTACTTACTTACTTACTTACTTACTTACTTACTTACTTACTTACTTACTTACTTACTTACTTACTTACTTACTTACTTACTTACTTACTTACTTACTTACTTACTTACTTACTTACTTACTTACTTACTTACTACTTACTTACTTACTTACTTACTTACTTACTTACTTACTTACTTACTTACTTACTTACTTACTTACTTACTTACTTACTTACTTACTTACTTACTTACTTACTTACTTACTTACTTACTTACTTACTTACTTACTTACTTACAATAAAAGTAGTGCAATATAGAAAGTGCAGACATAATAGGTATAAAAAGACAATAAAAGTAGTGCAATGTAGAAAGTCCAATTTGTTTTCTTTGGTGCGCCTTTATATGTCAAATTATTTAAATTGGTTCCCTTTGGTAGAATAGAATAGAATAGAATAGAAATACTTTTATTATCCCGTGGGAAATTTGACACTGCAAATCGCTCAACATTTAAACATTTAAACATTTAGACAGAATAGGTCACGAATAAGAATAATAAAACAATCAAATCAAGTTGCCTAAGATAAGAGTAGAGTAAAATAGAAGAAAAATGGAATAAAATATACAGTAAATAAATACAGTAAAAATATACTGAGGTCTACAGTAGGTGTAATATTGCACAGTGCTGTTTCAACTGCTGTTTGCAGTCCAGGAAGATGGTAACTGCCACTCTGTGCTCAGTGATGCAGTGAGGCACAGTGATGCATTGTATAGTCTGATGGCGGTTGGCAGGGTTCGAATTATCACCTGAGAGCTATGGGGGCCCCCTGAATTTTTTATTTCTTTTTACCATTTTTTTCCTGAAATTGTGGCTGTTTTCGAAGTCATATTTAGAGGAATATCTCATTAGGATTAGTCTAATACTAAGTAATAATGACATCACACAACAGTCTAATCATTAGACTATTGTGTGATGTCATTATTCAGTCTCATTCTTAACCATCAATATTTGTTAATTTTCTTACTCACCTCTGATATATAATGCCATATTTACATATTTGCATTTTGCATCTGATAAAATACAATAATTTAATTTGAAAAATTAGTCAAAATTTATTAACTTGAATTAACATTTATTTGTCTCTGCACTTATAAATCGAAAACTAACAAAATAATCTAATGGAAAATAAATAGTTGTATGGCACAACAGCAGCATTTATCAGGATACAGTAAGTAACATTATCATCTGATAATAAAATGAACATAAAATAAATACTTGTATAAATCAAAATAAATAATGTTATAAACAAATGTGCACAGGTAATCAAGAACTGAATGAAAAATAAATTACAAGTCATAAGGGGGTTCAATTTGGTATAAGGCAACCTTTCTTTAGCGACAGTATGCTGCCCTGAATAAACTTGGCTGTCTCCTTGAGCAAAGCAGATGTGATTTTGCTCACTTTTCTTGGAAGCACTTCCTTCTGGTTCTGACTTTCTATTTCTATAGCTTGCTTATGAGCAACGCTATCACTGTGCAAGTATATTTTCTTCCTCAACTTCTTGCTCTGAGAGCTAGTCACAGTCCCATTCATCCACTGCTCTGCCAAATGGGCTCCAAATGATTTATTTAACAATATCTTGGCGTTTTTACATGGAAGGCAGCCAATTAATGCATCCCTCCTTGGCAAATAACCAGTTATATTTATTTTTCCAAAAGTTCCACTGACTCGGACCCCAGCATTGTGGTGGTTGAGTAGCAGTCCAGGTCTAGTGGTGGAGACTCGGGTCTGGCAGTGGCAACCGGCGCGGTAACAATAACAGGCGCACTGCGCACAGGAGCAGCAGAGCTAACACTAGGTACTAGCACTAGCAGTGTCAACTTCAGTGACAGTAGCGCTGCTAGCTGCTGCACTAACAGCGTCAGTCTTTAGCCTTTTTATAAAACCAAAGCTGTCCAGCTTTGTACAGCCTTGCGGCGGGTTGAGCCCTTTTTTTGGCGGCATGTGGCGTACTGTTTAGTGTTTATGTTTTCAGTTGCAGGACACGGACCGGCAGCCTTCTGTTTACATCAGCTGCTTGCTGCTTCTTCTTCACTAGGTTGGAGTAGCGTTAAACTTATGGGGCGACGCTCATGGGCGACGCATAGAGGCTTGGAGGTGAAATGCAGCCTATTCCACAACATTAATTACTCAGCTCTTTTAAAAACTGAAAAGAAAAATATGATCTATTAACAATTTATTTAGGTAACATAAATAATACTAATTCGTACATAAAAAAAAATATATATATTATATAATTTTTTTGAGAGACCCCCACAGGGGGTCTTGACTATGGGGGCTCAGACTATAGCTATGGGGGCTGAGCCCCCATTGGCCCCCTCATAATTCGAACACTGGCTGTTGGAATGAAGGACTTCCTGTGCCGTTCAGTGCTGCATTTGGGTAGTGTGAGCCTGGCACTGAACCTGCTCCTCCTGTCCGCCAAGTCTGTGTATAGTGGGTGGGAGCTTAGCAAAGCTCCTCCTCTCCGCCACCCTCGCTAGGGAGTCCAGCTCCACCCCAACCACGCTACTGGCCTTCCTGACCAGCTTATCCAGCCTGTTTGTGTCCCCTGCTCTCAGTCCGCTGCCCCAGCAGGTCACAGCGTACAAGAAGGCGCCCGCCACCACCGACTCATAGAACATCCTCAACATCCTTGTACAGACATTGAAGGATCTCAGCCTTCTGAGGAAGTAGAGTCGGCTCTGGCCCTTCTTGTACAGTGCCTCTGCGTGTTTTGACACGTTCAGTTTGTTGTCGATGTGCACACTGAGGTATTTGTACACCTCAACCATGTCCACATCAACTCCCCTGATGGAAACGGGGGTCACAGGTGCACTCCTCCTCCTCCCCAGCTCCACAACCAGTTCCTTGGTCTTCGCCACATTTAGCTGCAGGTGGTTTTTATCACACCATGTGACGAAGTCCACTACCAGTTCCCGGCATTCCCTCTCGTCACCGTCCTTTATACATCCCACTATCGCAGAGTCATCAGAAATGCCTTTATACGTAGAATTCATTCAAATTGTTTTCTTTGGTGGGCCTTTATATGTCAAATTATTAAAATGTGTTCCCTTTGGTTTGCCTTTATATGTCAAATTATTTAAATGTGTTCACTTTGGTATGCTTATATACAGTATGTCAAATTATTTAAATGAGATCCCTTTGGTATGCCTTTATATGTCAAATTGAGTGAGCCCTCCAGATTCCTCCCAGGTTTCAGTGCATAGATATGGAGAATGCCAGCCCCACATCTGTACCAGTCATTAAGGGCAGCGGAAGCCTAAAGGTTGGGGAACCAGTCTTGTGTGACTGAAAGGTCACCGGTTTGATCCCCCATGGTCCTGCAGGGAAGATGTGGGTGGGTATGAAGTGAATGTGACACTCTCCCCCCTCATTTAAAAGAACACGCCAACATTTTGGGAAGCGTTAGCCTAGCTTAGCACAATGAATGGAAGCGGAGATGACCGGTTAGCCTTCGGGAGAGGTGTTAGTTGGACAATGCCTAGGCTAACCGGTCATGTCCGCTTCCATTCATTGTGCTAAGCTAGGGTAACATGCAGCCAGATAGCTTTCTACTGAACGCACAGAGAGGAAACTGTCTATCTTCTTGTCTCTCTCTGGAGAAGACGATAAGGTAATACAAAAAAATGTTGGCGTGTTCTTTTATGATCTACCTTTTTGAAGGGCCTTTGAGCAAGACACGTACCCACTAACTGCTCTGGTCGAGCTTCTTAGTGGTGACCCGTACATGACCGTACAGGGCAGGTGCGTTGCTGTGTGTATACAGTAACAAGGCCTTGCTGGAAGACATACATACATACATACATAAATATTTTCTGATCATTTGAAAAAGACATGTCAAGGTTGAAACATGTTAACAGTTAATATATCCAAGCCCTGATTGATTTCTGTTCTTGCTTCTGAAAATGAACGACACCGTATTGATCTCTGTTGACTTGTGCTTCTCCCGGCCTTCAGTTAACGGCCTCATTTTGGTACAGAGAGACGCTCCTTCTTGCCTTTTTTTCTTTGGATTCTGATTAAAGAATTTACCAATCCAATCAGGTTGGCCGGAAGATAACGCAAGTCCCATATGAGGATAGACTGTTCCGGGGGAGATGATAATTACAAGAATGACCCATAATTACACTCCATGTGGTAGAGGACTATTCCTGCGGGCTTCTCACGTCTACCTACCGCCCATTAGGTGAGTCACGGTACCACTGTACTCCATCTGGAGAACACGTCACCCGTCCATCTTCCTGGTGGAGGTCGGCGTTGGTGACATGACACTACGCTAAGACCCTTCTTATGGAACACTGCGTTCCCTGAGGTTGAAGGACCTCGAGGAGGTGCCCCAAACCCTTCTTCTGAGACAGAGAGAGAGAGAGAGAGAGAGAGAGAGAGAGAGAGAGAGAGAGAGAGAGAGAGAGAGAGAGAGAGGAAGAGAGAGAGAAGGAAGAGAGAGAGATAAAGGAAAACAAAGACATCTAAAAAATAATAAAGAAAGAGAGTAAGATAGAAAGATAAAAAAGGGATAGAACAATAGGCAGGAAGGAAGGAATGCAGAAAGAAAGAAAGGAAATCCTCACACGTGTGTGTGTGTGTGTGTGTGTGTGTGTGTGTGTGTGTGTGTGTGTGTGTGTGTGTGTGTGTGTGTGTGTGTGTGTGTGTGTGTGTGTGTGTGTGTGTGTGTGTGTGTGTGTGTGTGTGTGTGTGTACCTGTATGAGTATGACTGCAAGCAAGCTCCTAAGCGCATGCACTGATGTCAGACCGCGTGCCTGCTTCCCCACCTTCCCATCCCTATAATAACAGAGCTGGTTCCCCTGGTGAATGGGAAGGCAGTGAGCGGATCTTGTTGTGGAGAGAGGCCTCATCACAGCTGAGCATGAGTCATCCACGTCTCATGACCGGCCGCTCAGTGGAAGCAGATGCCTCTGCTTTACCTTGACCAATAAGCCATGACGTGTGCCAATGTATCATGTTTTTCTCTGCTTCTCACCACAGGGGAACAAAGCATGTTGAATACCGAAGGCTTGTATACAGTAAGCAAGCAAAGGTTGAGGAGTAATGGATCTACATTTGATCGCAAATAGATGAATACTTGACACGAGGAGCCATTTATGTTTACTTTACTGTATGTTCACTGTTCTACAGTGGCTAGCTCTCTGGTCTAGTGCTTTTCTAGAACTTGTAAGTCGCTTTGGATAAAAGTGTCAGCTAAATGACCAAATGTAAATGTAAATGTAGTGCTTTTCTACAGCAGCTAGCTCTCTGGTTCTGTTCTGCAGCAGCTACTGTAGCTCTCTGGTTCTGTTCTACAGCAGCTAGCTCTCTGGTTCTGTTCTACAGCAGCTAGCTCTCTGGTTCTGTTCTACAGCAGCTAGCTCTCTGGTTCTGTTCTACATCAGCTAGCTCTCTGGTTCTGTTCTACAGCAGCTAGCTCTCTCGTTCTGTTCTACAGCAGCTAGCTCTCTGGTTCTGTTCTAGAGCAGCTAGCTCTCTGGTTGGGAGCATGTCTATGTTCCCCGGGTCCTATGTTCCCCGGTAGCGATAGATAGTCAGACCACCAGCTCTGATTCCAAACTCTAACCTTAACTAACTTCGAAAGAGGGCCTAAGCTTAACCAGTTCGAAACAAGGCGGACATTAATAATTAATAAAATAATACAAATTAATAAATTTTCAATCAATCAATCAATCAATCAATCAATCAATCAATCAATCAATCGGGGAACATAGGACCTGGGGAACATAGGACCCGGGGAACATAGGGATGACCCCCTCTGGTTCTGTTCTGCAGCAGCTAGCTCTCTGGTCTGGTTCTGTTCTGCAGCAGCTAGCTCTCTGGTTCTGTTCTGCAGCATCTAGCTCTCTGGTTCTGTTCTGTTCTACAGCAGCTAGCTATCTGGTTCTGTTCTGCAGCATCTAGCTCTCTGGTTCTGTTCTGTTCTGCAGCAGCTAGTTCTCTGGTTCTGTTCTGTTCTACAGCAGCTAGCTCTCTGGTTCTGTTCTGTTCTACAGCAGCTAGCTCTCTGGTTCTGTTCTGCAGCATCTAGCTCTCTGGTTCTGTTCTGCAGCATCTAGCTCTCTGGTTCTGTTCTGTTCTACAGCAGCTAGCTCTCTGGTTCTGTTCTGTTCTACAGCAGCTAGCTCTCTGGTTCTGTTCTACAGCAGCTAGCTCTCTGGTCTGGTTCTGTTCTGCAGCAGCTAGCTCTCTGGTTCTGTTCTGCAGCATCTAGCTCTCTGGTTCTGTTCTGCAGCAGCTAGCTCTCTGGTTTTGTTCTGCAGCAGCTAGCTCTCTGGTTCTGTTCTGTTCTGCAGCAGCTAGCTCTCTGGTTCTGTTCTGTTCTACAGCAGCTAGCTCTCTGGTCTGGTTCTGTTCTACAGCAGCTAGCTCTCTGGTT